>NC_133619.1:562834839-563184839 GCF_048593235.1 Sminthopsis crassicaudata
CATTTGACCATTTTCATCTATTGTGTTCTGCTTGAATAATGCAATCCTTTCTATAGCTAGTGTCTAGTCATGAGTGTTGACAATCTTTCACAGTCTCAGTTATAGATACAACCAAATTTGCCTCCTTGTATTATTATAATCTCTATTTACTGTGTTTATTACCCATGCTTTGTGCTTGTATTTTATTGTTGGTTCCTACAAGGTTGAACTCAAGTCCAAAAAATCTGAGTTCAAATCTTTCCTTGAATATTTATTAGTTGTATGGTTTTGGGCAAGTCATTAGTGCCTCTGTCCTTCAGTTTCCTTATTATAAAATAGGGATAATAACAGTACCTGTCCTATAATGGTTGTTGTGAGGACCAGATGAAATAGCAGATTTAAAATGCTTTACAAACCTAAAAGCACCATAAGAATGTCAGTTGCCATTAATTATCTTTTATTAAAAATTACTGATCTTCTCTACTGTTGTCCTTAATTTTCAATTAGAATCAAAATGACATCACTATGTTAGAGTTAAGTTAGTGTGAGGGCACGCTATGCTTGGTATTTCTGTGCTAGTGTCTCTCATGTCATAAAATCAATTCTAAAGTTTTTAATAGAGATCTTGAGAGTATCCTTGTATCTCTTTTTCTAAACATCTTGTGAGCACTTGCCTTGTGTTAGTTTTCTATAAAAGAGCCTTTTTTGGCAAGTGTACATTTGGCATTTGAAAAAATATGTCCAACTCAATGGAGTTGTGTTGTCTGCAATAGAGTTTAAATGCATGGACTGTTTAATTTGAGAAAGAACCTTAGTGTCTGATATTATATCCTGACAGGTGAACTTTAGAATCTTCCTAAAACAATTCAAATCAAAGTGATTCAGAGTCCTTGGTGTTAATTGTTAGGACAAAATTAACACAAGCAGTAAAGAATTGATCCATATTTACATCTCAGCTTCAAAGGCTACCTTGAGTGCACCATCATTTGCAAACAAAAAACTCTCCATTTTAGTTTTGGCTTATAATCTTTTCAAGTTGAAAAATTTACCATCAGTATGGTAGCTGGCTTGGATGCCATGTTTCTCTTCATTGAAGTCATTTGACAACATGGCTGCAAACATCATACTGAAAAGCATGGGAGCAAGCACATAATCTTGTTTCACTCCCTTGGTGACTGGGAAAGCTCAAGAGCATTCTTCATTGTCCAGAACCCTGACAACCATGTCATCATGAAGCTGACATACTATTCTGATGAATTTCTCTGGGCAACCGAATTTTGACATAATTTTCCATAAACCCTCATGACTGACAGTATCAACCATGCTATTCTTTTATATGTTATGTATGTCCTATCTATATTATTCTTTGATATGAAGTATGCTATATAAAGTAAGAAGTATCCTTCCCTTTCTTTTGATCAGATTTATAACTTTATGGACAATTACATTTTTACTATTTCCCATTATGTTCACATTATTTTCATAGGTACATTATTTAGATACATTATTACCTAAGATCTTATCATTCCTATTTTAACTTGCAAACTAGAAAGCCAGATTCAATTTTCAGATGCCTTTTCTTTAGTTGTTTTGATGCCTTTTTAATTAATGATGTAAAATAAAAATAGTGATGTAAAAATTTTCTGTGCTTTAAGGTATTCAAATACCATCTATGTATGTGAGGATGTTATTTTATTTTTGCCTTTTAATCCTCAACATTTAGTCAAGTATTTTGAATAAGTGTTGACTGAATTGAAATGAATTATCCAGACTTCATAATCTTGGTTTTTAGGTTCCTTTTAGCAGTGTTATTTGTCCCTATGTGCAAAATCAGAAATAAGAAATGATTATAAGCTTTTTACAAAATCTTAGGAGGCTCTCTGTTATATCAAGGATCTATGGCCAGGGAGGGAGAATGGTTTGCCCTTGTTCTTTTCAGGTTCGTGTCAACCTATGGCTTCTCTGATCCTCTTCTGTATTGAGTTATCAATCACTGTTATCTAAATCTTTTTCTTCTGACAATTCCTGAATGATTTTCTCCTGGTCACTATTATTGATTCAGATAATCAGTTTTTGGAGCCCAAGAAGTCATTTTAACCTTGGTAAATTTCAATGTACCATCTATATGAAGAGACTCATTTATATTATTAGCTCCAAAGCTAATTGTAGTTCTTCTTTTTCCCCCCTCTTCTATCCTCCAAAAGACAAACCTTGAGATTCTTATATCCTTCATCAATTTCTTCTTTAAAAATATTGTATTTTAAATTTGTGGAATAAAATAAGCATTTCCATAACAGTACAATAAAACAATGGTTGTACATGGAAAAATACAAATTTTCTCTGTACAACTTGCTATTCCTTTCAAAGACACAACAAAATTATCATGTATGATTTTTTTCTTTTTTTCTTTTCTTCTTCCTTCTCCCTCCCCCTGCCCTAGAGATGGCTACTATTAGACATAATTATACACACACACACACACACACACACACACACACACACACACACACATATATATACATATATATATGTAAAATTATTCTATATATACTTCTATTTATCAGTTCTTTGGATTCAAGTAGTGTATTTTCCTCATATCTCCTTTGTAGTTATTTTGGACATTTATAATAGATGAAAATAATTTCTTTACTCCAAGTATTAAATGTTAAAATATTAAAACAATATTGCTATTATTGAATACAATGTTTTCTTGGTTTTGTTCATTTTGCTTTTCATTGTTTCTTTATATTTCTTTTCCTTGTGAACATTTATTCTGTTTATTTTTTTAGAAACAATTCATTCAGTCTGAGTAGAAACATATTCTTCCAATTCTTTTTCTTTTTTCCTCAAAGGAAGGGAATGATTTGTACTTTAAGTTTGCATTGCTGTTATGTGGCATTAATGGAAATACAAACATGGCTCAAAAATCTGCATATCTCTTTCAAAGTTACCTTACCTTTCACATTTGCTGCAAATGAGAGCCTCAGTTGTCTGTTGTTTTCTCTTCCACTGAAGTTTCAATGCTTGTTCTGTTGAGAAATCTTGGGTTCCTGAATTTTAAGCTAATGGAGTAAAAACTCTGGTAGACTCTGCCAAGCTATTGAGACATCAGGTATTTGCCTCTTGATAAAATCTGTGTCAAAAAAGATCAGCCTCACTAAATTTAGAGTTAATCACCAAAAGGTCAGGTATCACAAACTATTCTTACATTGCAGGTACACATGAAAATTGCCTATTATGGCAGAAAGGGATTGCCAACATTAGTGAAAGGATTATCTTCACTAATGAAGTCACAGATCTTTAAAATTATATCAAGATCTCTAACTTACTTTGTTGTTTACTTTCTAACTATTCAATAAATCAATAACAATCAATCAATAAATTTTAATAAAAGACTATTATTTATCAAGTACTATGCTAATAACAAATATTTTCACAAAATTATCAAAGGAGATAATATTTGCAAATATTCCTTTCTACTTAATTCTAGTCATTCCTCCTTCCTTGTCAATGAAGAATTCTGGAATGAAGACTTTCCTGACTAGTTTGGTCCAAAGCAGTATCTCCTTCCTTTGTGAGATGGATATTTTGCTGAGTCAGGAAGACTTTGTGCTCATTAACTCAAATCTAGCCTCAGATACTTAGTGGCTGTGTAACTCTGGCAAATTATCTAACCACTATTTGTCTCAGTTTCATCAGTTGTAAAATGCTAACGATGATAGTACTGATCTTGCAAAGTTGTTCTTAAGATCAAATAAGATAATAATTATAATACTTATCACAGTTCCTGGCACTTAGCAGGTACTACACAAATGCTTATTCCTCTTCCATTCCTTTCCCATTGTCTGCATGATTTTTCTGAATTTTTATATGATTTTTTTCCATTTCAATTGGATTAAAAACTGTTTTAAGATAGCAACCACATCTTATTTATTATCTTTGTAATCCCAATAGATTTTAGCTTTTTACTATTGCTGAAAGAAAAAAATAACCAATTAATATTTGTTGAGTACCTTCTGTGAGCATCCTTTGACACTAACATGCCTAAGAAAGTAGCAAAGGGATAAGAAAGTATTTTAGGAACATAAATTTCACTTGATCTTGCAATAGAATCATCATTCTACACATTTTGAGTTCTGTATTGTCAATACATTCAGGGAAACAGAGTACTTGAGTTGTGGAAACAAGAAGGCAATAACTTCTATCCATAGCCCCAATGAAAGCATCTTCATGCCTCCCACTCTGGGAGTTACCTGAAGCTTCAGGTCCTTGGACCTGAAATTCCTAGCCCTCACAGTGAAGCTTTAGAGTTGATTATGTTGACAGAAAGAAGAACTAAGAGAATGCTCTTACTGGCAACTTGGTGAAGCTGGTGTTCCCATATGGCTTTCTGTGCAAGTCTGTAGGTTGTGCTCCTCAACTATCTGTGAGGAAATCTTGTGATATAACCTGCCGGAGGTCATAGAAAACAACTGAGGGGGTGTAGAGTGATGTAGAATGATGATTCTGTGAAAAGGTCATATCTTTGTGTTCCTGGTGTAGTCTCAGATCTTTCTTCTTTTCCTGTCAAGTTGGGCATCTGAGGCTGCCCTGAATATTGGTTGATGGTTTTCTCTTTTAGCAAGAAAAAAAAAAGAGACAAGAATACACATTGATCAGACTGATAAAAAACGATCCATCAAATTAGTTCATCATCGTGTGTGTCTTATCCTGGTGTTTATAGACAATGAACTAACTGGGCCTAGAGTTGAAAAAGAGGAAATTTTATTTGGGAAGTTATAGTGCTTTTAGTAATGATAATCTCTTCATTTATTTATTTATTTATTACAGAAGTCCATTTTTTTCATATTAATATTCTCTCAATGCTGCTTTGTGGCTACAAATCATGGTATGCTGTGATTAATTAAATATTTTCATTTTGAAGAAGTGACTTCACATCAATGATCACAGGATGATGTCTTGACTTGTGTTGGATTTAAGTGAGGCACAATTGCATAAACTCATCAGATTCTCTCTCTTTTTCAGTAATAGAATTTCTGTGTTATAGTAGAAGAATTAACTTGCTGTCAACTCCAAGGGCCACAAGAAAGCAAATGTGGAACAAAACCAGATTGGAGCATATTACCCACTACCCACGCCAACTGCTCAGAAAATTCAATGTTACATTATTGAGGACACATAAGAATAGAAAAGAAGTTGGTACTGGCACTTAACAAGAGCTAACATTTATAAAATGTTCCCAAATTTACAAAGTGCTTTGCATTAATTTTTATTTGATCCTGTGAGATAATTAATGCAGTCTGAATTCCACAGATAAGATATAGCAATAAGTGTCAGTGGGTAGTCAGTGTTAGAGGGGAGGTTGAAAACTACTTCTTTTCTGATTTCAAGTTCCATTATCCTTCCTCAAACCCATCATGCATGATATGAATGAAAGGGAAGAAATGTATAGCTATAGTGGTATATATTTGAACTGTCAGTATTACTAAAGGAACAAGAGGAAAGCCACTTTCCAGTTAGGGATAAGTTTATAATCATTTCTGTGCTGATGAAAGAGGGTTCAAAGTTAGAGAATCTTCAAATCCTGAATCTTCTGTTTCAAACCCATCTGATCTTGAGTCATTTAATTTCTCTGGGCCTTAATTCCTCATATGTAATTTTAAGAGGTTGGTCAGTTAATTCTTAAAGACTCTTCACATTCTACATGTATGATCCTAAGTGGATCATTTTTAGAGGATTTAGGGGAAAACATGGAAAAGTATTTCACAGGATAAGAAAAGGTGAAGGGACTATACTTTGAAATCACAGATCTAATTAAAGTAATTTCTTTAACATTTGAATAGACCTGGGAAAGTGGCAAAGTGACATTGACCATGTCTCCTGATCATGGTAATTTCTATAAAGAATCTGATTCATTCTACCTCCCTATAATTAAAATGCCTCTTTTTAGTGGATTTCAGTTCAGCACTTTCTCCCAGGGTAATCTGCCCATAGTATTTTGGTTTCTCCAGAAATTTTTTCCAAAAGATTAAATCCTCACATCAAGCTTAACTGATTTTTCTATGATGTACAATTCAATTATTTCATGGTTGTTGCTTACTTTAGGAGTGACTCTAAAGCTGAAAAAAAGGAGATGGTATATTAGAATTGTTCATATGTGAATGAGCAGGGTGTTCATGGAGGGTGTCTTAGTGATAATTGTCCCTGATCCAGTTGAGTTTCAAACTGTGTAGTACACCCTGCCTAAATAATTCCTTCTATTCTACAGCATTTGGGGACAAAATAATACCCACTGTGACTTAAATATTTTTTTTGTCAGCTCTAAAAAATGATCTTTCTTTTGTCAAAATCAATTTACTTCAAGTGCCATATTTATTTTAGAATGAAAACCAACTTGTTCATGGAGTTCAAAGATTTCTGATGTCTTCACAATCATGACAGAGCTATTTTTATGGCCTTCAAGAGTTGCTCTTAAGATATTATAGTAAAATACATTCCTCATGATAGAAACAAATTAGCAAAAATTTATTGAGTCTGAGACAGAAAGGAAGAAAGAGCATTCATAGATACAGAGATTTTGATGTTCATGAATAATCATTTTTGTTATCAGTAAAGGAAAAGGAAACATCATCGCCAGAGGAGAGAGTAGAAGAAATTTTTAGATTTCATCTCTTTGTCTTTTCTCATCGTCTTATTTTTTTGTAATCAGGTATATAAAGGATTTTGTCTTTTAAGACTTGATACTCAGCTACCTCATTTTGAAGCCTGTTGTTTAACCCCAAATCAAATCACTTACTAGCATTTGAACATTGAAAGGGATCATGCATTTGATGAGTTCAAGTCCCTTGGTTCAGATGAATTCCTCTTAGCAGAGAGTTTATTAAACCTTTCCACTATGTGATCCTGGAATAGAGGAATATAAAAGAGGTATACAATTCAAATATTCACTGATAATAAATCATAATTTTTTTACTCCCTCACATTCAGTTATGAGATCTCATAAAGGGTCATGAATTACAGTTTAAGAAGCTGGATCTTAGGGTGTTGAGAGAAGGAATAGATAAATGTGATTTCTTAGTCTCTGTCAGTGATCTTTCATGGACTGTGGTTCACAGATAAGATATCACCAGATTGAGGGTGGGAAATGTTCAAATTGTTATTTTGCTTTTTTAAAGGGAAGATGACAGAGTCTCCAAATAACTTTGAATTCCTGACAAATTTCCATAATATTTTTGAAGTATATGCTCTGGACCTACATTTTAAGCTTCCATTGGCACTGGCAGGTTGGGTTCTCAGATTATAGCTGCTTTTTGTCCCCTCAGAAATCTAGGAGTAGATGAAAGGCTTAGTCTCTGTCTTTTTTAGTGCTGTAGTTCATGAGCTCTGATTGGCATGCTTTTCTACCTATATTCATCTCACATCCTCCCTCACATAAATTGGTTTAGTTGATATCAATTAGCTAGCGATTTCATTAGGTTGTAAGATGATATGGTAAGTTGGTATAGTAAAGATAGTGATTAAAAAAAAAAACAAACAAACATGCCTTGTTCCACCAGTATATACACAGTTCAGGAAAAAGTAGGCTCAAACAAAGGGGGAATGTAGGTTCTGGAGATCTTTTTTGCTGGACTGCCTCAAAATTTTTGCCCTTAGGTATGGAACAGCTTTTCTCCTGGGCTCCTCTTAGAATCTGCTTTCCCTCACAGCATATGTCCTTGGCTCCCAACATAGGTACTTCTATCAGCCCTTGTTGTTCCAGAGACACTACTAAGGATGCCAACAAAAAAAATTTCAAATTTTCTGAGCCTCCAAAATTTTACTGGCCAAGGTGGAGTGAGAAAAGACTGAGACTAAGGCTGAGACTGGGCCAAAGCCAGACTTTTATCTTCCTTTGCCAAGCAATTACTTCCAGGGGCTATATTTTTTCTCTTCTCTCCTCTGCCAGATATTTGAATTCTCCCATCCAAACTAACTTTCTCATTTAATGTAAGTCTCATAGGGTGTGGCCAAGTCCCTCAATCAATCTCACCAGACTTTCTTTTGGATGTAGGAAAGTTTCCAGGCTTTAGTCATACCTAATTCATATCTTTGATTGATTGATTTAGATAAGATCTATTTTCTTTTCTTTTTTTTTATTATAGCTTTTTATTGATAAAACATATGCATGGGTAATTTTTACAACATTGTCCCTTGCACTCACTTCTGTTCCAACTTTTCCCTTCCCTCCCTCTACCCCCTCCCCTAGATGGCAGGAAGTCTCATACATGTTAAACATGTTAAAGTATATCTTAGATACAATATATGTGTGCAGAACCAAACAGTTCTCTTGTTGCACAAGAAGAATTTCATTCAGAAGGTAAAAATAACCTGGGAAGAAAAACAAAAATGCAAGTAGTCCACATTCATTTCCCAGTGTTCCTTCTCTAGGTGTAACTGATTCTGTCCATCATTGATCAATTGGAACTGAATTGAAAGATAAGATCTATTTTCACTTGATAAAGGTTAAGTGGGGTGGGGATGAATTGGTTCAATCAATCTTCACCTCAATCCTTACTCTTACATCTATGAAAAGAATGGTTAGTGAATGTTCAGAAAAGGGAAAAGTAATGCATTATCACAAAGATAACTTCATAAACAACTGCTCATTGAAGAGGATCTGTGAAAGGAATGGTTAGTGAATGGATAAAAAAGAGAATAGTAATAAATTATCACAAAATGACTTCATAAAGAATTTGTCATTGAAAATTAACCTTATTTTATTTTATTTTTTTTCCATAGTCACTAGACTTATAGATTAGAAGAATGTTTTAGATATAGTTTACCTAGATTTTAGCAAAGTTGTTGGAAGTCTCTAAAGCTATTCTTGTGAAAAAGATATATGTGGTCTAAATTATAATAATGATAATAATTATAGTTGATATATATGTATAGATAAAGATCTATTTAGATAGATAGATAACACCTATTCTTAGGGTTATTCTGAGGACAAGTTGTGTGTGTGTGTGTGTGTGTGTGTGTGTGTGTATGTAGTACCTACTATGTGTCAGTATGTAGTACCTACTATGTATTCTAAGCATTTTACAAGTATTTTCATTTGATCTTTGCAACAACCCTGGGAGTAGATGTATTATCTTTGTTTTTACAGTTAAGGAAATGGAGAAAGGCGGAGGTTAAATAACTTGCCTAAGACCATGCCTCTAGTTCATTGTCTGATGATTGTCAGATACTCCTGACTCTGTCAACTAGCATTTTCTCCACTGCACCAGTAGATGAAATTAGACCTGAATGAATGGCTCATCCCAAATAGTGCTCATCGATGGTTTGCTGTCAGCTTGGAAAGATATTGCCAGTAGGATGTTCCAGGGATATGTATTTAACCCAGAACTATTTAAAATTTAAATCAGTGGGGTGATTAAATATGTAAATTTGCTCTCCTTCCTTACTTCTGCCTCCTGTTTCCCTCCAAGTCCCAGATAAAAGCCCGTCTTCTTCAGGAAGCTTTTCCCAGTCCCTCTTAATTCTAGTGCCTTCTCTCTGATGATTATTTCCTATTTAAACTGTGCATAGCATTTTTTAAATACACAATTGTCTTCTTGTTGTCTTCCCCATTAGCTTGTGAGCTCCTGAAGGACAGTTTGTCATTTGCCTTTTTTGTATTTCTTTGTATCCTTGTAGCTTAGCATGGCATATTGTAGGCATTTTATCAATTTTTACTGATTGATTATTGACTAACACTGTCATTATATTTTATTGTCCTACTTGCCCATTCCTTTTTTTGTAAGGACAAAAAACCAAATGGATATAAAGCAACTCAGAATAGTAAATTTCTTTTATATTTTGTTGTCTAATCTTTATTGAGGCAACTAGATAATGCAGTGGATAGAATGCTAGACCTAAAATTAGGAAGACCTGTGTTCAAATCTGGTCTCAGATATTTATTTTTATTGAATTTATCTTTCATTTCTACAGATAACCAATA
The DNA here is from genome assembly GCF_048593235.1 of Sminthopsis crassicaudata. Taxonomy (NCBI): domain Eukaryota; kingdom Metazoa; phylum Chordata; class Mammalia; order Dasyuromorphia; family Dasyuridae; genus Sminthopsis; species Sminthopsis crassicaudata. Next base: position 562,844,798 of record NC_133619.1, read on the forward strand.
ATAATCACAGGTCATGCGTTGACTTGCACATTAATTGGATTTAAGTGAGGCAGAATTGCACAAAATCTTCAGCCTTATTGTTTCTTTCAGAGTCATGGGAATTCATAGAAAAAGAGAAAAGTCAAGATAATTGGTAAGGTTCCAGGATGCAATGGATGACCTTGATGTCTTTGACGTCTGATCAAGTTCTACTTTCTATAATGCTTTTTACAGCTGCCTTTATGGCTTTTGGAATAAATTGTTCTCATCTGTTCATTCCGTGGAGGAAAGTCTTCATATGATTAGGGTTGATACTCTCTCTCCCCCAAGTCACCAACAGGTTTGAGGGTTTTGTTTGCCCTCGTATTGATTTGGCTTATCTGCCAACATGTTTTCCCCAGTTTCAATTTTAATGGTATTTTATTTTTCCAAATACATGCAAAGATAGTTTTCAGCATTCACCTTTGCAAAACCTTCTTTTCCAAATTTTTCTCCCTTTTCTTCCCCTCCCCAAGAAGCAAGCAATCTGATATAGCTTAAATATGTACAATTCTTCTAAACATATTTCCATATTCATCATGCTGTACAAGAAAAATCAGATCAAAGAAAGAAAAACATGAGAAAGAAAAAAAATAAGTAAACAAACAACAACAAAATGTAAAAATACTATGCTTTGATCCCCATTCAGTTTAAGGTTTAAGTAGAATAGGGAGAACTGAGAAGCAAAGAGAGTAATACCTGGAGCTGAAATAGGCACAATCATTCCTGACAGTTCTTTGATGGAGCAGTGAGATGGGGTGCCTGAGTCTGGGAAGGCACAAGCATGCCAGTACCTTTCATAGTCTTGAGCTCTGAGCTGTGTTTAATTATCTGTATTGAGTTATTCTGCCTATAGGCCATGAGATAATGGAAAGCCCATGGCTTGGGATTCAGGATATTTGACTGGTTCCTGGTTCCATGACTAGTGAGATGTGTAACTTTGGAAAAGTTATAATTACTTTACTTACTGATTTCCTTATCTGTAAAATGAAGAGATTGATTGAATGATTTCTAAGCTCTCTTCCTGCTTTTTTAAGTGGAGTATACTGGATTTGGAGTCAGAGAACAAGAATTTCAATCTTGGCTCTGCTTCTTACTACATCTGTTACTTTGGGCATACTTCCCTTCTTTGTGTCTCAGTTTCCTCTGTAAAACGAGAGGGATTGGATTTGTTGTTCAATCATTTTTAGTTGTGTCCAAATCTTCATGACTCCAATTGGGGTTATCTTGGCAAAGATATTGGAGTGTTTTGCAATTTCTTTCTCCAGCTCATTTTACAATTGAGGAAACTGAAGAAAATAAAGTTAATGGACTTGCCCAGGGTCATATAGCTAATAAGTATCTGCAGCTGGATTTGAACTTAGGCAATTGACTCTTTCTGACTCCAGGCCCATGGCTGTACCCACTGTACCACCTAACTGCTCCTGAGATTGGACTAACTGAGGTCTGAAAGGTTCTTTCCAGGTCTATTCTATTATCCTAAAGGAAATATTTCTGTGACATTTTTGAGAATAAGTTATTCTAACAGCCCTGGTGACTCTTCCCCCATGCTTGTGCTCATTTTGAACTAGTTAGCATTTGAGGGGGAAGGTAAAATAGTACAGTAGTGACATGTTGTCTTTATCCATATTATCTAAGTCAAATATGGTAGTTTTTCCAAGTAATACCAGAGTTGCTTCCCACAGATTGAATAGGCTTTCCAGTGGGAAAAAAATAAGAGTGAGATTTTGAAGAAATAATTTCTCCAATTGATGATACCTTAGTAGTGCTGTGCTTGCCTAAGGGGCTATGGCATTAGCATCCCACATCTCTCCCCTTCAGGCAGTAGCTAGGAGTTGTAGGTAGAGGCAGAGTGATTTTTATCTTTGTTCCAGGGGTAACAGCCATTATTTCCAACTCACTGGGAACCCACAAAATGGAAAATCCCCAGACATTTTTATCTCTAAACTACATTCTTCAGCCACTTGCTCCATTCTTTGGGCAAGATTCAGTGTAGATGTGCCTTGGATCTTCTCGTATAACCCAGCTACCTTAGAAATAAAAGGAAACCCTAACCTCTCTTTATAAAAAATCCCAACAAAAATATTTGGCACATGTGGGAATTATGGCATCATATTGAGAGCACTGGATTTGGAGTTAGTAGTGTTACAACTAACCATTTAGTGTGTGACTGAAGTTTATGTCTCTCCTAGCTGGTAGTACAAGCTTGTGTCAACATTGCTCAGGTTGCTGAGACTGGTGGAAGACTTGAATTGGGGAGTTCTGAACTGCAGCTAAGTCATTCAGGTGTCCAAATCACCAATTCGGTGACTCCGCTGGGAATGGAGGGCCATCAGGTTTCCTGAGCTTTTTTGGGGAAATGAACCATAGATTGTAAAAACAGGTTAAAACTGTCTTCCTAATCAATATTAGGATCATGCTTATGAGTAGTTGCACTTCAACTTAAGAAATTTAGAGATTCAGAATCAAAACACATACACACACATATGCACACACACATACACACCAAGATCCTTCTTTGGACCTAAGTTTTCTCTTCTGTAAAATGAAAATAAAATGATGAGATTATTTCTAATGTCCTCAGCTTTGCAATTCTATGATTCTGTGGTTTTATTGCACATTAGTATTAGCTCACATTTATGTAGCTCTAATGTTCACAAAGCATTCAAAAATTATTTTCTTTCCTTTTAGCCAGCCTGGGAAGTAGATGTTATTATTGTCCCTTTTTAAAGAAAGCAGACAGAGGTTGTGATTTGCTCTGAGTCATACAATTAATAAGTATCTAAGGCTGGATTTGGTTTCAGATCTTCTTGACTATACTCCTGACCTCTCTTCATAGTTGCTTGTATACAGACCCTCTGGAAAAAAGTCACCTTGGTTATGTGGTCTTCAGTGAATACTGTATATTTGTCAAATTTGTCAGGAACTTTCATGACTTATAAGGATATAGTCCTTATGGAAAATGAATGATACAGAGACTGTTCTAATTTTTAGGGCAAGAGAATGGCTTGTTCTTATGGGTACAACTTCTACTGACCCTGGATAGAATGCTCCTTTGCAGACCAATTTCAGGCTGAAAAGAAACAGATAAAAATGATGCTCTAGGGAAGACATATATCATCTCTCCTTTGACCACCATTATTAGGAAAATCAGCAGAGTTCACAAATGTGTGGTGGAGAACTATTCAGAGCTCCCCTCACCCTCACCCCAACCATTGTCACCCATCCACCTCCCCTGGGTCCTGCCCTCAATACTTGTATAATTTCTTTGCAAATTGCAGAAATGTAACCTCCTCCCTTCTCCAAAGATGCCAAAGCTGTGACTGTTCTGTGTTCTTCCCATAAACACTCCAACAGTCTTGGGTGGAAGGAGCAATGAAGCTAGCCTGACTACCACCTCAGGTGCTCTCTTTAGGGTGCCAGATTCCTAGCATTTCTCCAGTGCAGGATCCCACAGATTTTTTTCCTTTTCTGTGAACTTCTTTCTTCCCATTATAACTGACTATTCTGGGATTCTCAAGGGTACAAAGGCACAATCAGTTTCCAAGCATCTCTATTTAGATTCAGACTGTTAGCCCAGCTCATTCTCTAGGTCTAAATTCAATACTTCTCTTGGTTCCACACTGCACTAAGGAATGGAGTAGGAAATTCAGAAGTCCCTCAAAGTAGTCACAGTCTAGATTGACAGACAAAGTGATAAAACAATTAGAGAACTATGAATCACTATAGCATTGGACTTGATCCTTCTCTGGATCTTAGTTTTACTAATTCATAGATTTAGAGACAGAATGGACCTTCAGGACACCTAGTAAAACTTTTCATCTTATAGAAGAAGAAATGGAAGCTCAGGGAATTTAACTGGTTTGGCCAGAGCCACTTCTCAAGGATGTAGTACAGAATGTATGGCTTTGTACAGTGAGTAAGCTAAATGACATCTAAGGTTCCTTCCTGGTCCACAAATATAGGAGGTTGTATTGATACTACACTACTGGAAAGAAAACTCAGTGGGAACTATGAAGGAATTAGAAAAGATTCTTCATATGCACCGACTACCTCTCACTTCAGGGAGGCAGGGTGCTATGGTGAAAGGAGTATTGCATTAGGACTCAGGTTCTAGTCCTGAAAGAGTGATCTTGGTAATCTATTTAGATCTTCTGCATATCAATTTCTTAGAAATAACGTGTGACATCTTGGACTCCCTCATTGAACTGTTGTAAGGATCAAGTGACAACATGTGTGGGTGAGTGCAAGGGAAATTGTGAAGTTTTCCTGTGGTCTGGCCCTGAGCAAATCACTCACCTCATTTACCTTGCAAAATTGTTGTGTCAAATGAGAAATTTTTAAAGTGCTTTGCAAACTTTAAAAATTATTGTTATTATGATTATTATTGTAACATACAAATGTTAGGTGATATGAGACTTATGGGGTTTACAAAAATACCAATGGAAAACTTCTCTAGATAAAAAACACAACTTGAACTGGGAGAAAGGAAGATGTAAATTCAAATACAGCTATTGACACTTAGTCTTTTTCAATTTCACTTAAAAGATAGAGATAATAATGCCTCTAGTATTCTTTTCAGAAGGTTATTAATCTTAAATAAAATGATAGATATAAAGTGTTATGCACGTGTTACAGAACTACATGTTTTAAGTTGTGTTGTCAGTAGGTTGGTATTATAATTAATTGATTAATATAATTAATTAATCCAGAGAGTGGAGGCTTCATGGCTTAATGGGTAAAGAGCCTGGAAGTCAGGAAGATGAATTCAAACTCTTCCCCCAAGACACAGGTTAGCTAAAAACACAAATTGTAAATGGGCAATTAGCTTAAACTTAAAAATGGTCTCAAGCTACCCTCTAAGATTATAAATGGTAAATGAAAATACAGTTTTAATATTTGTGGAAGTTATCCCAGCAGGACTTCCTTATGCTGATAAAACTCCAAGTCCAAAGATGTGTATGTGTGTGCATGTGTGTGTTTGCATGCTTACATATGTTATTGTGAGTATTTAAAAATAGGATAGTACAACAACATTTGAGAAGGAAAAATCGCAGTGGTCATCTGGGAATTGTACAGTATAGATTGGGCAATTACTAGTATTTTCATTAGCCTGAAATAATAATAATAATAATAAATATCACTTTACAATACTACTCAAAATTTTGGAAAATTCAGCAGTCCTTGTATAGAATTATAGTGAGATAAATTGTAATAATGGGTGAATGAAATGAACTTATAGGTTGCCTGCAACACCAATTCAAGTCCTCAGGCTTCTGTTATTTGGTCCCATGACACAAGGATAGGCAGCATTCTTGATTTCCCCCCAAAGGATGCTTTAAAATTCCTGGACTTTGTTATGTTTGCTAGGAGATTCATAACTGTTAGAAAAACCTTATTACTTACTTTGCTTCAAGAGGCTGTGATCTCTCTTGGCATTTCATCTACTAATACAGATTGCTTCCCTTCCATACCTCAGGATATGGTTTCAAAACTTGCTGTCATCATGATTTATCACCTTTTGATCAGCCTCTCTGAACATAGCTGGGCAAGGGCAGATAATTCAGTTGTTGGGTTCATATTGTTCCATCTTGTGGAGCCTCCCATTGTTGTGTGTTGTTGAGTATAGCCTCCAAGAGTCCAGCATCATCTCCATATTACAGTGACATATCCCCTAGGGGAGGGATGTTAAGATGGTGAGACCTCAAGAACATGTCACATAAGGACTGGAGGAAAGAACTGGGAATATTAAATTTAAAGAAGAGGAAATACAGGAGGAACATGATATCTGTCTTAAAGCATGTGAAAGACTGTTATAGGATCATAGATTTAAAACTGGAAAGGGGCTTAAAGGTCATTGGTCCCAACCCCCTTTTTTCCCAGAAGAAAACTGGAGCAACAGAAAAGATGGAGCTTGCTTATTGTCACATAGCTAATAAATGTCAAAAGCAGGATTGAAACCCATGTTTCAATCTAGTATTTAGAGTCCCATTGCCTGTCTTATTATGCAACAAAGATTTGTTCTTGGCCCCCCAGAAAAGAACTAGAATAGTGCATGGAAGTTATAAAGAAGGATATTTTGATTCAATACAGGGAAAAAAAAAACCTCCCCAACAGAGCTGATCCAGAGTGGAATAGTTTGTCTGGGTTGGTAATGGATTCCCTCTCAATGGAGGCCTTCAAGCAAAGGTTGGATTTTACTTGCCTGAGATTCTGTAGAAAGCATTTTTATCCATGTGCTAGTTGGACCAGATGTCTCTGTGGTTCTATGATCCCATGATTCTGTTGTTGAGCAAGGTTCTGAGCTAATGTACAATTTACTAGCATCTATGCCCTTCTACCCTGAGAGTTGTTTGCTCCAGAGTTATAATATCAAGGCCTAAAGTCCTAAATAAAACTCAAATCCTTGTAATTCATTAAATATTCAAGTGTGTCAATCATATGCCCTAGAAAATTATTTTTTAAAGAAATGAGGAACTGTTATACAAAGTTTGAATGGCTATTCTAGCCAATATCAGAAGTAGGCCATCTTGAAACAAAAGTAGAGAAAATTTCTCCTGTGATCTTGTATTAATCTCTAATTAAACAGAAAAATAGTTGTGAAACCAGGACTAAAATGTTATTTCAAAGCTCTTTCTATGTATTTTTTCATTTCTAAAATTCAGTAGTTTCTACAAAATCTATGGAACACGTCTGAAAAACAACCAAAAAAAAACCCCTTCTTCAGTAAGATGCTAGCAAGGATGTTAGATAAAGATTGAGTGACTTTTAGCCTAATGTATTGAGTTTAGGTAAGATGTCACAATGCTTTTTGACATTTAAGCTATTGTGCTAAACTAAAAAAGAACCCTGAATTTCTTATAAGTATTATTCTTGTCAGAAAATGTTCCATTTTTTTCTATAAAAATCTAAATTTCATAGGTTTGTTACTTCCTTTAGGGTTTAAAAAATAAATGATCACACCTCCAAGTTAGTGAGAAATAAGATTGCTGTACAGAAATCTGCTTTATAGGTGACTTTTCAAGAATGACTTTATTTTGTAGTGAAGAGGAATTGTAACAAAGTCAAGTTAGAAGACTATGTTTTTAGGTACCAGTTGTTACAGTGTTCAAGGGATCATATACCTATGATAGTTACTAATACCCGATTGATTGGATTTTTTGGGAGAATCAATCACATCTTGAGAAATAATCCTTCAGCACTCTCAGAATTTCATTTTAATATGGCCCTTCTTTGTATCTATTTGATCTGTTCCAATTCTTCCTAGCTTTGTTTTATCTTTTATTCTAAATAAATGGATAACTAACTACAAGGTTAGAAAGTTCATGTGTGATAACTCTATTGTCATTGATGAATAAAATAGCTTTTATAAAATTTCTGACAGCTCTTTTCCATTTTTGTCTGTTGTCCTCCTAAGTTTCATCCTTAAATGATCTTGGGAACATCTGACTTAATAGATAATACTGATTCTCATTTATGCAGTATAATCCTTTAAAGTTTATTATGATGATCTTAAATAATTAACTAAGAAAATCAGAAAATCAAATTAATTGATTATTTCTCAGACATACAAAGGTTAAACTAAGGAAAATTCATCACTTTCTTTTGGCCATTTAATTAAATCACTGTTTTTACAGTATATGCAAGTAGACCAATGAACCAACATTTTTTTGTTGAATTTATTTAGCATTTTATTTTCCACCAGGTACATATGAAAACATTTGTTTTTAAAACTTTAAACTTCAAATTTTCTATCTTCTTCCCTCCCAACCTCATCTTAGCCTATATTGAGAAGGCAAGGAATTTTATATGTTATGCATGCTTAGTCATGCGAATTATTTCCATATTAGTCATGGTGTGGAGGAAAACCATGGTGTGGACAAAAAAGAAGACCTCAAGAAAAATAAAAAAAAGGAAATAAAGCATACTTAAATCTGTATTCAGATATCATCAGTTTTTTCTCAAAGATAGGTGGTATTTGTCATCATAAGTCCTTCAGAGTTGACTTAGGCCATTGTATTGCTAAGAACAAGTAACTCATTCACAGCCAATCATCTTAAAATATTGTTGTTACTTAGTACACAGTGCATTTTATTTTGTATAGGCTCATGTAAGTCTTTCCAAGTTTTTCTGAGAAGATCCTGATCATAATTTTTTTGAATTTAATAATATTTTTTCCAATTACATGTAAACATCCATTTTTATAAGATTTTGAGTCTCAAGTTTTCCTTCCTCATTCTCTTTCCTTCCCACTTCCCAAGCCAACAAGAAATTCAATCTAGCTTATACATGTACAAACTCTATAGTTCTTTCTCTAGATATGGATAGCATTTTTCATCACAAATCCTTTGGAACTGTCTGGATAACCATATTACTGAGAAGAACTAAATATATCACAGTTGATCATCACACAATGTTACTATTACTGTGTACAGTGTTTTCCTGTCCTGGTTCTTCTCATCTCAGTTAGCATAAGTTCATGTAAGCCTTTCCAGTTTTTTTTCTAAATTTCTGCTGATTGTTTCTTATAGCACAATAGTATTCTGTTGTATTCTTATGCTACAATTTGTTTAGTCATTCTCTAATAAATGGGCATTTCCTCAATTTCCAATTCTTTGCCACCACAGGAAAAACATTTTTTGTACATGGTTTTTTCCTCCTATTTTTGTGATTTTTTTTGGGAAAGAGCTTTATAGCCTAAGTTAGGGCAGACTTCCAAATTGCTCTCCAGAATGCTTTGAACAACTCCACCAACAATACATTAGTATCACTGTTTTCCCATATCCTCCTCAACATTTAGCATTTTTTTCTGTCATCTCAAGCAACATGAATGTTGTGAAATGATATCTCAGAGTTTGACTTTGTATTTCTAATTCAATACTGATTTAAAATATTTTTTCATTTGATTATTGATAGCTTTGATTTATTTATCTAAAAATTGTCTATTCATATCCTTTGGCCATTGGAGATTGAGTAATGACTGCAGTTTTATAAATTTTACTCAGTTATTTATGTATTTTGATAAATGGGGCCTTTATTAGAAACACTGGCTATAAAATTTGTTTCCCAGATTGCTGCTTTCCTTTTAATCTTGATTGCAGTGGTTTTGTTTGTGCAAAAACCTTAAGATAAGCAGAATTATATTTGCATTTCATAACATTATTTCTTGATGGGTCATAATTCCTTCCTTCCCAATAATCTGACAGGTAAGTGATTCTTTGCTCTTCTAATTTGCTCATGGTATCACCCTTTATATCTAAATTATTTTGATCTTATAAAGGTATAGGGTTTGAGATACTGATCTACAACTAGTTTGTCATACTATCTTCCTTTTATCCCCAGCACTTTTCGTCAAATAGTGTTTTTTTTTTTTTATCTCAGGAGTATAACCTATATTTTAGTCTTTTGGTTTATGAAACAGTAGGTTACTATAAAAATTTATGACTTTATATTGTATACCTAACCTATTCCACTGATCTACCACTCTGTTCATTAACCAGTACCAAATGGTTTTGATGACTGCTGCTTTATAACATAGTTTTTAGATATAGGACAGCTAGACTACCTTCTTTTGCATTTTCCCCATTTCCCCCCTTGATATTCTTAAGTACTTGTTCTTTCAGATGAATTTTGTTATTATTTTTTCTATTTCTACACATGTTTTGGCAGTTTGATTGCTCTGGCAAGTAGATTAAGTAGATTAGTTCAGATAAAATTGTCATTTTTATTATATTAGCCTGGCCCATGCATGAGCAATTGATAATTCTTCCAATTGTTTACATCTGACATTTTGCAATTGTGTTTATGTAGTTCCTGGGTTTGTCTTGGCAGGTAGACTCCCTAATAGTAGGGGTCTTCCTGATTTAGGTATCAGCACCATGTTTGTGTCACAAAAGGAGTTTTGTCATAAAAGGAATTTTGTAGGATTCTTTCTTTACCTATTTTCTCAAATAATTTACATAGTATTGGAATGAATTTTTCTTTAAATATAATTAATTTCTAAATCCAGTGGACTCTGGAGATTTTTTTCCTTAGGGAATTTATTTATGGCTTATTCAAATTCCTTTTCTAAAATGTGCTTAAGAATTTTATTTCCTCTTTTAATCTCAGGAATTTATGTTTTTATAGATATTCATTCATTTCACTTGTCATATTTATTGGCATATAGTTGGGCAAAATAGCTCCAAATTATTGCTTTAATTTCCTCTTAATTGTTGGTGAATTTATCATTTTTTTTGGTATTTGTAATTTGGTTTTCTTCTTTCTTTTTTAAATAAAATTAATCAAATGTTCATTTTTTTCATAAAACAGATGCAATTCTATTTATTAGTTAAATAGTTTTCTCACTTTCAATTTTATTAATCTCTTCTTTGATTTTCTTTTTTCTGATTTGTTATTTAATCAAAGATTTTTTATTGTATTCTTTTCTTAACCTTTTAAATAGCATATCAAATTTATTGATTTCTTCTTCTGCAACTTCCTTGCTAGCACAGCATCTTTGTTAAGCTTTATTTCCCTTTTATCTAAGGGAGACAGGCCTTTCCTGAAGATTTTCTGTGATTTTGAGTTGGAAAACTCTCTCTTTTTATAGGTTCTGTCACTCTAGAATCTGCTTAGAGTCAATGTTGTTTCTAACAGAAGAATAGATGAGATATTAAGAGAATGAAGTTTCTTTACAGCCAGGGGCTCCCAACTGCCCTGTAAATGGTTACTGACATGTGTGTGTATCATATAAATGGGTTACATGATTGAAAGTTACCATAGGGAACATTCTATTTTATACTGAAGGTCTTTAGAAAGATGAAATCTTGAATACCTTTGGATAAACCAATTTCACTAACAAAGTAATGAAGATCAGCAGTATATCTAGTCAAAGTGGTTACACAAATGCCAAATATTTAACATTTTATATTGACCATTAAAAATATCCAGACATGTCCAGTGTGAGAATCAATTCAGTTCTATTCAATACACATTTATTAGTGTCTTCCATCTAGCAAGCTGACAGTAAAAGATAGGTACATCCTGTACTAGGGAAATAAAACTTATTGCAGATTACTTTCTAAGTGTCCTATGGCTTTTTTCTTCTTCAATTTAAGTATCTTCTTGTCTTTTCTGGGAATCTAGCCATTCCAGAGTCAGAAACAGTCAGGCACCTCTGCTACCAAATCATACACATATAAAGCACTCATGTATAATAATTTGTGCATATATGGGTATTTATTTATATGTCTGTACATACATATGTACATTTATACTTATATCTATCTATATATTTTTGACCTGTGGCCTTGGGTAAATTGTTTAACTTATCTGAACTTTAGTTTCCTCATCTGTGATGTGTGTGAGCTTGCATGCAATGAGATAGACTAGCTCAACTTCATTTAATTAGATCAACCTCAAGTCCCTTCTGGTTCTAAATCTATCTCACAATAGAGAAGAGATAAACACAGGGAATTTTCTAAACCCAGAAAGCCTATTCTATAAATTATTTTTCTGTATTTAAAAAAAAATTAGTGACTTCTCTTTCCTATAGAACTTTGAACTTTAAAAATTTTTTTCTCTCCTACTTGACTATTCATAACATTTAAAAAATTGATTTAAAGATTGACTTCATTCAAATAATACTATGCAGAAACTACAAAATGGTGATCTTGTTTGTGGTGTTATGCCACAGTTCTTTTTTATTGTCCTGCTTCAATTTCCCTAATTGTCTTGACTCAATTTCCCTAATTGTCCTGACTCAATTTCCCTAATTATACTTCCTCAGTTTCCCTAAATGGTCCTGCCTCAGTTTCCCTGAATTGTTCTGCCTTAACCCCCCTGGTTGCAACCCCCTTCCTAATCATTAGAACTGACAGGGCTAGTTACTCTAAGGTTATAAATTGTAAATGTGCAAACTCAAGATAAGGGGAAGTTCAGACTTCCTGGCTCCTAACTCCTCCTAAGTCATCAAGAATTTATGGTCTTCACCCCACACCCAGTCACAACTGGATTGATAGTCCTAGTCCATTCATAAGTACTTCATGGGAAACACACATTAGCTGCTGGGTGCTTTGAGACATCAGCCCTGGGGGCAACATGCCCCCAGAAAATCTCTCCCTCTCAAATAAAATGTTAAAAACTCTCTAATCTCTATTTTGCTTCAATTTCTCCAGCATTACAGTAGTACTTCTACTTTGCTGTTTTTTTTTTTTTTTTTTTTTTTATCTCTCAGATCAGTTAAATGGTATCACTTAGGGCTCATAACTTTCTAGCTATTCTCTTTTTAAAGTGATAATTCAAAGCAAATGGGCCTCCACTTGCTGGTCTTATAAAAAACCCTTAAAATTGTCAACTCAGTAAGTTATACTGGAAAGATCCTGAATCTGGAGTAAGGAGAGAGTCAGATTCCAATCTTATATCTGACTTTTAATATCTGATAAATCAATTCTCTTAGTAGTAAGTATAAAATTAAGTTAAACAGACTCCAGACTTGACAAATATTGTGTAAGTTCCATTCTTTTTCTAAGAAATACATTTTCTGGACTTTGTATTAGCTATTATTTTTATTAGTACTTTTATTATCTTTTAAGCTTAATTATACATCTGTAACTATTCTAGTGAATTTGAATAAACATAAGTGAGAAGCTTCTGTAATTTCCTATTAATTAAATTAATTAAAATTTAATTAAATTAGTTAATTAAAATTGTGATATTACTCCTTTTTAATTTAAGTCTCATTCTTACTCAATATATTACAGTTTCCTTTTCTATCCCTACCAGAATTGTACTTACAAGCTTTAGGAAAGTCAAGACACATCATCTACTGGCTACTAAAGGACTGCAAAATTATCCTATCATCTCGAGGAAGTTCATTCTCCCAATAAACTCACAGGTTCAATGGTTATCCTTATCCATTGTTTGTATTAGATCTAATTGAGCTATGTAGATTTTGCATTTTTTTTTCTAAACTTCAGTTAGAGATGGGCTCACTACCCATGAGGAGACCCTGATTTAAAAAATGGAAAATGAAGATAGAAGATGAGAAGCCAAAGATCAGAGTTAAATTCAATTCAATAAACACCTAGTATGTGATAGCCCTGTGTGAAGTGCTGGGGTTTCAATTAAAGAAAAGTCTCAAAGAGTGTATAATTTAATGGAAGAACAGAAAAATTAAAACACACAACAGTGGCCTGAAGAAAGAACCTAATAGTGACAACTTGTTTTGGCTACTTGAATTAAGCAGAGCAAAGGGGAATTCAGAAGATTGCTTAGTGCTGAGGGAATTGCCAAAATCTGAAGCTGTTGTCTTAACTGGAGGGGAGTATGTAGCTGCTGAAAGCTGATTGGAGGAAATCAGAATTTTTATTTTACAAGAAGAGTTTGCTAGATTTACTGAATTTAGTACCATCTATAGCTTTAGAGAGGAGACATCTCTCAGGAGCTTGTCTTTGCTTCTCTTTAGCATTTTTCTGGCTACTCTCTATGCCTTCTGAACAGACTTGATTAGCTTAGAATATTTCAGACTTAAAGGAATTGCTGCTTTACTGAAAAAATGTAAAACTGCTGTTTGAAGAGAAGAGCTTAACACTGATTCAGTGCCTTGAAAGTTAGCAGAGAACTGGCTTTGTCCAGGGGAAAAGTATTAGAAAACAATTAGATGGCACAAGGTGAAGTCTGTTACCTTCGGGAATCCATTGATCTCTGGGCTTGAAGTCCAGAGTCACTAGTTGCCCTGACCACATGTCTGTCCTTATTCAGGTGTCTCATTGTTGGTTTTCTCTCCCTCTCCCCATTGATACTCTGTGCATTTGTAGGAGAGTGTTAATTAGGTCTATGGATGTCCTGAAATGTTTTCACTGTTTTTGCATTTGCCTTCTTGTGTAGTGAATGTTTCATGCCAGAGGCAATGGTGTCATTGGTATTGCTTTGTATAGATGGGGGTTCAGGAGCTATAGAATTGGATAGTAGAAATATATCTCTCTAGGATCCTGAATCTAAACTGTTGTACCTTTGATCTCCTCTCCTTTAGGAATCCTTTTTCCTTTCACCCATTGCCAGTGTGAGTACAGGCTGAGGTGAGTAAATTAGCCTAGAGAGAGAAGGAAGTATAGGAGATGTGTTGGGTTCAATGCCTTTGAGCCACATCGTCAGTGCAAGTAGATCAATACTATGAATGGGATATTTTAATTCTTTCATACGTAATGAATTTCATGATGGGAAAAGGGTCTTTTTGGAAATAAAAGATCTGTAATTTACTTGCATGTTTCTTGTGAAAGATATTTCTTACAGGAATGAATAGAAAGCCATTTCAGGGCCAATTGCATTGACCCAAGCATTTTAAAAGTGGTGATTATTGCTGATTTAATTAATACATTTTCCCTGAATAATTTAAACTTTCACAAAACTAAATCCATTCTTCTGAGCTTCATTTTAAATCTTGGCAAAATTCTTTACTATGTTTTATGGACTATATAAAAAACTTCATATTTATGTGTCATGAATATTTATTTTGTGAAGAAATCTAGGGAGCATTATACATTGTGAATTGATTACTTGACCTCTCTGGAAATCAGTTTACTTATCTATAATTTGAAGAGATTACCCTAAATGGTTATCTAGTTTCCTTTGAGCTCTAAATCTATGAACCTAAGATATTATCCTAGGCCATCGCAAAAATGAAGGTGATTAACAGACACACTGAGATAGGAGTTCTTTCCAGAGCAATTGTCCTTGTATATTTAGACCATTAACTTCTTAGAACAAAGGTCAAAATCAATCCAAAAATAGAATAAAGAAAAAAAATATGAAACATATATGGAAAATAGCTAAGACTATTCTGAAATGACCTATTCAAAAAGCTATTGACACTGAAAAATCAAAAATGGGTGAAAGAATAGACATTGTCTCAGAATGGTACAATTTTCTAACAAGGTTTATTCTTTGAAATAAGAAAGTAAAAAAGCCTAATAACTGTCTCAGTAGGTTAACATTCGGTCTATATGCCAAGAAGTTAGAGATGGGAGCTGAGAGCAACATTAGAATAAAATTTGTTTGTAAAATTTTATGGAGAACAATTACAGAATATTATGAGTTATATGGTATCATAGAATACTGAGAAACAGTGGAAAGAAACATAAATGTATGAGAAACTTCCTATAGCCAACTAAGTAAAATCATTTTGAAGTATTTAAGGATCAATCTGGAAGACAGCAATTAAATCAAAAGTGGAAAAAATGAGTGTTTCTATATAAAAATATTTTGTTCATTAGTACAGTGGAGACTCCACATTTAGACTCTCATTTCAGTCTCTATTTTACTGTATTATAAAGTTGAAGGAGGAAAACAGCATGAAAGAAGGTTAGCACAGTAGTACATAGTTACTGCTTAATAAATATTTATTAGTTGTTATTGATTGAAAGAAAACAAAGATGGGGAAAGCAGAAGAACTAGATCAAACATAGAAGACATTGTCAGAAGACAATACAGTTGTAAGGACAATTGAAGGATCAATTCTCAAAATATCTGAAAGGATGAACAATATCAAAAGATTTTGAAATTTTTTTCTTATATTTTTTGATGACCATGTCCTTGAGTTAATTTGGTGATTTTTAAATAATTCATTTAAAAATGCCAAATAATATATCTTATAATTACAATTATATTTATTAGTTATGTAGAAATGTTTTATTTTAATGTAGTTTTATATATATATATATATATATGTATATATATATATATATCTTGTTCCAAATACATATTAAGAATATATGGCATGTATTTTGAAAGTATTTTCAGAATTTCAGAAACTCTTTTACTCTGATTTCTTTTATTTTTAAATTTAGAAATTAATAATTTTTTATTTTCAAAATACATGCAAAGATAGTTTTCAACATTCACCCTTGCAAAACCTTGTATTACAAAATTTTCTCCCTCCTTCTTTTTCACCCCCTCTCTTAGATAGCAAATAATCCAATATAGATTAAACATGTGCAATTCTTTTAAATGTATTTCCACATTTATCATGCCACACAAGAAAAATCAGATCAAAAAGAAAAAAAAACAATGAGAAAGAAAAAAAAAAGCAAGCAGACAATAACAAAAAAGGTGAAAATATTATGCTTTTATCAACATTCAGTCCCCATGATACTCTCTCTGGATGCAGATGGTTCTCTTTATCGCAAGTATATTGGAATTGTCCTGTATCACTTCATTGTTGAAAAGAGCCATATCTATCAGAGTTGATCATTACATAGTCTTGTTGTTGCTGGGTACAATGTTCTCTTGGTTCTACTAACCTTACTTAGCATCAGTTCATGTAAGTCTCTTCAGGCCTCTCTGAAATCATCCTACTGATCATTTCTTATAGAATAATGATATTCCATAACATTCACATACCATAACTTATTCAGCCATTTTCCAACTGATGGGCATCCGCTCCGTTCCTTGCCACCACAAAAAAGGCTGCTATAAACATTTTTGCACATGTGGATCTTTTCTCTTTTATGAGCTCTTTGGGATACAGACTTAGTAGAGACACTACTAGATCAAAGGACTCTGAGCATAGTTCCAAAATGCTCTCCAGAATGGTTGAATCAGTTCACAACTCCACCAATAATGTATTAATGTCTGGGTTTTCCCTCATCCATTCTAACATTCTTCTTTTCCTTTTCTTATTATCTTAGCCAATCTGAAAGGTATGTAGTGGCACATAGAGTTATCTTAATTTGCATTTCTCTAATCAACAGTGGTGTAGAGCATTTTTTTTATATGACTAGAAAATCTGAAAATTGTCTATATCCCTTGAACATTTATCAACTGGAGAATGGCTTGTATTATTTTAATTTGAGTCAGTTCTCCATATAGTTTTAGTTTTTTGTTTTTGTTTTGTTTGTACAAAAACTTTTTCTGATTTCTTTTATTGATTACACAAGTTTTTGGAGAGATGGGTGACATATTGAGAATTATGTAAAAAATAAAACTGAATATTTAAAATTGTACAAAATTGAAATGTATGTGAATTCCTCATCATCTCAATAAACTCTTGTAATTGCTATGAGAGTATATTAAACTGTTTAAGATTTATTTGCTATTTACATTCAAAAGGGAGAAATTTTACAAAGTATTTCATTATATGATGCTAGAGAGGACCTGGAACATAGATCAATTTTGAGAAAATAAAGTCTAAAAATGCTTATTTGCTGTACGCTAGTCAATGCCCAGGCTCTTGCACAAATATAATTCTTCTGAGGCCTCACCTCTATGTATAATTATAGCAAGCAAAATAAGAAAGAAGCAGAATTGATCCTAGAATGGAATCACAATATAATCTGAAATTACTCCATGCTATATTTTACCAAACAGGAATTCAGGGATAATTTAGTTTAACTAAATTTAATTTAGGGAATATAAATCAGAAATGTTGATTATGTCATCAGGAGGCCAAATGAGGCCCATAACACTTTCAAGTGCAAATTAACAAGATTAAAACACAATCAGAAAATATTTATCAAAGTAAATAAAAATACATTAAAACATAGATAATGTTGATAGATATTTTTTAGAAAGTGATTATGTGTCCTAAAGGGATCCTTTTCTATAGTTGTGTTGACCCCTTTTCTTTCTGAGCTTAACCCTACTGGTAGAGAAGATAGAAAGCTAGCTTCAATGATCAGGAAGACATGAATTCAAGACCTCTGATACATGCTGATCATGCAAATGATAAATTTTCGTAAGTACTGATCTCCCTTGGTAGAGGGAGTCCTTTAGAGGGTGCTTCCTCCACCAATAAAATCACAACTCTGGACAAAAATATGTACTCTTCTTGTAAATGTGAACAAATGGAGTTACAGTAAGTATCACAGGGCTACTGCCAGTCTCCTTTGCTGCTTGTTTTCTAACTTGTATTTTTTCTTTTATATCTCCAATCCCTGATTTTTAATGTTTTATGAAATGCTATATTATTCCGTTTTTGTTTAGTGTTCCTATCTGAGGGTGTGAGACCAAAATGTCTATGGGTAATGGTTCATATCTGTGAATGTGTGTTTGTATGTGTTTGTGTACACATGCACAAAGGGAAGATCTCCTGGAAAGATTTTATCTATTGCTTGCCATGCTAGAAAGTATTATCTGTTTTTTAAAAAACACTATTTTTTTTTTCTGTGTTCTCAACAGTACTTCTGCATCTAATGATAGTGCCTTTATATCTTTAACCTCTCCCCCTAAATTCTCTTACCCTTATCATACTTTATCTTTTGCAGATAGAGTAGAAATCAACAAGACCATTACAGAATGGTGACATCATTACCACAGATTATCCTTTGGTGTCTTCTCAATCGACACTTAAATTAGGTTTTAATCATGTTTCATCCATGGGCTATATTTTGCCACAGATTACTTGGAAGCCATTTCTGTTCCCAGAACTTGGATGGGGCTCTTGGTGATTTATAAAGACCTTCTTCTCTGAACCATACCTCCTATGTAAGTATCTCTTTGGTCAGCTCTTTCACTAAATGACTTATTCAGATCTCCCGCTGTCTTGCATTTGGCAAAACATTCACCAAGTACATTTCTCCATGTGTGCCCTAGGACAGAAGAATGGAATCATATAATGTGAAAAGCCAGGAGGGTCGCTGTATATGGGATAAAGAAAAAAGAAATCCCATAATTAAATCTCTACAACAGAAATGACCTTATTTATGCTTCAAACTACATTAAACTTAATTACACAGTAGTATAACTTCAAGGGAGATTTACCACATGGGGCAGGGACCTGCTTAGGAAAGTACTTATGAATAATTGATTTTGTGCCAGTGCTTGCAAATGCAAATGCAAAAGCAAAGTGATGCTAACCTGCGGGAAACAGTTTCTGAAAAGTGCTTTTAAATTCTGTGTTCTGAGTTGGGTGGCAAACTACTATAGAGTCATAAGTAAAAAAGGGGGAAAAGATCTATGATGTAAGTTCAGGTTGTACATTGCTCCCTGAAGGACACTCTTGAGTACCTTTTCCACTATGGCATTGAGAGAGTCAAGTAGTGCTTTCTTTAGAGGATCTTGATACAATCTAATGATTCTTGGCTCTAAGAAGTTTCCCCTGAGAACTGGCTTATGCTTTCATCTGTTCCAAGTCTGTTCTATTGTATTGCACTTAATTAGAGTTACATGCAGCTCTTAGGAATTTCTCTCCTTTTATAGGGTTCTTCTCAGTCTCTGCTTAAGGCAGTTGTTTAAGTAGATTCTTGGAGACTTCTTAAAGGCAAATCCCTTTTTAGCTCTCTAGTCATTCTTTTAGAACCTTGTCTTCCTCCTCAACTATTGCAGAGGGCCCCCCCATGGTTTAGCTCCCAAAGAGAAATAGAGAATGGAAGATGTAACAGGAAAACAATAGTGTGTGACAGCAGAATAGATGTGTCACAGAATAAAAAAAAAAAACTTAAAGTAAGGGAAACGGTTGAATAGAATGATGGCAGGCTCCCTTTTCAGGGATTGGTTGCTGAATATATTTCTCCTACTCTTCAATAAGCTAGCTAGTGTGAGAAGCAGGAGATCATTCATTGAATAAGAACAAAACAATCTTCGGGAATTTCAATTGAGACTTTATCCTGACTCCTGCCCTGTGATGCGAGGAGCAATGGATCGTGGGAGGTTAAATCTTTATCTACGGACTGGCTTTACTCAATGCATGAGCTAAACATCAGTTGCAGACTATATTATATTGTCTAGATTTCATTGTTCAGTTAGAGAAAGAGTTATGGTAGCGTTTCAGAAATTGTACATTTCCTAAAATTTCTGAGTTCAGAATGGCCACTATATAATGGAAACTGCCTTGGGTTGGGGAAGTGTCATGTAGGACATACAATTGAGTGATAGATATTCTGTGTAAAGAATAATCGAGTATGCTTTATCTGTTCCCGTAGGGATGTGACTTTATTGCACCCAGGTCAATGACTAGGGCCAGTAAAATATTACCTTTTAAGGAAAAAGATGAAGTCTTTCAAAACTTGGGCTTCATAATTAATTCTGATTGAATAAATCTACATTAGTTATACCTCTTAGGCTGATGAGATGGCATAGTCAACCAGAGCTGGTTAGGAAGCAGGATTAGGATAGTGACGCCTAATAACATCTGCTGGTTGGTTAAATCCTTATTCACTTATCTATTCCTTGTTGTTTTATCCTCCTTATTTCTCTATAACTAAAAGGAATTTTATTTATCATTTTCTTCCAAAGAATCAGTAGAAATTTAATTATAGTAATAAAGGTAGAAGATGTTGCCCCTTTTACATATGAACAATTTGGTGGTAGAAAGGAGCAGAAAGAAATAATATTTGCATTAAGAAAACAAATTCAGCTGAGGTGAAACACAAGATTATTGTCCAGGCCAGACCAAGACCTTCCTGGCAGATTAATGTCCTAGGGGACCTGATTGAAAGCAGAGCAGTGATGTTGGAGCCAGTTAATGAGAGCTTACAAGAGATGATACATTTGCAGTGTGAGCATTTATACCTCTAAAATTGGCAAACTAAAAATCAGGGTTTGATTTACTATTTTATTTTTTATCTAGATTTAATAAAGTAATGGAGAAAATGTCAACAATGCCGATTGATGTGGATAGAGCACCAGCCTTGAAGTCAGGAGGACCCGAGTTCAAATGTGGTCTCAGACACTTAACACTTCCTAGCTGTGTGACCCTGGACAAGTCACTTAACCCCAGACTCAGGAAAAAAAAAAACAAAACAAACAAAAAACAAAAACAAACAAACAAACAAACAAAAAAAACAATGCCTATTGAACATTTACCAGGACACCCTTGCTTAAAATGCACAATTCTTATCATTATCCAATCTGAAATCAGTGAAAACTGCATTATGTATTATCAGACAACTAATTCTTAGTTATTTTTGAAACTTTCTCTCTTTGGATTGCTGCCACAAAATAGATCTCTATTTAAAGCTAAAACACTGGTTTTGAAATTAAAAAGGAAATTTGAATTAGCTCATTTAAATATACTACATAGTAATATATTATGGTTGCTGTAAGTATATTATAAGTTATTTTCATGTCTTAAGGATGAACGAATTTAGATATTTTGTGATTTCTTTGATATAAGAAACTCTTGAGTGAGGAACTCCCTTTACTAGTAACTTCTCTGCAATTTATAGTCTTAAAGAATTGTCTATTAGGGAATAAAATGATTTGCTGACCATCTTCTTGAATTTGACGATGGCTTCCTCCCATCTCAGCAATATTATTTTTAAGTGAAGTTTAAATCATACAAAAATGTAGACTCATATAAGAGAAAGCACTTTGGACTTGTGAATATTTGATATTCATCTTTGGGGTTGAAGAGGCTTTTTTTCCCCTCACTATCTTCTTCTGAATTTGAACCCAGATTTTTTTTTTTTTTTTTTTTTTTTTTTATACCAAAGAAGCTATCTATGGTTGGGTTCTTTTTCCTTTGCTTAATCATTTAATTTTAATTTGGTTTTGTGTTATTTTTGTCAACTTATTTTATAATCGGGTTTTAATCCAGAGTTTTGAGTAGCAGAAAACAAGTCCCTAGAGTGGTTTACTTATAAACAAAACTAATACAAGTGACTGAATAGATCCTTAGGAAAATGACATTTTAGTTGCTGATTTGTAGTACTTAAAATCTGAAACTTCATGTTCTACTTTGGTTTCTTTTGTTGATTGTACAAATCCTTGGAGAAATAGGTGATATGATGTGACAATCGAGCTATACAAATAGAAAATTTAATGTTTAAATTTCTGAACTTTTAACATTGGAAGATGTTATGACTTGCCTTGTAGGAAAGTTGTGAGGGTTAATAAATTGTCTTACAAACTCTTAGGGTTTCTTGAATGAAGGCTTATCTGAGCAAGAAGTTTTATCAAACCTGACTTTAGATCCAGGCACTAGATCTTGTGGGGGCAATCAAAAAACACTATACAGGATTTCCAACTTCAATACTAATTCTGCTTATAATTAAGGATATACATATAGGTATATTCATATGTGTGCATGTAGATGCATTTTATATATATATATATATATATATATATATATATATATATATATATATACATATATATATACACACATACATGTGCTTATTAAAGTTTATACATAAAACTTTGGGCAATCTTATATTTCCATTTACATACACATATATTGTTTAGAAAGTTTATAATTTAATTAAGAATATATATGCATATATTTATTTATAATACTATATATAAGGAAATAACCAAAATGTGTGAAAAGTCAAACACTAATATCAAATTTAGATGAAATCAGTAGAGGGTTACAATAGATTAAGCTCATGGTCTGATGAGATACATTTGAAAGCTCAAGATTCATAATACAATTGTAAAACATATGATTGGCTCATGTCTCCAGTTGGAGAGAAAAAAAGTGTTGTAGAAGGTATTGCATTTGAGGAAGATGGGGAGGATTTGAATGGGTGGAGAGAAGACGAGAGAGCATTTCAGTGTAAAGGGCTGAAGTTGGAGGCAATATTATAAACAAAAACTGTGAGATGTGAAAACAAAAAATATTTTGGTGGATAGATAATAAATTTATTTGATGGAAATAAAGATTTTTTTGTAGGAGAGTATTAGGAGATAATCAGTTCTTAAGAAATTTTAACTTTTGAAAATCAAATTTTAAAAATCTAAGCTATAAATATAATAACAAGATGAATGATGATGTAGTGTATTTAAAGCTGATCAAGGAGACAAGAAGACCTGTATTCAAGATCATCCTCTGATGCATGGTGATTTTGCCATCCTGAGCAAGTCACTTAACCTCTTAGTGCTCTAGACAACTCTTAAGATTTTAAGATACAGGGCATGTGCCTGTATCTCTGATACTCTGACAGGAGTTTCTAGGAGTTCCTTACACTAATGAATTCACAAGTTTAATTTTTTAAAAATTCCTTAATAATGGAGACACAAGACCTATTGATTTATCAGTTCTCAGAGATAATAAATAACATTCAACTTAGTCTCAATTATTATGGGGAAAAAACCTTTAATTTTAACCATGACCTTAGGCCTGTCGTTTTAGAGCTAGAAGGAATTTTAGACATGAGAGGGTCCAGATTTCTAATTGTAAGAAGGACATCTAGCTTTGGGATTTAAGCCTAAAATATAGGACTTTGTATCCAATGCTCTAAGAGGTTGCTGAGTGCTTCAATGGATACTGTTGGACTTGGAATTTGTAAGATCTGAATTCAAATGTTGCCTCAGATTCTTATCTGGATAAGTCATCTAACTTTTGCATGAGTTTCAACATTTGTAAATGGAAAACATATAAAATCTATTTTTTCAAGTAATGGTAAGGATAAAAAGAAATATTTGTAAAGTGCTTTTCAAACTTTAAAGCCATATTTTAAAATTATTTTTCAAATATGCCATGTTTCTCTCTCCTCCCACTGTCTCTGTCTCTCTCCTCCTCTGTCAGTTTTTTTTTGTTTCTCTCTGATTTTCTACTCCCTCCCTCTCTCTGTCTCTCTGTCTCTGTCTCTCTCTGTCTCTCTGTTTCTCTCTCTCTCTCTCTCTCTCTCTCTCTCTCTCTCTCTCTCTCTCTCTCTCTCTCTCTCTCTCTCTTCCCCCCCCTCCATCTATCTCTATCTCTCTCAGTATGAGAAGCAGAAAAAAGAACTATCTGGAAGCACTCAGGGCTTTGATTTCTGGGGTGGGATGGAGTTATGTTTTATTTTCCCACCTTAGAGTACCACTGATTTGTTTCCTTAGCCAGTTCCCAATTGTCCCAAGATCCTGTGGCTTCCACTTCTCTTTCCAGGCTTAGTATCTCAAAGGGGTGGGACATTTGGGGGACCCAAGGGGTGGGTCATTGAAAGTGTCTCTCTTAAATATCCGCATCATATAGGATTACTATGTACTGGCAGTCTTCTTCCCACCTTGTAAATTCTAAATTCAGTTGTAGCCTTCTCTAATCTTTATCCTTTTCTTGCCTTTTTCATTCAATCAAATGCTTACTAACAGACTGCTGAAAACTTCTCTGTTATTAACAAACTCTGTTTCATTCTAGATTTCTTCCTATCACATTCTTTCTGTCTCTCAGTGCTCCCTGTGATCTTTCTTGTGAAGATATTGGATCTTTTGGAGTGTTCTTTAAGGTGTAGCTCTTTCTCAGATACCCTTTGAAACATAAGGTCAAAGGGAAATGCTAGCCTTGTTTCTCCCTGATATTTTTAGAACCATTTTCTGTTGCCATCATTTACTGATCCCTCTAAGAATGACTCTTTCAAGTTCATTCCATCTTACCCAGATTCTTGTCATTTTCATCTCTCTAGTTCCAGGTCACATTTCTGTCTCTTAAATAAGTTCAAAATCCACAGATTTTTTTTCGATCCCTTTTCATCTTTGCCATGTTTGTTCCTCAGTCTCCTCAAATCCATTATTATCTCCAGGCTCTTTAAGCTATAACACTGCTTGCAGAATGATATTGCTAGGATAAGTGAAGAAGTCATTCACTACTTAGGTCAACTGAATAGCTGTGATTCCTAGTTATGGCCTAGGAGGAGTAATGAGAATTCAGGATAGGGACAACAAGCTTCTGCTGGCAGATACCAGAGGATGCTTTGTTGAAAAATAGCATTCGAATTGGACCTTGGGATAGAGGACCAGCCCTGAAGTCAGGAGGAGCTGAGTTCAAATCTGGTCTCAGACATTTAACTCTTCCTAACTATGTGACCATGGGCAAGTCACTTAACCCCAATTGCCTCAGGAGAAAAAAAAAGAACTGGACCTTGAAGGTTGAGTAGGATTTCTGTAAGTTGAGATTAATGGAAAGCATTCTATTTATATGTAACAGCAAAGTTAGAATATCTGTTTTATAGAGGATGTGATAATTAGAAAGATATGTTGGAACTAAATTATGGAGAAAGGTTCTTAAATCCCAGGCTATGCACTTTATGTGCTAAATAAGGAGGAGCAATCAAAGCGTTTTGTGCAATATATTGTGATAAAAACAGAGCTGTAGGGAGACAAATTTAGTAGCTATATGTAGATTGAATCAGAAAAACCTCAGGAAAGGACTGTTATAATAGCATCATAAAAAGGGATTAGGGCCAGAATTTGGATAATAATAACAGTAATGATAACTAACATTTATATAGTACTTTACAAATATCTCACTCGATCCTCATGTCAATTCTGGGAGATAGAGGTTAATATTATTATTCCTAGTTTACAGAAGAAAAAATTGTGTTTGATAAAGGTTGGCTAGGAGTCACATAACTATTAAGAATGTGATGCCATGTTTTCCTATTATATTAACTACATAAGATTCAAATGAATGGAGAGAAGGAAAGGAATGTGAGAGATGTTATAGAGGGAGTAGTGTACTACCTGGCAAGTATCAGCAAGACATTTCCACTGATTAGAGAATGGGGGAAAGGTAAGGTGGAGTTCTAGAATTCAGTGATAGAATGAAGAATAGGTTTAGGAGTTGAGAAGGAGAGAGTTGGGGGTTGTACACAAAAGGAAAAAATTTATATCTCTGATGACAGAAATTTCAGAACATATAAAAGTGATGACAAAGTTAAGGCTCTGGGTGGACTCATGGTGCAAATGGTAGAAGGGGGTTGATGAACTGGGAAGACAAAGTGTTTGATAGTCCATTACTGTGTATATTGAAATCTCTGAATATGAGGGCAGGTGTTTGTGAAGGTGAGGAGGAGGATAATTGTAAACTAGGTATTGACATCCTTAAGAAAGAAAAATGTAATACTGCAGGGTGGAAGGCTGATGACTGAAATATGGACTTGGGTCAGGTGACATAGAAGGATGGAGTGACTCAAAAGGAAAAAAAAATTCTTTGGTGGAAGTGGCAGAGGGAAGATATGGAAGGGGCAATGAGGAGCAAGGAGTGTACCTTCTCCTCTTTCTGGCTCAAGGTATATGGAAGATAGGGAGGAGGAAAGAGGGAAGATTCACTTAATATCAAAGAGGATCACCAGGAATTTGTTGTCATCTGGAGAGAGACCAGTTTCCATAAATGCAGAAGATAGGAAGAGATCTAAGATGAAAATTTAATATTGTTTTGATGAGGTGCAAATGATGAGGTTAGTTATAGTGAATAAATATGAGAATTGAGGTGGGGAATCCCCTCTGATAGGAGCAGGTCCAATGTGGAAAATTCCCAAACCCAAAATCTTCAGTAAAAAAGAGAATTTTATTGTTCACTAAGAAGAAAGCTCTCTCAGGCAGGCAACTCCTCATTAGGAATTTGGCAAAGATGGATTAACAGACTCCTGGTTATATGGGTAAATGTTGGCCTGGGACTGGGGGCTGTCTGGACTAATCAATAGAGGACCATCAGACTGAGATCTCCAATTAAATAAAATCACTTAACTTTTCCCAGGGTCTGGGAACTCCTTGAAGGGGATCAGGACCACCCCTAAAGGTTCTCAGTTTATGTCAGTGGAGGGTGATTGACTAAAAACTTGGAAAGGGATTATCTGAGAAAGATATGCTTTTCCCAGGGTTTGAGAGTCTCCCCCAAAGGGAACACAGTTTACATCTTATCCCCCCCAAAGGTTACATCATTTTTTCCCAAAAAGATCTCAGTTTACATCAGTTTCTTTGCCAAAGTACAAGTCCTACAATAGTAAAAGGAAAGGCCAGGGACCTTCTAAAGAGCCTCAGAATAAGGTAAATGGCCCCATTTATCTTATTCAAATGAGCCTCTGGACTGAGGGAACAAGAGGTGGTGAGTAGGGAAAGAGGAGTCTTAAAATACAAGTTTAGGCTCTTCTCCTTTGCTATCAGATCAAATGCCCTCTTTTCCCCATAAGTTTTCTCTTGTAACAAATGTATGATTAAGCAACCCATCTCCTGGCAGATTGTTATTGGGAAGAGGTTTTGCAGGGGCATTTCTATAGATATGTAAAACTAAAATGTTTACAATAAAAACATCTGTCTTGGTACCATCTGCTTGCTCATTGTCTGACATTCTGTGCATGACTTAACTTTCTTTTTCTTTATATTTTCAAAATTATCAAAAGGAAATTAATGTGAAGAGGAAAAAAACTTCTGGTTTAATTACCAATTATACCTACATTTAGTTCTGCATTTACATTGTTCTCTTCTTGGGTCTCTTTACAGCTGCTTTTCCTTTCCATCTTGCTAACTTGAGAATTTTCTTCTTTCTTAATTTTGTATCCTCAACCCTGGATGACCGTTTTATTAATTTCTGTTTCTTATATAAATCTCTTCTTAAATGTTTACAATTCTTACTCTCATTTAATCTTTCAAATTTTGCTGCCAAGATGAACTGTAATCTATATTTTCATTAATCTAAACTATTTTTTTACTAACCTTGTTCTGTAAAATCTATAGAGACTATATTTATATGGAAACCCTCCCAGCTCTCATTGAGTTTGAGGTTCACTATGACCTGAAATTCTTGCCATGAAAGACTGTTAAATTAGGTTGTTGAGTTTGTTTGCATTCTCCCATTAATTTTTTTTTCCCTGAATTCTAATGATGTGTTCAGGGTAGCAATTCCTAGTTCCAAATAATGCTTTTGGAGGTTAGCTCTAAATGTTGAGATTGGTGTAGGCACCAAATACTGGGATTTGGTCAAGTAAAGAATTCACAATGACCATTATCTCTGGCAAAAGATAGATTTATTTAGTAGAAGAGGTTACAGACAAAATGAAGAGATACAATAGATACCAGGAATGGTGAACACGAAATAGAGTTTGGAGAACATATTGTTAGCAGGGAAAGGGCTTTAACAAATAACAAAGAAAACAGAAAGTTCCCTAGGGGAACTTTTAAACCAAGAGAAATACCTTATGAGGGTGGCACGTGCCCTTAAATGACAGGTTAAATCTGTTGAGAGATTTAGCATTTTAAAAGAGTTAGCTAGCTATAAGAAGGAGAAAGACACCTGAGGCATTGATGAGGAAACCCCAAAACTTAAGACTCTGCCTCAGGGACTCTGCCCCACTCCTAGCACAGTTTCCTCCTTATCTAAAAACCCATTGAATTCTATTCAAATTCTAACTCTGGATGAAGCTCCAGCTAGAGGCTAACCTGGGACTCCACCCATGAGCCCCTTCAGATTATCAAAAGTCCTCCTATTATAAAAGGGGATAAACTGGAGTCCACTCTTTGAAGAGATCCCAAACATGGCATTCTTACACTGGTCATGTCAAGGATTTCTTCCCACTGGACCTGTAGTTCTGGTGCCCTTTTATCTCTGCCCTCAACTTTACTAACTAAACTTTACTTCTAAACCCCACAATAAACCTCTTTTATCAATCTAGGTTTTCGGGTCTGTAAATTTCTTTACAGAGAACTCTTGCTCTGCTACTAGACCTCATTTAACTCTGTATCTTTGCGCTGAATCCAAAGGGGTTGCAGGGGAGCTCCATTTGATTCCCTGTATCCTGAACCTGCCACTAGACCTCAATTAACCCTAATTTCATTATCTAGTTCTCATCAGCATAAGGATGGGATACAGTAAGAAGAAAAACATCAGGAACAATGGTGGGGAATGAGAGTAAAGATACTACAGGGTGTGAGGGAGGTTTGAGGGGAAAGATACCATGAGGTAGAACCCCACAAGAGAATCAGCCAAGACGGCTTGAGTCATGGACAGATTTCTAGGGGAAGTTTAACCTCAGGAGTTTGACTCAAGTTGGATTTTTGAAAGGACACAGCAAGTTACCCACAAACTCCACAGAGAGTTGGACTCTAACTTTAAACTGGTCTCCAACAGTGCTCTTTTTCTGCTTGCCTTAGGGAGTAATTTTATCAATACTTCAGGATTTCTAAAAATTCTAAAGGGCAATTTGGAGCTATGCCCAAAGGGCTATCAAACTGCATACCCTTTGATCTGGCACTGTTTCTACTGGGTTTGTATCTCAAAGAGATCATGAAAAAGGGAAAAGAATCTATATGTGCAAAGAAATTTGTGGCAGCCCTTTCTTTTTGTGGCAGCAGGGAGCTGGAAACTACATGGATGTCTATTAGCTGGGGAATGGCTGAATAAGTTATGGTATGTGATTGTAACAGAATATTATTCTTCTGTAAGAAACAATCAGCAGGCTGATCTCAAAAAGCTTGGAGAGATTTGCATGGACTGATGTTGAGTGAAATGAATAGAACAGAGAATATTGTGCATGGCAACAACAAGATTATGTGATGGTCAACTATGATGAACTTGGCTCTTTTCAACTCTGAGATGATTTGGAACAATTCCTATAAACTCGTGATGGAAAAAAAAAAAAAAAAAAAAAAAAAAAAACATCTGTATCCAGAGAGGAGACTATGGGAATGTGGATCACAACACAGTATTTGCACCTTTTTTATTGTTATTTGCTTGCTTGTCTTTTTTCTTCCTCATTTTTTCCTCTTTTGATCTGATTTTTCTTGTGCAGCATGATAAATGTGGAAATACATTTAGAAGAATTGCATATATTTAATCTATATTGGATTGTTTGCTGTCTACGAAAGGGGAATGTGGGGAGAAAAATTGCTTCCCAAACTTTTGTAAGGGTGAATGTTGAAAATGTATTTTGAAAAATAAAAGGCTATTATTATAAAAAAATAAAAAAAATACTTCAGGGTCTCTTTACCAATCTCATTTAGTAATGCAAAACATCATCATTAATATTTCCTTTTGTTGAGGGCGGTAGCCCCTTTGGTATTCCTTGTTTGATCTACAACTTCCTTTGGGACTTGGACCTTTGATACAAGATCTGGTCAAACTAGTCTGGGCTTGTACCCAGCCCCCCACTGGATCTGAGCTGGCTTGGATAAAGCCCGCCAAAAATCTGGCCTTCTAGGAATTAACCTGAGCTCCGCCCATTACTTCTTCAAGCAGATAAAAAGAGCAAAGCTAGAAACATCTTTGGTTCAGAGATTTGAAAGATGCCAGCCAAGATGCTTGCATCAGAGACTCTCTGTCCCCGCCGCTTTCGGCGTATATCTTCCTCTATCTAATGCCTTTTACTAACCAGACCTTAACCTTGCTTCCAAACCCTGCAATAAACATCTTTTACCCATCTAGGTTTTCGGCCTGTAAATTCATTTACAGGGGACTCTCGCCGCCACTAGACCTGATTTAACTTTGTATCCTTGCGCCGAATGCTAAGGGGGTTGCAGGGGAGCTCCATGTGACTCCCTGTACCCTGAATCTTGCCACTAGACCTCACTTAATCCTATTGAGGTATATACCTCATTATTAGGTATTTATCTCATGATTTGGTTCAAGTTACCTCATCATTTTGAGGTTCCCTATTACCTCATCACTTTTACTAGTAGCTTCCCAATATTTGTTTTTCATTTTATGTCCTGCTTTTGAACCTTAGCAAAAGATTCTAATATCCTGGCAAAGTGAGGCAACATCTATGGCTCCCATTTGAAAAAAGGGGAAAAATCTAGTGCAGAAAGTTTAAGTGTCTCAAAGAGGGTGATAGAATTAGTAACAATTAACATCATTTTACCAGGCACTATTAGCAATTGCTACATAATAGAATAATAGACTCTTTTATTAGAATAGAAAAAAAACCCAATAGTATAATGTCCTCATTTTACAGATAAGGAAACTGTTAACCACTTTATTATACAGAAAAGAAGAATGCAAATGCAGAACTAATTGAAGGTTTTATATACAAAATAATACCTTGGAAGAGTAATCTCCAAAGTGATCCTCGGAATATAAAATATCATCCACTAGGATCAGGGAGAAAATATTTGAAGTATTACCAATTATATTTAGCCAAACAAAATGCCAGATTTTTCTAATATTTAATAAATAGATCAATACTGCTGTTCTTTCTTGGTTTAGAGGTTAAATGGTCACTTGTGAGATATATATTCTGAGGGAAGAGATGGTGGTACCCATGACAGTGGCATGCCATGGCATGACTGCATGGCAGTTCATTTGCTCTCAATATACTGCAAAATATTATAGTTTGCATGTACCTGGGTTAAGTGAGTTTTTGGGTTATATTATCTAGTTTAAACTAAATTCTCACAAAATGGCAAGTGGCTTTAAAATTTTTCTTTAAAGAACAATTAGCCCCAATGTTATATAAATTATTTGAAAAAATAGGGGATGAAGGAGTCCTACCAAACTCCTTTTATGACACAGACATGGTACTGATACCTAAACCTGGTAGATCGAAAACTGAGAAAGAAAATTATAGACCAATCTCCTTAATGAATATTGATGCTAAAATCTTAAATAAGATATTAGCAAAAAGACTTCAGAAAATCATCTCCAAGATAATACACTATGATCAAGTAGGATTTATTCCAGGAATGCAGGGCTGGTTTAATATTAGGAAAACTATTAATATAATTGACCATATTAATAATCAAATTAATAAGAACCATATGATCATCTCAATAGATGCAGAAAAAGCATTTGACAAAATCCAACATCCATTCCTACTAAAAACTCTTGAGAGTATAGGAATAAATGGATTATTCCTTAGAATAATCAGGAGCATATATTTAAGACCTTCAGTAAGCATAATATGCAATAGAAATAAACTGCAACCTTTCCCAGTAAGATCAGGAGTGAAACAAGGTTGCCCACTATCACCATTACTATTCAATATAGTACTAGAAACGCTAGCCTCGGCAATAAGAGCCGAGAAAGAGATTCAAGGAATTAGAGTAGGAAATGAGGAAATTAAACTATCACTTTTTGCAGATGACATGATGGTATACTTAGAGAACCCCAAAGACTCTGCTAAAAAGCTACTAGAAATAATTCAAAATTTCAGCAAAGTGGCAGGATACAAAATAAATCCACATAAATCCTCGGCATTTTTATATATCACTAACAAAATGCAACAGCAAGAGATACAAAGAGAAATTCCATTCCAAACAAATGTTGAGAGTATAAAATATTTGGGAATCCATCTACCAAAGAAAAGTCAGGAATTATATGAGAAAAATTACAAAACACTTGCCACAAAAATAAAATCAGATTTAAATAATTGGAAAGACATTCAGTGCTCTTGGATAGGCCGAGCGAATATAATAAAGATGACAATACTCCCCAAACTAATCTATTTATTTAGTGCTATACCAATCAGACTCCCAAGAAACTATTTTAATGACCTAGAAAAAATAACAACAAAATTCATATGGAAGAATAAAAGGTCGAGAATTGCAAGGGAACTAATGAAAAAAAAACTCAGAGGAAGGTGGTCTAAGTGTACCTGATCTAAAGCTATATTATATAGCAGCAGTCACCAAAACCATTTGGTATTGGCTACGAAATAGACTGGTAGATCAGTGGAACAGATTAGATACAAAGGACAAAAAAGGGTACATCTATAGCAATCTAATCTTTGACAAACCCAAAGATTCCAACATTAGGGATAAAAATTCATTATTCGGAAAAAACTGTTGGGAAAACTGGAAATTAGTATGGCAGAAATTAGATATGGATCCACACTTAACACCATATACCAAGATAAGATCAAAATGGGTCCATGATTTAGGCATAAAGAGGGAGATAATAAATAGATTAGAGGAACAGAGGATAATCTACCTCTCAGACTTGTGGAGGAGGAAGGAATTTATGACCAGAGGAGAACTAGAGATCATTATTGATCACAAAATAGAAGATTTTGATTACATCAAACTAAAAAGTTTCTGTACAAATAATACTAATGCAAACAAGATTAGAAGGGAAGTAACAAATTGGGAAAATATTTTTAAAAACAAAGGTTCTGACAAAGGTCTCATTTCCAAAATATATAGAGAACTGACCATAATTTATAAGAAACCGAACCATTCTCCAATTGATAAATGGTCAAAGGATATGAACAGACAATTCTCAGAGGAAGAAATTGAAACTATATCCACTCACATGAAAGAGTGTTCCAAATCACTACTGATCAGAGAAATGCAAATTAAGACCACTCTGAGATACCACTACACACCTGTCAGATTGGCTAAGATGACAGGAACAAATAATGACAAATGTTGGAGGGGATGTGGGGAAATTGGGACACTAATACATTGCTGGTGGAGTTGTGAAAGAATCCAGCCATTCTGGAGAGCAATCTGGAATTATGCCCAAAAAGTTATCAAACTGTGCATACCCTTTGACCCAGCAGCGCTACTACTGGGATTATATCCCAAAGAAATACTAAAGAGCGGAAAGAGACATATATGTGCCAAAATGTTTGTGGCAGCTCTTTTTGTTGTAGCTAGAAACTGGAAGATGAATGGATGTCCATCAGTTGGAGAATGGTTGGGTAAATTGTGGTATATGAAGGTTATGGAATATTATTGCTCTGTAAGAAATGACCAGCAGGAGGAATATAGAGAGGCCTGGAGAGACTTAAATCAACTGATGCTGAGTGAAATGAGCAGAACCAGAAGATCACTGTACACTTCAACAACAATACTGTATGAGGATGTATTCTGATGGAAGTGGAAATCTTCAACATAAAGAAGATCCAACTCACTTCCAGTTGATCAATGATGGACAGAGGTAGCTACACCCAGAGAAGAAACACTGGGAGGGGAATGTAAATTGTTAGCACTAATATCTGTCTGCCCAGGTTGCATGTACCTTCGGATTCTAATGTTTATTGTGCAACAAGAAAATGATATTCACACACATGTATTGTACTTAGACTATATTGTAACACATGTAAAATGTATGGTATTGCCTGTCGTCGGGGGGAGGGAATAAGGGAGGGGGGGTAATTTGGAAAAATGAATACAAGGGATAATATTATAAAATATATATATATATATATATAATAAAAAAAATTAAAAAAAAAAATCAAAGAACCAAAAAAAAAAAAAAATTAATAAGAACCATATGATCATCTCAATAGATACAGAAAAAGCATTTGACAAAATCCAACATCCATTCCTACTAAAAACTCTTGAGAGTATAGGAATAAATGGATTATTCCTTAGAATAATCAGGAGCATATATTTAAGACCTTCAGTAAGCATAATATGCAATAGAAATAAACTGCAACCTTTCCCAGTAAGATCAGGAGTGAAACAAGGTTGCCCACTATCACCATTACTATTCAATATAGTACTAGAAACGCTAGCCTCGGCAATAAGAGCCGAGAAAGAGATTCAAGGAATTAGAGTAGGAAATGAGGAAATTAAACTATCACTTTTTGCAGATGACATGATGGTATACTTAGAGAACCCCAAAGACTCTGCTAAAAAGCTACTAGAAATAATTCAAAATTTCAGCAAAGTGGCAGGATACAAAATAAATCCACATAAATCCTCGGCATTTTTATATATCACTAACAAAATGCAACAGCAAGAGATACAAAGAGAAATTCCATTCCAAACAAATGTTGAGAGTATAAAATATTTGGGAATCCATCTACCAAAGAAAAGTCAGGAATTATATGAGAAAAATTACAAAACACTTGCCACAAAAATAAAATCAGATTTAAATAATTGGAAAGACATTCAGTGCTCTTGGATAGGCCGAGCGAATATAATAAAGATGACAATACTCCCCAAACTAATCTATTTATTTAGTGCTATACCAATCAGACTCCCAAGAAACTATTTTAATGACCTAGAAAAAATAACAACAAAATTCATATGGAAGAATAAAAGGTCGAGAATTGCAAGGGAACTAATGAAAAAAAAACTCAGAGGAAGGTGGTCTAAGTGTACCTGATCTAAAGCTATATTATATAGCAGCAGTCACCAAAACCATTTGGTATTGGCTACGAAATAGACTGGTAGATCAGTGGAACAGATTAGATACAAAGGACAAAAAAGGGTACATCTATAGCAATCTAATCTTTGACAAACCCAAAGATTCCAACATTAGGGATAAAAATTCATTATTCGGAAAAAACTGTTGGGAAAACTGGAAATTAGTATGGCAGAAATTAGATATGGATCCACACTTAACACCATATACCAAGATAAGATCAAAATGGGTCCATGATTTAGGCATAAAGAGGGAGATAATAAATAGATTAGAGGAACAGAGGATAATCTACCTCTCAGACTTGTGGAGGAGGAAGGAATTTATGACCAGAGGAGAACTAGAGATCATTATTGATCACAAAATAGAAGATTTTGATTACATCAAACTAAAAAGTTTCTGTACAAATAATACTAATGCAAACAAGATTAGAAGGGAAGTAACAAATTGGGAAAATATTTTTAAAAACAAAGGTTCTGACAAAGGTCTCATTTCCAAAATATATAGAGAACTGACCATAATTTATAAGAAACCGAACCATTCTCCAATTGATAAATGGTCAAAGGATATGAACAGACAATTCTCAGAGGAAGAAATTGAAACTATATCCACTCACATGAAAGAGTGTTCCAAATCACTACTGATCAGAGAAATGCAAATTAAGACCACTCTGAGATACCACTACACACCTGTCAGATTGGCTAAGATGACAGGAACAAATAATGACAAATGTTGGAGGGGATGTGGGGAAATTGGGACACTAATACATTGCTGGTGGAGTTGTGAAAGAATCCAGCCATTCTGGAGAGCAATCTGGAATTATGCCCAAAAAGTTATCAAAATGTGCATACCCTTTGACCCAGCAGCGCTACTACTGGGATTATATCCCAAAGAAATACTAAAGAGCGGAAAGAGACATATATGTGCCAAAATGTTTGTGGCAGCTCTTTTTGTTGTAGCTAGAAACTGGAAGATGAATGGATGTCCATCAGTTGGAGAATGGTTGGGTAAATTGTGGTATATGAAGGTTATGGAATATTATTGCTCTGTAAGAAATGACCAGCAGGAGGAATATAGAGAGGCCTGGAGAGACTTAAATCAACTGATGCTGAGTGAAATGAGCAGAACCAGAAGATCACTGTACACTTCAACAACAATACTGTATGAGGATGTATTCTGATGGAAGTGGAAATCTTCAACATAAAGAAGATCCAACTCACTTCCAGTTGATCAATGATGGACAGAGGTAGCTACACCCAGAGAAGAAACACTGGGAGGGGAATGTAAATTGTTAGCACTAATATCTGTCTGCCCAGGTTGCATGTACCTTCGGATTCTAATGTTTATTGTGCAACAAGAAAATGATATTCGCACACATGTATTGTACCTAGATTATATTGTAACACATGTAAAATGTATGGTATTGCCTGTCGTCGGGGGGAGGGAATAGAGGGAGGGGGGGTAATTTGGAAAAATGAATACAAGGGATAATATTATAATATATATATATATATATGTATATATATATATATATATATATATATATATATATAATAAAAAAAATTTTTTTTCTTTAAAGAAACTTCAAATTAAAGGGAATACTAACAATGTGAACATAAGTGAACAATTAGAAAATGACAGAATGGATACTCCCCATTCTTTTATCATAAGTTTTTTGTTAGGCATATTACAAAGTAAAGAATGGCACTCTAATCAGAAATGACAAGGTTGATGAAAAAAACCAAATTATCAAGAAGATGTTTAAAATATAGATTTATATCTACTATTACTACAAGTCAAGATAAAGAAAGGAAAACTTAATTGCTTACTTTGTATCTAGCACTGGGGAAACAAATCAGAAATACAGTCCTTGCCCTCAAGGAACTTCCATTTTAATGGGTGAATACAGCATATAAAAGGAAACTGAAAAGAGAAGGGTAGGGGAAATATGAAAGAGATGAAGGTGCCTGATATTGTAGAAAAAATTGTGATTGTCTGAAGTATAACCTGAAGAATTATGAAGACATGCCTGGCCAGGATCTCTTCCTTAAATTGTAAATTCTGGGAAGAAGCAATCAATCAGAAGGAAAAGCCACAGAAGCAAAAACTACTTCTAATGTGTGAACTCTAGAAGTCAGTGAATTTCCAGAATAAAGGGATTTCTATAGCATGATTACAGACAGTTCAAAGAATTAGGTGGACGGTTTAGAGATGTTAAAATGAACATTGCCCAGATTATCTATTGTGCCTTGAGTTAGTGACAGGGAGAAATCATAATGATTAACAATATATTTAAAATATATACTTTTGTGTGTGGGCCAAAAATAGTATTTGGATCACTTATATAAGTGAAATCACACACATATATATATATATATATATATATATATATATATATATATATATATATATATATATATACACACACACATATATATATATATATATATATATATATATATATATATATACATGAAGTCTCTCAGAAAAAGTTTATTAAAATAAAGTCTGAGAGCCTCAGTTTCTATTTCTCAGAAACAAGTGAGGGTCCTGCCATCCCACATATATACCATATGCCTTAGACTTATGAAACACTCATACTGGCATTTTGGGTTCCTAGAGGGCAGCTGCTAAATTTTGTGCAAAGGATCTAAAAATAATTTTGAGGGGCTGAGACACAGTTTTCCACTAACACTGTGTTTTTCCTTATATTCCTTATATTGATTATCAGTTGTTATTGTGTGGGACAATTTTGACTACAAAAACAATCAGAGGGTAAGGAAAAAAAAGTAGTTTTTTATGATTGATGAGGGGATCCCTGAAATTCTTTCTCTTTCTCTCTCTCTGACTTTGGGGGTGAGCCATGAGGTAAAGCACTTGACAAGCTCCTTGAAGGAGAGATTGTCCTTGAACCCTGACTTTGTGAAAGACCTGCCTCAGGAAATCAAGATAAAGTGGTTTTATTCTGTTATCTAGGCAGATCTGTTGAGTACCACTCCTACTTAGCCAGAGCTGGAGATTCCAACCCTATTGAATTGGAAAATTAGCCCAGAGACACTCATTCAATTCCAACATTTTTTATTCTGATTCCATCTCAAACTGCTCCCAGCCCCCATCAAGAGCAACACCCATCTTCTAGCCAAGGTTTTGATTATAAAAAGAGCCAACTTGGGGCTCAGTCCTTTAAGAGGACCTAATATGCCATGCCATGCTATGTCAAGGAACCTTTCTCTCTCCCCTTGGCACAGCAGCAAACCTCTGCCCGCTGAAATGATATTCTCTTTCATTGTTACCCCCTCTTCATCTCTCTCACCTATTTCCCTAACAAGACTTTATGTCTCTCTGTTGGGATTTCTCTGCTAGAAACTTTGCTTCTCTGTCAGCACCTTGCCACCAAAGAATTCAGTCTTTCTATTCATGCACAGCAAAAGCTGACTTCCCAATGCCTGTAATAAACTTTTTTTTTTTTTTTACCAGTCTAGCTTTTCGGGTTCATAAATTCCTTTTACAAAGGACCCCTGTGCAACCAAAGGGGTTCTCACAACTCCCTGCCCTGCGCCAAACCTCATCATTTGGAGACACAACCCTGAACTTCTTCATGATCTCACAAGAAAGGGCATCTCCCATCTGACAAGGTGTTTGTCAGCAAAAGGATTGCAAAGTAAAAACTGGAAAACAGAAGATTAAATACTCTGAACACAGAAGCCCCCATTCATGCCTGGTCTTTACTCTCATTGTTTGAGGGAGTCCAGGCTTATTTCTAATCACAGAAATCTAACACAGAAATAAAAGAATACAAGTGAATAATAATAAATGAATAATAATAAACTCTTAATTTAAATTTTCCTAGAGAACTGCTAAACAAGCGGATATCCTTGGATAAGAGAATTCAAAGTCATCATCACCTTTAAAAGAAGTATTTACATGCTAAATAAAAGGTGGTGGGAAACCAGCAACTTTTAGAGATAGCTCTATTTGTTATTACAATTCTGAAGTCACAATTAAAGGTATACTTTAAGGACATATTCTCATGAGAGTGTTTCCATATAATATCAATTAGTCAGGCAGTTAATTTTCAAAAAGAAATATTTACTAAGATAATATAGAAAGAACAGTGAATACAAAACATCTTCACCAAAGTCTGATATACTCTCCCACAAGTAATCAGAGTCAAGTCTTTGATCTTGAACTTAGTGATCACACATGGCAAAGGGATAACTTACAATTTCTAGATGCTAGAGATCTTTTTTCTCACTTTGAAGGAGTCCTACTGAAATTTTCCTAGTTATGGTGTAATTTTTCTGCTAGAAACCTTATAATATTTCAAGTTACTTTTCCTCAGTGTGTTTAGTTTCTCTTAGAGAAGTGATGCAAAATACTGCCAATAACTGCTATTCCATGGACACTACTAGGGTATTGATATAATGTCCAAATTCTTTGTCCCTTTAAGGTGGAATCAGGCTAATTTATTTTCTTCCCTAAAACTGATTCCCTCAAGGAATTGGAAGATTGTTTCTCTTCTTTTCTCTCCATTGATAGACACTTAATGCCTAATTCCAAACTTCTCTGTTTTATGTACGCTCCATGGGACATAAATAAATATTCCCCAAATACAAATATATTTCCTTTGTAGAAACATTGCATTATCCAATTGATATAACAGGACTCTGTGTCCCCCTGATCTTTGTGCACTGTGGGCCTGGCCTTGGGAAAATTCCTAAAATGATCCCCAAACTCCTACTTGGTTCCCATGGAAACTCCCACCTTCAATTGATTTGGAAATTAGTTTGGCCTGGTAAACAATCACCACCTTTTATTAATCTGGAAATTAGTCCCTCAAATAGCTCCCTAGCCCCGAGTCATAGAAAGCTAAATAAAATCAAAACTTTGTACTTCAATCTTTGCTATCTTCCTAATCAGGAACGAGCCCACTGAGAGAAAGAACTTTTTGGTGAAAATAAACCCATTTTTGCCAAACCTCTCTTGGAGAGTGGGATTGCAGATTCTTTAGCAAAACCTACTAAACTGGACTGAGGACTTCCATTGCTGTTAGGGCATTACCCCTCAACACAATGACCTTTATTCCATTCATATCAGTAAAGGGCAGGAACTCTGGAGAAGTATACTTGAAACAACTTGGTTAACTCAGTGGAATTGATGAAATAATGGTTCTGTAGTTCATATATATATCTAGTATGATATAATGCTATAATCACTTTAGTTTGATATAGTGATACAATCACTCTAGATTGGTTTATACTCAGTATATTGTAATGACGTAATTGTAATAGGGTATTTAAGGGCTGAGAGAACTGGGGACAAAGTCAGACTGAGATGGAGACTGGTTGAGACTGTCAGACTGTCAGACTGCTAGAGGAGACTGGGTCAGACTATGACAGACACAGACTATGTAAGAGACAATAAAGACTTTGGATTCTATTCTTATCCATTCTTGTAGTGTCTATCCTGTTGAGGCCAAGGCACTTCTGGAGGACTTCCAGAAAGCTAACCGGAACATTACACATATCTATAAAGGACTTTAAAAATCTTAGTTAAAAAGTCTTTGAGTTGTTTGTATCAAAAAGAGATGTCTAAGTATTGTTCATATCTAGTTCATTACTAATTCAATTGATAAATTTGGGCTTTCTAGATAAGGGGTATGAGTCACCACTCTTAAATACTTATAAAAATATAATGCTTATATATTTATAATAGAATACTTATACTTATATATTTAATATAATACTTATAAAAATAAAAAATACTTACAAAAATCTCATATTTGCATAGTTAGAAACAGAATTGTGTGATTTAAAAAAAACTTTTTCAAGTGAAAGAGGTTCAGTGGATTTTGAACCCATTTATTAAAAATATAAATAGAAATTCTCATTTATTGTTTTCAAGAAGAACTGGTATCAGGAGAGATGGAAATTTATTACCTGAATCCCAACAAAACCTTTGCAAAATTGGTGGTGGAATCAAAAAGTTAGCATCATTTCTACTAAGCACAACTAATGATAAACTATCTCTTTTTAGATCTATGTATCTTTGTGAGGTATGTTTTTCAGTTTTGTCAGCCATTAAATGTCTAGAAATAAATTAAATTTACAACCAGATCTTCAAATAAATGCATTGCAAAGTGTTGGGCAGTGAAGCTTATATAATCAGGTTGTTTTTATCAAAATATTATAAAAATATTACACATAATGTAATATTATTTATAATACATTTTAATGAGATAATTTTTATGCTATTAACAAAATTGCTTTTAGAACTACTGTTTATTTCATCTTTTTTTGAAATGTTTATTTTTGCATATGTCAATGTACATAACATAATATCACTTTAGTACATGTAGGGAGAGGGACAGGATCTGTGAAATTCTGGGAAAAGAAAATCCTTACAGTAGTAGAGGGCTATATCTTCTTTGTAACTTATACTTTTAGAACTGCCTAGGGTACTGAGAAGCTAAATAATATGGTTAGATGAACTCTAGCTTATGTCAGAGGTACATTTTTAACTTAAGTTCTGCTGAGGGCTGATTCTCCATCCTCCTTATTAATCTACAATAGATGCCTCCACTTTCTCTTTTCACTCTTTTTAACTTTCAATCTGGTTTCCCACTTAACTGATTCACTGAAACTGCTTTCTCCAGTTAACAGTGATGTTGCAATGGCCAAATTTAGATCTTTTCTTGATCCTCATTCTTGTTGACCTCTCTTCAGCCTTTGATATTATTGATTACTTTCTCCTCCTGATAATTTTCTTCTTTCTAGGTTTCAGGGATACTACTTTTCCCTGATTCTCCTAGCTAAATGACTGTTCTCCTTTGATAGGTCCTTACACAGATATCCCTTGGGTTTCTATCCTGGGTTCTTTTCTCTTCACTTGGTGATCACATCAGTTCCCATAGACTTCATTACCTATTCTGATAATTCTTAAACCTACCTATCCTGCTTTGATGATCTCTAATCTCACACCTTATATTTTCTTTCAAACATCTCACACTGGTTATCCAATTGATATCTTCATGTAAACATGTCCAAAACAGAACTCATTATTCCTCTAAACCTTCTTCTCCTATCTTTCCTATTATCAGAGAGGACAACACCATCCAATAAGCTCTTCAGGATAGCTTTTCTTGACTTTTCACTATCTTCTTCACCGCAAAATCAATTTTCATTTATTTTGTTAACTTTATCTAATTACCTTTTAATTGGTTTTATGCTACCCTTAGGAGCTTTGTGAGTCACATTGTTCCCTCTCTTCTTATTAAATCTGATACCACTGCTCTATATTGTGCTACTTTTTCATAGTACAGGATTACAATTTATAAGTAAGTAAACATATATTGGGTTGAATGGTCTTTTTTTTAATGATCTTTTTCTTTCTAGATGAGGAAATCAAGGCTTACAAAGGCTAGTGAGTGACCTGAAATTGTCAGTAAAAAGTGGCAGAATTGGAATTTGAAATTAAAGTTAAGGCATTAATTAGATTAATTAAATTATTCAGATAAGAAATTAAGACTATACTAGCAAGGAGAAAGAACTGTGCTATTTGAAGAAGTGAATATTTTTCACAGAGGCTATCTTCTTTTTAGAGTTTCTTTCTGTGGGTCAATGACATTTTTAGTCTTGTTGTCAATGTTTTCATTGAGGATGAATATGAAATCAAAGTAGTCTATTGTATTGATGGCAAGTTCTCCAACTTGAAAAAGCTTCAAACAAAAACTAAAATGAAGAGAGTGTGGTAATGATTTTTTTTGTTTGCAGATAAGTGTGCACTCAATGTAGACTCCAAAGTTGAGAGTAACAAAGTATGGGTCAATACCTACAGAGTAGATGGAAACCTTGGAGAGGAGGCATTAGCAACTGTGAAAATG
Organism: Sminthopsis crassicaudata; assembly: GCF_048593235.1. Classification (NCBI taxonomy): domain Eukaryota; kingdom Metazoa; phylum Chordata; class Mammalia; order Dasyuromorphia; family Dasyuridae; genus Sminthopsis; species Sminthopsis crassicaudata. The sequence goes on from NC_133619.1 coordinate 562,887,397, forward strand.
GGCAAAGCCTCTTATAGCAGGTGAATGCTCATTTTATGTTATCACTCACTGGCTATGGGGCCATCAAGAAGCTCTTTATTTTATCTAGGTCTCAGTTGTCACACCTGTAAATAAGTGATACTTTATTTAAACACAAGGGACTAAGTCATATGTCTCCTAAATCATTGCCAGATAATATATGTTATATTATATTACATATGTACATATATATGTACATATTCAATTGAGAGAATTATTTCTCCCTTACCTCTTCATACTCAAAGAAAATCTTTTCTAATTTCTTTGTTGATACCAAAAATGAAATATTATGTTTAACTTTTAGGAAGTAAAAAAATGTAGGAATTAATATTTCTGCAATGAGTGTCTTTTTCATGTACTGTATTGTAGTATGTGCCAAAGGACTGCAAAACTAAAAATTTCTACTTTTAAGATTGTATCAATCCGATTCTTTAAAGAAGACTTAAAAAATTAATAATGAGGCCAAATTTATTAGCAATTATCCTGGTTCAATTCAAGAAGAAAAACCAGATTCTGGACTTCTGGAACTTTTCCTAGAAAGTTATATTCTCTTCAATCTCACTCATGTTGAGTATTTGCAGAATTTCAAGTTATGGTTCTTGGAGGATGGGCAATCTATTATTCCCTAGTTTCACCTCTGTACTGGTATCTGAACCATTTCATCAGTATACAAAATATGATTAGTATGGATTTATTTAGTGACAATTAACTCTGATCTCTTTCTTACTCTAGACCCTACTTTTTCCTTAAAGATGCTATATTTCACTGAACCTTAGCTGTGTGACTTGTGTGACTCAACTCCACCTTGGGAACAAATAGAACTTGTTAAACCATAAACATATGAATGTTTAATTCCCCATTACACAAGTAAAATACAAGAAAGGCATTATCTTCAGGTTCATGATAAATACTTTGATTAAGGAGATCAATTAAGGATGCTTTTTCTATGGATTCAAATGCTTTTCAAAAAATACAAAGAATGTACACATCAGGATTATTCTCTGTACTCCTCAGTCAATTGTGTGAAAGTAAAGATGTTTGGCTAGGCAGAAACACCTCTGGGAAAGTTTACCTACTCTCTTTTCATATTTTCATCAAGAATATTCTTGTGTTATCTTTGCATATTTATACCAATGACTCTTTTAATCAAGGTTTTAATAACAATAATAAAGGAGACATATGGCTTGGTAGATATTGATAACTTAAGGGCCCTTTCCATTTCACAATTTTGTTCAGTTTTGTCTGACTCTAGTATCCAATTTAGGTGTTTTTTTTTTTTTTTTTTTTTTTTTTTTTTGTTTTGTTTTTTTTTGCAAAGATGCTGCAGTGATTTACCATTTGCTTTTGCAGCTTATTTTATAGTTTGAAGGAACTGAGTCAAACAAGGATAAATGACTTTCCCAGGTCAAATAGTCAGTGTCTGAGGACAGATTTGAATTCAGGAAGATGTCAAGACTGATACTCTATCCATTACACCACCTGTTTCATGATATAGAATCTCAGATGTAGTAATGCTCAAAATCTAAGGTAAAACTCCCATTCTTATTAATGATGAGATTTGAGTATTTAATCTAGATAACAAGCATTCATTAAGTGTCGCTGATGAGCCAGATATTGTGCTTTATGCTAAGTATATAAGAAAAAGCAAAAGAGAGACACTGATCTCAAGGAGCTCATAATCTAATAGAACACTATAAAAATGTTTGTAAATTTGCTGGACTACTCGTGCTATATTTTCCTCCTTCCATCTTTAAACCATCTCTGACTAATTGACTTAGTTGAGTATAAGGTCAAGCCATTGCAGAAAGCAATCTTGTTTTCCGTTCCAGTTTTTTTTTTTTTTCCTTTCTGTTTTGTGTCTTCCATTATCCTCTTGGCTTATGTTTCACAACAACACTTATATTCTAAACTTGTTCAGCCTTTGGGTGTTATATCTTTCTATTTGGCAAGGAAAGGAAGTACTTATTGGTTGAAGTGATTTATGAGCTTCTTTTCCTTCCTTGTTGTGATAGCTTTTTGACATCAATTAAAGTTCCCTAAGGAAGGATGATAACCAAAATCAATATTTTTACTTTTATCTATTTCCATTTTTTGTTCAAAAACATGTGAATGGGCTCTGTACTTTAAAAAATACTTCTTAGATTGATTTAATATATCTTGTAGTCTTCCCCAGTTTAACTGACAAATTAAGCATACTGAGATTATATTTCCTTAGGGAGATCTGTTCATTAGCATTGGCTTAGAGATGTATGACCTTTCTGTGTTTTTCAGTTTCTTGGTAGAGAGTCTGATAGTTTATTTATCTATGTATAGTAGGAAGGAACTTGGGGACTGACCTGAGCCATTCCAATGCTAGAGATAGTAATTGTTAATGAAAATTTCCCCTGGAGTAGACCAATGTTGCTCCTGTCTGAGCATGTGGTTCTGAGACTCCTTACCTCCTCTTTTAAGTAAAAGCAACCAAGGAAGACAAAAGATATTCTCATCACTCTTATTTTCAAGGCTTTAACTTTAAGATTCCATTATTTAATATAGTTTTACAAAGAGCTATTTTTCTTGCTACCTTTGCTCATGCATGTGTCACTCATTTTACTGTCAACATTAGTCTCTCATAGAATGAAGTTTAATATTATGTTGGGGCATTTTATAGTGCATGAAGGCCCTACCTTAGTGTGAAATAGATAAAATAAAATTTTATCTAAATATTAAATTATTCTTTTGCTAACAAATTGGTAATATGGTAATATAGTAATATAGAAGTAAGGGAGGAAAACAAGAATTTATTAAGCACCTACTCCATGTCAGTCCCCTCTCCTGGATCACTGCCTTGTCATGGTGCAGGGGGCTGCAGAGGTCAATGAAACTATGAGTTGTGTCATGCATGGGTTATACAAGATGGAAAGGTCACAGTGGAAAGTTTTGACAAGGAGATCCCCTGGCAAAGGAAATGTCAAACTACTCCAGTATGTTTGCCAGGAAAACCTCATGGACAGTATTAAACTGCATATCAGAAGATACATCCTTTAGGTCAAGCGATTGGTGTGCTAAGGTCCAAGGGGTTATGAAGAATTGGACCTGACTGAACAATTGCACAACAAAACAATATAAATGTCACTAGGCTAAATTCTTTGCAAATATTATTTGATCCCCACACCAACTCCAAGAGATGGGTGATATTATTATATTCCTGCTTTACAATTGAGGAAATTGAGACCGAAAGATCTTGTGACTTAGCAAATGTTATATGTCCAACAAGTACTTCATTTTGAATAACTGAAATATATACTCTGTTCTATTTTGAGGATTCATTATATTACATAGATGAAAGAGAGAAATATTATTGCTATTACTCTATTTCAGTTGTTTCAGGACCAGCTCAGCTACATGATGAATTCTCTAACCATGGTAACGTATGGCTAGACTGAAATTTTTTTTTTCTCTATTATGTGGTAGTGAAATTTTTATAAACAGGTCTTGGAAGGGATGACAGTCAAGAGCCAATGATGACAGAAACATGTCTATGTACCAATATGTGATTCTTTGTTTGAAGAACTATACTATAATGAACTAAATCTAACATAACATGTAGTCAACTGTTGATGAAAACAAGAATAATTGGTTTGTAATTTGTATTGGTTCACATTTTGCATAAAACTGCCAAGACAGCAGAGCCTGTCTGCCATTTAATTTTCATGCTGTGTGCTTAATTTTCTCTGAGATTAATCCATTAAGACTACTAAAGATGGTTAACCAGTGAAACTTCAATGGCACAAGATCATATTTGATAAGGGATTCAACTTGGACAGAGATCATTATTAGAATTTAAATAGTACACTAGCCAATTTGAAGAATTCTTTATTTGTATATTTTAAGAGGCCTGAGAAATTAATTTAGAAAATGGACATACATAATTATGTTGTTTCTGACAGTGTGAAAGGTGTTCATGCATATGATTGCCTCCTTAAGAAATGGTTGAAAAGGTAGCAGGTATAATTGCAGCTGACCCCTTCCATCTAGGAATTTCAAGGTATTTCCCAGGTTTAAAATGAACAGAGTTGTATTTATGAACTAAGAAAAACCCAAACAAGAAATGAGGGGAATATTAAAGAAGCAAATACCAAATGTATCAGAACTTGGCAAAGACATGGGATTATATGGCAGTTACAAAAGATTTGATTAACTAGCTGGTACAGTGGGGCAGAGTGTTAGACTCAGGAAAACCTAGGTTCAAAAATCCTGCCTTGGATACTATTTGTATAATTCTGGATTTAAGTCACTTAACCTCCTTTGGTCTGCTTCCTTAGTTAACAAAATGAAGATTACTAGCAAGGTTGCTGCTGTGAAAAACAAATGAGGAAGCATATGAAAAGTGCTTTGCTGTTTATTAGGTTCTTTATTGATTGAGAGTATAGGGTATAATGACTTTATTGAGGCTTCAAAATAGTCACTATATCAGCAAAATGGACTTCTGAAAAAAATTCTATGGAAGCCAAAATCAGCCAAAACTACCATCTAGAAATGTCACTTGAGACTGTTTCTGCAGAGCTAGGCTAGGTAAGTAATTTTCCTTTGTTTTCACCTGAGGAGTTTGGACTTCTGATCCCTTTCAAATACAACTTTGTGACAATTTAAAAATTAAATGAATAAGACCATTAAGAATAATTGGAAATGTAGGAGAAAGCAATTTGAGTACATTGATGGAAGGGAGAAGAGGATATAAAGTAGACTTAGGAACCAATGAGTGAGTGAGTGGTAAGGAAGAAGTGTAAGGGAACTTAGATCATACTCTCTGGAAATCTGACATTAGTGTGCAGTAATGGTATAAGTGTGAGGTAATAACAAAATTAAAGGAAATGTTTTGCTTTTGGATTTATTGTTTTTTTTTAATAGAAATTTTAAAATCAGTTATAGTATCATTAATATGAAGCTGCAATAAATCTTAGTGGTGAGGGAGTCCAACTCTCTCACTTTACAGATGAGGATTCCAAGATCCCCAGAAATTAAGTGAATTGCCCTGAGTTACACTGGAAGTGACTGGTTGGGATCTGAACTCAGATCCTCGACATTTAAAATCTAACTTCTGAGGCCATGAGAGGAAAAGAGATAGAGAAGAGGGATTTGGGGTCATCAGGAAAAAGTCAAGTTTCAAATACCAGGAGATGGAAGGAGTAGAAGAGGAAGAGATCAGTGATGAAGGAGATTTTGTAACATTAGAGTACCAGAAGATGCAGTAGTAGCAATTAACTGAGGAGGATAGGCAATAGATAAGGGTAGGAGTTAAGGTAGATTGGGATGAGAGGATATAAGAATTATGTCAAATTTATGAAGGCTATCATGTAGACACAAACTATTTTATATTATCCTAAAAATTACCAAGAAGTAGATTTGCAAGCTTTGATGAAAGGAAAATAAAATAAAATAAAATAAAATCAGATTTCCAGAGGTGGAAGGGTCTCCTTCCTGAGAGTCTTTAGACAAAGGTTTTAGGACCACTTGTAAGGTGTACCTTCTTTGGGATTTCTTTTGGAAGCTCAGAATTCTTGGAGAGAGAGAATGAGAGAGAAAATGAGAGAAAAAGAGAGGAAGGAAGGGATGGAAAAAGGAAGCAAGGAATAGTCATAGACAAAGAGACAGAGAGACACACAGAGACAGAAATAGAGAGAAAGGACAAAGACAGAGACAGACAGAGACAGAGACAGAGAGAGCAGACAGACAGAGTCATCACTCTGAGGGCATGAATTAGAGAGTGCTAGGGTGTAGATTTCCCTTTTAAATTAGTATACAGGAGAAAAATCAACATTTTAATGACTTTAGATTGAGGTGAGAAACCCCCCATTTAATGCAGATAAATCAGAAAAATATAACATCAGTAGGTTTCAATAGCTCCTCTTAAAATTTTCCTGGGGAATCTACTTAATTGCTTTGTCACTTTCAAAAGCTCCATCTTCCCTTATTAAATCTCATAACAATAAAAACAATTGCTAAGATGTTTTAAGATTTACTATACTCTTTCCTTAAAATGACCCTGTGAATGTTATCATTCTCTAATAAATGGATAAAAGGAGGAGTCAAATTTCATTAAGGCTTTAGGGTAAACAAATTGTCCACTTTTAGCTCTCATTTCTTATTTTTAGCTATAGCCACGACTACCTCTAAACTGATTAAGAAACATCATTCAATAAATATTTTTAAGTCCCTTTGATGTAACAAGCATCGTGAGCAGTAGGGAACAGGACTTTGATGATGCAGTTCTCATGGAGAAGAGGCTGGGAAGCTACTTCTACAAAGGAATGATGAAATGTAATGGAAGGGCTGTGCTCCCTAATTTAGAGAACACAGAGATGTTGTTTCTGTTCTTCAAGGCACATGAAGAAGAGAAATCTTTCAATTGGCTGTGGACCAGAACTGGGAATGTTATCAAAAGACACTCACTAGCCAAGGTCTTTCTTTTTTCCCTCTTGGTTGTGAGTAAGAGAGACATTGTAAGCCTCTGGATAGGGAAAGGCGTTTCAATTCTCCTCACCTTGAGACAACATGTGGCCTATGAATATGGGTTTGTGTTCTTTGTCTCTTTGTTCTTTCCTGTTTTTATGTGAAGGAATATTAGAGAGAGCTTTGACTGTGAACTTTGAAAAGCTGGGAATGAAAGTCACCACAAGTCCAGTAGTTGGAGTTTAGACCAGAATTTGCTATTAATCAAAGCACCAGCATAGTTCTAGGAGCAGAAGCAAAGTATAGAGCAGCTGAGATCTATCTACTGCTTATGTCAAATTTGGAAGTGAACTAAGCAAGACAACTGCTTTCTAGAAACTGTTTTAAGTTTGATCCCACTCTTTCCAGGACCAAGGCAATGTAGGGGCTAGTTTGTCTCATATGTTGGGAGAAAGTATTTGTGCTTCTGTTTTTGCTAGGCTTCTTCATTAACTATCCATTTGCAAATGCTTAAATAATGCTAATTGGTTACTAATAACTGAAGATTAATTTTTAGGAAGATCATATTGGAATTAAGTCTTAAGCAAATAGCATTAAAGAAGAATCACTCTGGCCTCGGGGTGTTCCTAGAACCAAAGAGTAGGAGAAGTATCCTTGCTCAATGGCTAATTCATCACTGAAAATGAGAATCGGGATAAGAATCCTTATAGGTTAGAAAGATTTCATATATATTGAGGATGATACAAAAGATGAGGAAGATATGGTTCCTGCCCTCAGGATATTTGTATTTCTATTGGTGGAAAAGGCATGTATCTCTGTAACAATAATACATCATAAATTAAGGTCTTGGAATAAAGCACAATAGAATTTTGAAGGAGAAAATCCTAGATAGAAGATTGTGAGAAGTTCCTTGCTCTCCCCCCCCATAATTCAGTCTCATTGGAGTAAAGATTTTAGAATTGAAGATCTAAGAGATTGGAGAAATTTGGATTGTTCGATCATTAAAGTCCAGGGTTAACAGAAGTTAACAAAAATAGAGTGTGACAGTCATTGGTTGCTCCTTCTCTTTCTTGCTCTGGGCTCCTGGGAACCTGCTTTGTTTTCAGCATGGTTAATTCAAGGCCAAATTTAGGAAAAGGAGCTGGCTTCCATCCAGCATATGGCAGCTCTTCCCAGGGTTAAGCTATTGAAGATGATGGCACTTCTTTCCTCTGGCCTGATGCCTGCTGTCTCTTTAGGAAGAGAACTTATCTCTTTGCCCAGCCCTTTCTTTACTTGGCTCAGCGACTCTGAAAGATAGGACTCATGAGAGACTTTCTTTAGCTGCCAAATGGATAGACACAGCTCTAAAGGGAGAATCTCTGTGGCATTTTCCTTCTCTTACATGCTTTGTTTTTGGTTTTGTAAGCTATTCAGATAATGAAAAACACTAAAGAAACAAGCAGATAGACAAAAGTATAAGATGACCAAAAATACATATGGGAATGTTAAGATATTCAATGAGTCAAATGAAGAAAAGGAAAATGAAAAACTATGGAAAAGAATGGAGGTAGTATTTTGTGGAAGCAAAATTGCTCACATTTATCAAATAAAGAAAAATGAAATTGATAAGACATAGCATCTCTTGTGACTCGATGAGGAGCAATACTCTCAAAATACTGAGAGCAACAATACTGTATAGAGAACATCCAAAAGAAAAGGAAGTGAATAATGCCAGACAGATTGCAGGTTTACGGTTTGCAGAAAGAAGATAAGGGGAAGAACAGCAAGGGGAAATGCATTAGAGCTAGTAAAAAAAAAGGAAAGGAAAGAAATGAATTTATATTTGCAGTTTGCAAGGTAGAAACTGCAGAAAAATCCTGTTATCCAATGAAGAGCTGGCTAAGGGAACATGTTATATATAACCAGAGAGGCTAAGATAACTAGGTAGCTCAAAAAATTATAGAGTCTGAGGTAGGAAGGAAAAATTACTTATAAAACAGCTATTGATAAAGAGTACAAAAGAATTCAGTTGGAAATGTTGGTTGTATGATTGGAGCAGCATGACCTAAATCCTAGGATGCTGAATGAACAAAGCAACCACTTCATGTACATATGACAAAATCATTTAAAAATAACCTTGATAACTGGGCAATTTTAGAACACTAAAGAACAGCAAATAAAGAGTTGAAATAAAATTAAAACAATCCTGAAGATGTATAACCTCGTACTATATTTACTTATGAGGACAAACTTTAAAAGGAAGAGAGAAATTCAACAAATACAATATCCTCTACAGTCAGACCATAAATATGGCCCATTGATATCCTTTCACTATGGGACTCTATTGTACTACCTCTGGTTTAAATATGTTGAGGGTCAAAGTCCTTTTTAAAATAGAGCTAACAAACACTCATATTTGTGTTTGTTTTTTCATTACCCAACTAGATGACAAAGTTCATTCATAAAGATGACTTTTTAATTAAAAAGCAACATAAACAAAGTCCCTACTCATACCACAAACTTTGAGCTCATTCTTCCATAAATATATGCATGTTTAGTGATAAAATTAGATATTCTTCAGAATTATGCATCAGGCATCTTCAAATAGAAGTATAAAGATATCTGTGTGAAGAGATGGACGTATAGAGAATATATAGGATTAGGGTACACGTATGGAAGAATACCTTTTTTCCTAAAACAATGTAAAAATCCTGTCTTCTACTGAGCCTTTTTGCTGTTCTTAGCTAGACTTATTCCCTTTGTTTTCTACTCTCTCCATCAGTCAATGTTTTCCAGCATCAGCTGCCCTTTGAAGCTCCCTATAAGTCATGTTCTCTACTCCACTTAGTTGTCAATTTTCATTATTTTTCAAGCTTACTCAATAGCCTAATACACATTCACCAGGAATTTTGCTGTTACAGCTCTTTCAGCCATATCCACAGGGTAGTATGATAGTTATTAAAAGAGTCCAAAACTCTTTAATCTGTTCTGTTGGCCTTTAGTTCCTTTCTGTGCTTCACTAATAGTCCTTAGCTGAATTGATATCTTTAGATCCACCAACAACTCAATCCTCCATTTGTTGGAGGTGGTAAGTCTTTTGCTTACAGTGGAGGCTATGGATATCCTCAATTAGCTTTCTCTGCCCAAAACTATGAGATTGTATTGGCACTCTCTAAGACTTATGTTGACTCTAAGACTACTCATGCAATATCTATGAAACTCTTTACAACTTTCCCAGATTTCTCTTATCTGATGGATAAGAAGCTCTTTGCTTCAGCTAGGCTGTACCTGAAAATGGTAGATTTAGATTAGATCTGCCTTTTGACATCTTATTAGCATTCTACTTATAACTGAACTTTTTATTGAACAGTCTTCTATTGTCTCCCTGTTCAATTCTCTAATTTAACATCAGAGGCTTACTTTAATTTTTAGATCTCATTGTATCTTTTGCATGGTTGTATTAACTCCTCAGGGTTTTTCTTTCTCAAAGAGAAAAATATTGAGAGACTCTGTGGCTAAGAAACTGTTTTAACATGATCCCAGAAGTCCCTCTATTTTGTGCAGAATAACAATATCTATGCTGGTTATAGAATTCTGAAAAACTGTTGACATATCAAAACCTGATCTCTTTTTGATCATTCTATATTATGCAGTTTTTAAAAATAAGGGGCAAGAAAATGAAATACTTGATCCTTATCACAGAATTATGAAATTTGTTAAACAAGAGGTTATGACAGATGTAGTATGCTTTGATTTGAAATCTTGTGCTTTTGCTCACCATATTAATACAGATTTTCTAGGTCATAAAGACTATCACATGAAATAAAAAATACATGAAGGATGACAGTGGCAGGAAATTACACGGGTGACGGTACAACTATCTTGTGAAAAAAATGATAATTTGGATACCGGACTGATTAGTTTTAAGTCTTTTCTTAGTAATTTCATTAATAATCTAGATTTCCTTCTAGAATCATCGCAAAGATTGCCCCTCCACCATTCTCAATTTGGCCAATATATCTCATCAAGGATGCCTCTCTCGCCTTAATGCATGCTAAAAAAGCTCCCCAAAAATCAACCTGCTGGGTTCTTATCAAATTTATACAGATGTACATGGAAGTGGGGCTAGTTGTGTGAGAGATACGTGCACTGGAAGAGATGATAAAAGCACCATGTTGGAAACACTGGCAATGACAAGCAGTACTTTGATCCCTTGTGATACTGACAGACTCTAGGTACAAGACTTTGAACATCAATTAGTTTTTAAGAAAGGATATTTACATTAAAGGTATAACAATAATAAAAGTGCAACCATTCCCTTCCCCTCCTCCTAAATGCATCATGGGCAGACAATACCATAGCCTACCGATGTTTTTGGGCAGAGTAGTCTCACTCTCAGCAGAATTTCTGCATAGCATTGATCCCACCAAGTTCACTTCTACATAAATCCCGGATATCAGATAAGTCCTTACTCAGTTACCTATGGGTCAGATACTGAAGATTACCCTTGAAGGTCAGTACTTTGCTCCCTGTTGCATTGATATGGAATAAGGCTCAGTATGGACTTTGACTCCCAGATTCTAAGAGGCTCACCTTCTCAGCCTCTCAAAACTCCCAAGGTCAGAGATTTCAGAATAATCTTCGCCTAGAACAATCTCCTACTAACACTTTAATTTCTGTGTAACCTTCAGACCATTTTATTTTGCAGGCTTTACACTAATCAATAAGCTTCACTACCCATTAACCCTTGGTTATCCAATTTAAACTTTCTGCTCTTTAATCCCTGTGATCTAGGACTGAAGTCAGTCTAGGCTAAAGTCCCTTTACCCTGCTACCTTTCTCCACAATCTCATCCCTGTTTGGCACAATTTGATGCCTCCCTAGTCTATAGCCTTCTTTACCTTCTTATTCCACTATGCTCTCTGAAATCTCCATTGTATTGCAAATACATTTCTTTTATCTTTTTGTGCCCTTTCACTCTTCATTCTCATAGAAACCTAGATTTCTTCTGAAGACAATGCATTCCCTGGTGCTTTCTGCCCTTGTTCTCTTTGTTTTTTAGTTTTCTTGCCAAACTGATTCAGTGTCTGATGTTTTTTGAAGCCTTGGGGGAAGGATGGAGTGGCTGTCCAGGGCCAAATTTCAGCCATCTTAGGGTTTCCTAATTTAGGGATTGTCAGAGGAGGAAGGCATGTGTAGTCTTCACATTTTCTTCTACCTGCTTCTCTTCCTTTAATAGCTAGGTAGAACTGAAGTCTGCTATTTGTTTTAATAGTGGGGGAAAGTCAGGGGAGGCATGAGCTGCTAGAGACAAGGATATTCCAAAGTATTCTATATTAGAGTGGAGCATAAAGCTGGATGAGGAAGTGAGAGGTGCTTACTGAGGACCTTAAAGATTAGCATTTTCCAATATTAATTTTGATTAACTCAATTTAGTTACTTGCTTTCTGTCCTTAAGAAATCTCTGTAATTTCTTGCTCTGTGGCACACTTGTGCCCACATTAATACCCTGGATATCTTAGAATCAGCCAGAGTCAGGGTAAGCAAAAGTCTTTATTCTTGGTCTTTTGGGGTGGCTCTCAGGGGATTAGATATAGGAATCTCCACACCTCTTTCCTCTCTCTCCACCACCCAAGAATGATCCTGTTTCTCCTACTCCACCCTCTGATCTCCCCTCCCTTCCTCCAAGCATAAGTTAATAGAGAATTGTCCAATTGGTATTTAGCCTCAAGTGCTAGGTTATCTTGCATTAAGTGCATCTGCTCAGTTCTAGCCCTTTACAACATACATTCCTATTTTTATTTTTTAAATTACTGGAGAATATATCTAGAAGTCCATCTTACTGTTTTCTTTATCCAGAAGTCTTGTCTTTTCAAGCACAAAAGTTTTTGTTGTTGTTTAAAGCCCATACAGCTAAAGTTTGAATTCACTTTTCAACAACTTTCTTTTCCCCACCTGGATGGGGGGGAGTAATGAATTATCAGACATGTTTCGGTTATGTCTCTGGAGTGGAGAGCCCCAGAAGACAGCCCTTCATTTCATGATTCATTCTGTTCTGTGTTAGGACATTGGTTAATGAATTCATCGCTCCCCAGTATGTGGTTGCTGAGATTTACTAAGCCAGATCCTCCATGTGCTAGATCATTTTTCTCTCTAGGCTCCCTGGGAGCTATTCAGAAACATGATTAATGTTTGTGTGGATCTTGTCTTCTGTACTATTTGTGCCTGAAAAAGCATGTGTGTGTGTGTGTGTGTGTGTGTGTGTGTGTGTGTGTGTGTGTGTAAATAGAGTGTCCACATAAATTGTACATTTAACTAGATGAGTTTGAGTTAAGAGAAACTGAGGTAATTTGTGGGGGGGGCTGAATTGTTAGAATTCTTTCAAAACATGAGTTACCATACTCAATAAATGCACTGGGGGGCTATATTTCTGTTTTCTTAAAACAATATTGTATATATAATATATAATATCTTGGTGGTTGGAAAGAATTCCCTTTACTGTATTAATACACTGTTTCAGGCTGTAATCCAATATTTCTTATTCCTTGAGCACTGAAAGTGAATTTAGAAGTAGGCATGCTCCCTTCCCTAAAGGCTAATGATCTAACTTTAGAGAACATAATTTAGATAGTAGGAAGCAGTCCTTTGACTTACTACTATCTCCCAAATCTCCCCAAACCATAAAAAGACAAAATAATACAATCTGACTCAATGCAACCAAATTCAATCAAATACAATGCACATATACTCTGTGCCTAGCTCAATGAAGGGAGGAAACAAACATTTATCAAGTATCTATTATATCCCAGACAGGATGATAAGCATTTATAAATATTATCTCATCTGAGTCTCATAACAATTCTGTGAGGTATTAATCATTTTACAGATGAAGAGAGTTAAGTAGACAAAGATTAGTGATCACCCAGTTAATAAGTGACTGAGGCTGGATTTGAACTCCAATCTTCCTTTTCTTGAACCAGTATTCTATCTACCTCTTCATCCAGGAGAGACACAGAGTTTAGCTGGGATATAATTCCTTTCATAAAAGGGTTCACTGTCTAGAAAGTGTATTGCTTTTTGCTTCTTGGATTTAAGCAATAAAATAACAAAGAAGAAATTGTTATGTTCCTATTCCTCAATTTCCCCACCCCATAGAAATATAGCATTTACAATTGTCAGGAGGTTGGGCTATACCTAGAAAGATTTGAATCATTGTAAGACATAACTAAATATGGCTGTGGTTCAAGCACTGTTTTAAAATGTACTGAAATTTGCAAGATCAGAATAATTAAATATATGGTGGCAATTCAGACTGAGGCTGAATAACTATCCATTCAAGATTCTGGAGCAGGGAGGTTGGACTGGATGACTTCTAGGCCCCTTCAAACTCTAAGATTCTTTTACTTTATATTGATATGATTCTCTATTTATTATAAACATTTTGAAAATAATTCCTTTTTGTTAATGCAGTTTCCACAAAGCTATGAGAAATGTCGACTATGAGATAAAGGTGACCCCATTATTTCACAGACAGAAGGATCATATTAATAGATCAATGATAATCATTTATTTCTTATAACTCCCAGAGAATGTCACTAAAACAGTGACTCTGATATTCTCAGATGATGAATCACTTTAAAGGGGTTATTGAGGACACCAACCCTTTGCTCTCCATGATTTCTGAGAGAGGGTAGAGACATCCTAGTTTTAAAATAATGGCATAGTTGAATATTTGAGCCTATTAATAAATCAGCCCTTTTATTCAGGTGATGGTCAAATAAACAGAAATGAAGCATTTTCTCATTCCCATTCTCTTAACCAGTGACCATTATGTTAGTATTTCCAACTACAGGAAGAAGAAATAAAGGAATAAATAGATGGAAGCCCTGAAATTCACTGTTTACCATAAGCCTAAGACCTGTTGTTTAGACAGACACTTTCTAAAGGGTTTAACTAAAATGAATATTGTTTTAAAATACTGCATTTTTTTTAAGTTTCAGAGTCTTCTGATGACACTCTGTACACATTTCTTATTGGATGTTCTTTTCTTTTTCAATCCATAAACACTTTTATTCAGCATATTATAGTAGAGGAGGTTCCAGTTTAAACACATGGTCAGAGATAAGCAAAGCATTCTTGGTTTGAAGCAGTAATTGGATTAAATGGGGTTATGTCAAGTCAAAGGAGAGCCAAAGTGTTTGAGTTACAACTGGACAGGGTTGTCTCTGCAAAGGTATTGATAATATTTGGTAGACTGAGAGCTGCTCTCCCACTAGAGCTGCATATGGTATAAATTCCTTATATATAAAGAAAAACATTCACGATAGCAGAGGAACAGATAGTAAGAACACTGAACTCATTTATCTTTTATATAAAAAGTTTTGATATGTTATTGGCAACAAACTGAAATTTCAGAACAATGAATAAAATTATGCTGAGATCTCAATTTTGCCCTAAGATCTCCTGTGATTATTATGTTTATTCATATAATCCCCTCTTCAAATCATGTTCTATGACACAGAAAGAGACAGTATATTTAGAAAAATAATTGATAACTTGTGTGATGGATGAAATCTGAAATTATTAATAAATAACACTAGCTATTTCCAAAATAACCCTTTAGAGACACAATTGGTTATATGAAAAATGTTATTTGCCTGTGTATCTCTCCCATGTAAAAAAATATCACTGACTACCTCAAAAGGAAAAAAGAAGCATAATTTAGAAGTCTGATTTGGGAAATGGAGGGAGAACTGGGTTTAACAACAAAAATATATAATCAATTATAACTGAAGCCAAAAATTGTGAGTCAAAATCATGAACAGTCTGATTTGGTGACACAAAGTTATTTCATACATAATTCTTAGTGATATTCCAAAGTTGGTTGTTCATACTACAGACTACCAGATAAAAACCCTGTAAATAGAAAATATGGTGGAAGGGTAGAGGAGAAGATAGTTTCTACTTTGCTTATGATTTGGTTTCTTAGGGAAATACACAAGTAGGAGCACTTCAGAGGAGGAAAGAAAGTTTTATGAGGCAATGCAATGTCAATATACTAATATACTAATTCTCCCAGAACTTTTTGACTTCCATTTGACACTTTCTTAAGTTATGATAACCATGCTTTAACTGGAACAGGCTGAAAATCTTTATTGGCATTTAATATTTTGGCAAAAATAAAATTTTTGGTACTATCCATAGTACTTTAAAAGTCATGTTTTTAAAGAAATTATTTCTGGTTAAAGTGATATATTCTCATCAAGTGGCAGGCCACAAGGATAAGGAAAGCAGGCATCTTATACATTATCACAAATGACTCAGAAGTTCCCTTGCCAGGGTTTTAAAGGTGAATCATACTATCACATTTTATCTCTATTTGACATGAAATACAATGAAAAACATTCAGTAGTGTTTACAAAGGGTAATGGATTATTTGATAAGACATCAGAAAAATATCAAAATAAGGTATGGCCTGTTCAACATGGAAAATTTCTGTTAAGCAGCAGTTTAATTTTCTTTCAGGAGGGCATATATTGTATATCTGATTATTCACTGGTTTAAAATGTGAACTAGACAATATAAAATTCATGTGAAGAGAAAATATGGTTCAACAAATTTTTAACCCTGTTTCTAGAAAGTTAATAATAACATTGCTTCTAAATCATAAAACTCTGGAATTTAAAAAATTCCCTTTATCAGCTCAGATAGAAGTTAACAAAGCACTGTACAAAAATATGAACTAGGCTATTGACATTTCTAATTAGGATGTAGATGCTGGTATTATGATGAAGAAATTAAGGCCAAAAGCCCAAGATCAAATAGCTATTATAAAAGGTGGTATTTGAACTGAAATTTACTATTACATGAAGTTGATTGGAGGAAGGAGTGTGTTCCAGGAGTAGAAAATGGAAATTACAAAGACTTGCAGCTTAGAAATAGAGTGTCTATGTATAAGGAACTGTATAAGGGCAGCTTGGCTGAATGTAAGAGTGTGCTAAGGAGATTAAAGTGTAGTAAATATAAAGTGTAATAAAGCTATAAAGAATTGAAATCAGGTTATTGAGGATTTTAAATGCTAAGCATTTAATTAATTTTTCTATTAACTAATTAAATGCTAAGCATATTTGATATGAGGTAATAGGGAGTCACTTTATTGAGAAAGAAATGATATAGTCTAATTTGTACTTTATGAATATCACTTTGGCAGGAAAATCACTTGTGGAGACTTCATTGCAGAGGGGAATAATTCAGCAGTGAAGCCAGGAGGAAATTGAAATATGTTAGGCAAGAGGTAATGGAGTTTTGGACCAGGGAGCTGGCTAGTAGTTGGACAGAAGGGGGAATATGTGAGATGTTGTGAAGGCAATATTGACAAAAATTTGGTTATTGATTAGATATGTAAGGAAAGTGAAAGGAGGAATTGATAATGATTCTGAGGTTATAAACCTGAGTGACTCTGTCCTTGACAGAAAGAGAGAAGTTTGGAAGAGGGATGGGTTTTGGAAGAATTTTAATACTTCCTACTTTGAACATGCTGAGTTTCAGATGTCTAAGAGAATCCAGATAGAAATGTTCAAAAGGCAGTTGGTGACGAGGGTTGGATATTTCTATCTATTTCTATTTCTATCTTTATTTCTTTCTTATCCCTATTTCTAGCTCCATCTTTACCTCTAATGCTATCTATCTTTGTCTCTTTCTCCATCTCTATATGACTTCTATTTTTATATCCAAAACTATATTTATGTTCATATATGTATATTTGGGAGTCATCTGCATGTAAATGAGAATTGATGAGATCATCAAATGGGAGAGGATAGAGAAAGAATAGAAAAATGCTCCTGAGGGTTTTAGGGATAAATCCACTGCTAGGAGGTATGATATGAATGCTGATTCAGCAAAGGAGTCAGAAAGAAATGGGCAGATAAGTAGATAGAAAACTGATAGGGAGCAAAATCATAAAAAAACCAGAGGGGAGAGAATATCCAGGAAGAGAGGATGATTAAGAATGTTAAATGTTGCAAAAGGTAAGGAAAAATAAGGATTAAGCTGGATTTATTCCCTCCTGTACTGATTGGTTCTTTTTTACTTTGGTCTCATATGGCTTCATTTTGGCTTCATTTCTCATATAGAAACATAATTCTAAAACTGGAAGCTGAGAGGATGCCCATCAGTTAGGGAATGGCTGAATAAGTTTTGGAATATGAATGTTATGGAATATTATTGTTTTATAAGAAACAACCAGCAAAATATGTATAAACATACATACATAAATACATACATATATGTATAGATATCTTTTATAGTATGTTTCTAGCAGTACTGTTACTGGATCTGAAGTCATTAATAATTTTTGAAGAAAAATTCCTATTTGCTTTTTCAGAATAACTGATCTAATTCAAGTTTCAGGCCCTCCAATAATTATCATCTTCTGCTTTTGTCATATTTGTCAATCTGATCTGTATGAAATGGAGTGTGAGAAATTTTAATTTCCATTTCTCTAACTATTCCTGACTTGAAATAAATCTAGGTGGCACTTAATAGCTCATTTTTCTTCCTTTGAAAACAGCCTGTTTATATACTTTGACCATTTATATGTTGGGGAATGTTTCTTAGTCTTACAAATTTGAATCAGTTCCTGATATTTTTGGATATTAAATGATTAGGTCCCTTCCAGCTCTGGATTTATGTGTCTAGCAGAAGAAGAAAGGAAGAAACATTTATATAGTACTTATTATGTTTCAGTCATTGTGCTAAATACTTTTATAAACATTATCTTACTTGGTCCTCAGAACAATCCTTTGAATTTAGATGCCATTATTATTTCCATTTTACAGTTGAGGAAATTGAGGTGAGCAGTTTAGGATTACAGAATAGATACCTGAGGAAGGATTTCTGTCTGATTTCAATGTTCTATCCAGTTTACTACCAGCTGCTTCTCCAGTATTTTATCATCCTTTGTGTTTAATATGTGGGCATTTTATTTTACCTATGAACCAGTACTCAAATTCTTTATACATTCTTAGTGAGGTAGAATTAAATACTATTCCCTTCCTAGATCAAAGACAATAACCCAGAAATAAAGACTCTATAATATGTAGCCCAGGTTTTAAAACTGTGCTTTAAGAGTCCATTTTGTAACTGAATATGAGGTCGCAAATTACAATTTATTATCAGTAAATATTTGATTTATATATCTATTTTCTATATCTTCCTAGGATCATGTAAACATTTCTCAGGCATAAAAGGGATCACAAGTAGAAAACATTTAAACAGCCCAAACAACTTGACAGATTTTCACATGTGCCTTAAGTCTCACAGATTTAACATCACATTGATAGTTGACCAGTTGACATTTTTACTTGAGGATCAAGTATAGAGCATGTTTCCTTAATAAGTTATTTGGCCTCACAAGGGGATAATCAAGGAACTTTAAATGTGCAAGAAACCAGATGACTGTACATCTGGGACTCAGAGACTTCCATGACTTATAAGATCAAAATAGGCTTCAGAGCTAGTCAGGATTGATTTTTGCTATGCACACAGATCATTATCATAGCTAAGTCACTCCATTTGGGATCAAACCTTTCCTTTAGAAGGTTGTCACCATGTCTGATGACTGAACATTGATTTGAGTGCACACCTGTGAGAGATCCCAAGGGACAGCAAAAAGGAAAAAGAAGCTGTGTCACTCTTGACTCCTGAGGCTGTGTCAAACTCTTGTCACTGACTTGGACTCATCAGAGTTTTATTCTATTTGACTTCTCTTTTTATTTTATAACAACTCCTTTTTAATTTTCAATTCATTTATTAATCACCTACTATGTGCAAGATATTATACTCCTTTAGGTGCTGGAAAACAAAGATGAAAAGTGACAAAGTCACTGTCTTCCTGGAGCTAACAGCTTAAAATAATTGGACATGTAACCTAAACTAGTGCATGGCTAGACTAATTTAAATTAGTAAACAGCAGAAATTATGGCAGTGGCTCTTAAAGAGTATGCCACAAGTTTTCCAGGTTTGTCATGAAATTTTAGACATATCAGATAAAAGAATATCTATAAATAACTTCATTTAATATCAACTTTACTTATACTGATTATGTAATAAAGTATGCTATTCATGAAGTAAAAATTGCTTATTTACAAATATAGCTAATCATAAACTTAACTTCTGTTTGCCTAAGTTTCCTCATCTGTAAAATGGGCATAATAACAGTACCTATTTCCAAGACTTTCTGTGGAGATAAATGACCTAGTACACAGTAGGCACTATGTAAGTGTTTATCCCCCTTTCTCCTCACCCCCATAGTATTATCAACTTAAATGGTCAATGTGTCACAATTCTTCAAACTCTCTAAGCTCTGTTATCAGCTCAAATTTCCTATCCTTCTATGTTCACACCAAAGAGACTGACTGAAGGCATTTGTAAAGGGTTTTCATTGACGATGCCCTGGATAGTATTGGACTAATAACAAGAGAAAAATGAGACAAGGGTTGGTATTGAGTGAGTGAGAAATCTTGTGGACCATGGAATTTTTAGAGCTGAACTGCAAGAATGACCTAACATAAGAAGTACCCTATGGGGCTTATTCTCTTGTAGTTATGTAAACCAGTTCCTCTCAACTGACTGACAAGAAGAAAAAAGGGGGAAATTTTTTTGTTTAGGTTTCACAGAAATAGGCTCTGGAGGAATTATTACTAGACCTCCAAACAGCTGCCTAAGTTTTAATTATGCAACGTAGGAATATTAGCTGCTCATAAGGGTTATTAGTAGGCACGATTTACAAATAAATGCCTATAGTCTGCCGCTGATTTTTTTCTTAGTTTGTTTTTATTTTTATTGTTCAAAGTAATTAATGGTCATGTTGGACTGGTAGTGGCAGACTGTCCATTAATATATTTAAAGTCAGTAACAGTTACTAATGTGGTGTTTTAGAATAAACAAAACAACACATCTAAGTAATTAATTGTGGCTTTTCAAACAATACTGAATTTGAAGGAGCTCTGGGTCAACTACTTTCAGAGTCATGAAGAAATTTTTCCCAGCTCTGTGACAACAACATGTAGCCTCAAGTCATCTGGGTGCACGATGAAAGCTAATAGTTTAATCCAGTAGTTTCCAGATTTCATATAGCACTGACTACGTTTTGTTTTTTGTTTTTTACAAATGAGCATAAAACTGTCTCCTATTCAAAACATAATTTAAATAAATGTAGGCTATGTATGAATTTTCTCTTTAGTTAGTTTATATGTGTCCATATAGGACTGTCTAGATGTGCCTTATAGGTAGACATGAATCTCTAGAATCTCCTCCACCTACCCATCTCTATAGGAGATGTTGGGTCCATGAAACCAGATGTTCTCCTCTTCTCAAAAATAATTTATTAGGTAGAATTATAACTTAAACTACACTTCTGATCATTAACCATAATTGGGGAAAGAATGCCCCCAAGATATATATCCAAAGGTTTTATTATTTCCCACCAAATGCCATTTCACAAATATAGACAAGAAAGAAAGGGGAGAAGGAGAATGAGCATGAGAAAGAGGAGGAGGAGGAGAAGAAAGAGAGAGGGAGACAAGAGAGAGAGAGAGAGAGAGAGAGAGAGAGAGAGAGAGAGAGAGAGAGAGAGAGAGAGAGAGAGAGAGAGAGAGAGAGAGAGAGAGATTCTAATTTCATAAAAGGGGAAATTTCCTGAAGTCTCTAGTGTGGTATAAACTAGGAATATGGAATGATCAAGGCATTGGTTCTTCATAGTATTGGCTTTTTCCTATAGTTTTCTTTCTTTCTTTCCAGGGTCCGCTTTCTGAAAAGAACTAAATCCACGTGTCCTCTCTAAAAGCTAGAATACAAAAGAACCAAGGTTTCCCTTCTTCCAAGCTCTCTCTAACTCTGGTCCTTATATAGGCACTGAGTACTGAGTAATCTAGAGTTTTATGCCAATAGACGAACTCTGAATAACAGAAATAATTGTCTTGACTTATAATTGATTCAAATAAAATTATGAATTTATTCTAATTTTATAACAACACATCAAGAAATCTTAAACATACAATAAAAATAACAGTAATTGTTTCATGGAAGTAGCTATCACAAGATCATAGCATTAGAAATTGGAAGGAGCCATTAAGATCATCCATTCCAACCTTTAACTCCCCATTGAGAAAAATGAAAACCAAAGATGTTTAATGCTCTGGCAGAGGCATTTGTTACTATGTGGCAGGCTGTGAGTGAGCTAAACACTAAGGATACAAAGAAAGGCAAAATCATAGTCCCTGTCCTCAAAGAGCTCACATTTCAATAGGGGGATTCAACAAGAAAAGTACACTGATACAACATTAAAAAAAGACATTAATGATGGGAGGAGAGACATCTGATAATGTACAAGCAGAGTCATATTTAAAAACACTGAGATTAGAAAGTGTCTATGAGTGAAGAGCTTTAATAAATGGGATTTTATCTTGGTTGTAATAGGGGATAAACAGAGTTTAGTATGTAAGATGATATGGTCAAACCATATCTTTAGGAAAATAACTTTGAACCCAGGGTAAGACTTAGAGAAAGTTTGGAGACAAGCAGATCAATTAGAAGCTATTGTAGACAGTCCAGGTGTGAGATAACAAACACCTGCGCCAGAGTGGCAACTGTGCAGGTGGAAAGAAGGGGACCTAAACAAGAGATGCCATGAAGGTAGGAATCACTAGCCTTGACAACAGACTGGACATGTAGGGTGAGTGAGATTGAGGAAATTACAAGAATGCTCAGCCAGGAAGTGACATAGTCAGAATTTGAATCCAGGTCCACTGATATCAAATCCAACATGATTTCCACTGTACCATGCTACCTCCCAAAGGCAAAATATAGTCAGAAGCCAGTCCTCATCTTTCAAATCCTATGCTAAGACAGTATCAGGAATAGACAAAAGTTCTGGAGTAGTTGTTGCCTTGTGCTTTGATTGGCAGGCTCCAGTTGGACCTTCAGCACATTTCATCTTTATCTGGCTAAGCCCAGTCTGAGCCTTAGTAATTTCTTTCCCCTGTGAGAGAATGGGAGGGGTGGAGCTGGCATAGGGGTAATATAATCAGCATCCTAATCAGCATTGGGGTGTGCCATTGTTGTGAGGGCCCTCCCCATTCCTTCTGTAGTGAATCTTGGGCTATTTCTCCTTCTTCCTAGGGGCTCAGTAGTTAATAGAGTTAGTGATTAGTTTCTGTCAAAGCTTCCTAGGCCAACCTTCAGTTTGATGAATGTGGGCTTCTCTACTGCCATTCCAATCTAGTTGAAGTGAATTTATCCTGGTTTGAACTTTGTTTTTCAGTGAAAAAAAGTGACTAAACTTATGCAGGAATTTTACTAAAAAGATCTACTAGTTTTGTCCATCACTTTGGGTCTGATGTGAGAGTGCATTGTCTTTTCTCCCCTACCTCATAGCTCAGAAAAGTCTTAGTCTGTGACCATGAGCTCTACAGAAGAATACTTAGAGGCCAGACATTACATATCAGGTGAGAGCATATTGAATTTTTTGCTTCCTGTTCTATTACATATTAGGTTTAACTAACCAAAGTGGGTTACCTCATTCTGAGCTATCTATCATCTCTTATTGTCCTTCAACTGTCTCTTACACCGAATGCTAAACTCATTTTCTTAAGCAAGGACAAAAGTCTATATAAAGGAATCCATGTCACAGAATGATATATTCAACTTTCCCCCAAAACTAATCATACCTAAGTTCTGTAATTGAACTGATGAATATATAAAAATAATTGCAATTTGTGAGCCTATATATCCCAGGAGATGAATATAAAGATTCATTCTATGATGAATGGGACCAAGTTAACTAGGGAATTTCTGTGTAAAGCAAAGGCATAGAAAAGAATGATGAAAAATATGTTGCAAAATATAATTCAGAATTTATAAAGTAAAGAAGGCTTTTAGATAATTCAGAAGTCTATTATTATGAAATCAGCCACTGAACCTGATCACTGACCCCACTAACTACTGAGCCCCTGAGAAGGATAAAAGACCCAAGATTCACTGCAGAAGGAATGGGGAGGGCACTTATATCAATAGTTGATTAGGATGCTGATTATATAATCCCCTTATGCTATCCCCTATAGGAATAGAGGAGACCCTCAATCCTCTCATAGGGAAAGAAGTTATTATGGCCCAGACTGGGCTTCCTTAGATAAGGATGTAATATGCTGCAAGTCAAACTGGAGCCTGCCAATCAAAGGACAAGGCAACAACTACTCCAGATCTTTGCCTGTCCTGGTCCTGTCTTAGCACAGAATTTGAAAGATTGGGGGCTGGCACAGGATCATCTCCTAAGAAATGACATTGACGGTATCTTAATGGCAAGAAAATGATTTGTTACTGATGCGGGAGTCATGTCAGAATAATTTGTCCCTGTGCTCTCAGATTATTGATTAGTTAGAGCAAAGGTCAAAAATCAATGTCAAACTAGAAGAAAGGCTGAAGATGAGAAGAAACTGCATACAAATTATGAGACTTCAACCTGACCTATTCAAACAACTTATTAATGCTAATATTTTGACACTTCAATGGACCCATGATCTCATTGCCATAGATTATCCCTTCAGCATCGGATTAGAGGAAACTGCAATGTCTCCTAGACACGTATTAAAATCATACAAGAGTCCTTGATACCTGTTACCATAGAGACAAGTTGTTCAATAATTCTGATTGCCATCAAGACAGAAGATGGGAAGATGTGACCTCATTGATAGTTTTATCCATGGTCATAAAGGTCATGATGGATGTGTTATGTAAAGTTCAGATGGAAGGGGCATTTCTATAGATGACAAAGTTCTCCAGATGCTCTCATTTGCAGCTGACATAATGCTAGTCACATTAGTCTCTTAGCTCCTTGATGAGATCTATGATTACTCAAGAAATTGGTTTGATAATTCACATAGTACGAAACCAAAACTAAAGGGATGAATAATAGTTGCTACCCAAATTAGGATATATAGTTAGTCTATGAATTATTTTGGGTAGGAGAGTCGAGTATGTTCAAGGAAGAGCAGTATCTCTGGTGTAAAGGCTGCTGAGCCCTTTACAGGGCAGCTTTCTATCTTTGGTGTACACCTGATCCACTTAACTTTCACCTGTGGTTCCAAGAAGCTGTAGCAAGTGCAGTGGCCACACCCTGGTTAACCATTTCACCAGATAGACTTAATCAAGGTGAGTTAGGGGGGTGTCTATCCTAGGTATGGAAAGACTTCCCCTGGTGGAATGAGCAGATGAGAGCAATTTGTTCCAAGGGTCATGAAGGCAGGTGAAGCAGGTGTTGTGGAGCACTTAGAGCTTAGTAAGACATAGAAGACACCTGGGTCATCCACTACATCTTGACTCTGTCCTACCACTGGACAATGGGGATTTTAGAAGAGAAAGTGCAACTCTAAAAAGATATTTTGGGTAGACTTTGCATAGGGATAATGAGTGGGGGTCCTAAATTGATAAGAAGGAGGGAGCATGCTGAAATGTATTTAGGAAATGGGTGAATTCAGAGCCAGAGGATGAGATTATCTGTGTTGAGGGAGCACATAAAACAAAGTACTTTCAAGAGTCCCAAGCTGCTTCTTGTTTTTAGAATATGATTTATATTATCATTATTAGATGATGTAGGATTGAGGATCATGGAATGCAACTTTGAGCTTTAATAATCAAGGATATATATAATAATTGGAGAAGAAGGCTAGAAAGAGGCCAGCATTTTATATATATATACATACATATAGATATACATACATATATATATACATACATACCTATATATACATATATACATACATACATATATACATATGTGTATATATATATATATATATATATATATATATATATATATATATATATATATATATATATATATATATATATATATATATGCCTGAATCTTGCCCTGGTATACTAGAAGGTTAAAAGTAAGTACTAGAAGTAATCCTGCAGCATTATGGAAAGATTGTTTATGGAAGATTTATGGGAAGATATGAGAATAGGAATGCATGGATTGGTTAAAATTGCTATAATTTCAGACTGTCCATATCAGTGAGATCAACCTTTCAGTGAAATATTAAAATATTGACATTTTCTAAGAGCAGTGTTGTACATAAACTATATACACAAATATTACATAAGCTGTAGAAGTTATTTAGACAGAAATTAAGAACTTTATTCAGAAAAGGGCATGGATTTACTTTATTGAATAAAATTTCTTTAATATCAAAGAAAAATCGCTCCCCCAATGTCAGGTTTCAGACTCAGGTACTTTTCTCCCATAACCTCTGTCCTTGATCTGTCAGGTTGATGGTCCAAACAATACAAAATTGGATTGCCCTGAGGTTATTATTTTTTTTTCCAGATGAGCTTAATTCACCTTTTTTATCTAGCTTATATGATAACTGCTGAGAATCAGAAAATTAGAAAAATAAAATTAAAACCCTCAGTCCCTCTCTTCCTACCTCCACTTCTCCCATACTTTTTGCTTTTATGTGCCAGTACTGTTGTTAAGCTTATCCTTACCACTCTTTTAATTTACATTGGATTGCCCTTGAATGTCTCGGTAACCCTGTCTGAACATGTCAGTTAATATTCTAGCCATTATTATGTCATTATGACCTCAAATTGAGAAAATGCAGTAAAGAATAAATAGGTGCTGCAGACAACGTGAGAGCAGGAATACCTGCAGAGTTAAAGAAGTTAATTCTAGTTGACAATCAAAATCTCCCAATTACCTTACAAGAGTATAAGGTCCCACATCATTTGTGGTAGGAAATAAATCAATTCAAAATTTCAAAGCCTCTTGCCCATCATTTGATGCAAAACCAGGAGAAATCTCTACCATTATTTTAAAGTGGTTGTTCAAAAGATTCTTCAGAAATGAAGATATATCACCCTGAGATAAAGTGTGACATAGTAAGATTTAATTATTATTTGAGGAAGTGGTGTTCTTCCTCATTTCTAAAGCTAATTTTTCCACCTCTGTGAAAACTGTAACTAGGTTGGGGCAATAAACACTTTTACCCAGGGTGTTGCAATTTAGAGGGCACTGACAGTTACATTTCTTTGGAATGCATAAACAACTGAGTTTAGCATCTAATTAACAAATATAATTAGCTGAACTAAGAAGCCATCTCTATTCTGTCCCCTCTGCTGGGAGTGGCCACAGCAAGAGCATCCTTGTAGGATCCCAAGGTCTCTCACAAATTTTTGTGTCCCGTGTTCCAAATTTTCTCCCCACATGATCTTCATATGAATAACATAAGAATGACCAGATTTCTTTGTGGTAACATATCCTCTTAATGATTTCTTTTATATCTTTTCATATGTGTAAATTATTATTGGAATCGGTAACCTGCTCACACTTATTATTTGTTGAAATTATCTTTTGTATCTATAGTGTTGATATGATTCTTCAAAGATCATGGTATTTTATGATTTGAAATCCTGTAGCAACACCAGGTATTAAGGTGGTATTAAAAGTGGTATTATTAGTGATAAAATTAGTGGTATTAAAATGGCTTGTGGCAGTCAGCAGCCTTTGGTCAGGGAAAGTGCTGGATAGCTTCCTAAATATGGTTCACTCTGTTCCCCTTTTAAAGCGCTTTAAGTCCAGTTCATTGTTTATGTGCAGTGCTTATGTCTATAACAAGATGGCACAGTGGATAAAGCACTGGGCTTAGAATCAGGAAGACCTGAGTTCTAATTTAATCTTTGATATTTAATAGCTGTATGACCTTGAGCAAGTGACTTTACTTGTCAGCCTCAATATCCTTATCTATAAAATGGAGATAATAATAGCACCTACCCCCACAAGGGTTGTTATGGGGATTGAGGTAATAATTATAGAATGCTTAGCACTTAGTAAGAAGCTGCATATGTGTGTGTGTGTGTGTGTGTGTGTGTGTGTGTGTGTGTGTGTGTGTGTGTTAGAGATTATGTGGAAAAGAAAATGAGACAGAACTCTGAACCAATGACACTTTATTAAAGAATCCATGAAGTGGACTTTAGATCTTCTTTGTGATCTGAGATGTTCCTGGCCTCTAGGACCTTACTTGTATGGATTTTGATACCCCAAATGCAAAAGAAAAATGACAGAATACAGAATCTCATTGGTTGATAGACCTTGCTCTTGAGGGTCAAAAACAAAAACAAAAACACATCAGCAGGGAGGTCACAGGTTGGATGGAAGTAAAACATGGGGCATCTCTACTGATTAAGTGGTCATGAGTTGGACATGTGCTCATGTTGGACAAGAGAAATATTCAAAAATAAGAAGTTGAAGGACTTTCCAAAGAATCAAGGCATCTTACCCATGCTGTTTGGACATTAAATTTGAATAAAAAGATATAGAGATATCTTTGTCAGCATTCATGGTTGCACAAGTGAGCTTCATAACGGGTAAACAAGTAATGAATGTTATTTTAGAGTTTGAGCCTATCATAAAAGTCTACTATAAGATCCTATATTTTCTAATTATCCCTGTTTAATGTATGGAGAAGGAGGAAGGCTCAAAATGAATAATTTCCTACAATTATTACCTCAGTTATTCTAATGGATTGCCAAACTACCATATACCATAATCTGGATAATATAGATAAGAAAATAAGATGAGGCAGATGTATTGAACTAGAAAGACTTGGAGTCAGGGGCAAATGATAGCATTCTGTGTTTCTCAACTACTGAGGCCTGTGACTATATTCTACATGGTGGATTTATTGATTCTCCCAATCCAATGAGATTCTTTATAAAATCTTTTCTTCCCCAAACCCACACAGCCTCCCTATGTGGATAGAACTTCCTAAAATCAACATCATTTATTAAATGACAAATGTATGCTAGACTCTGTGCTAGGTCCTGGGAATACAAATATAAAAATAAAAAATATATCTTTTTTCAAGGATCTTCAATATTATCATGAGAGATTACATGTGGAAAAAATAATTATATAGAAAATAAATTCAAGTTAATTTTGAGGGGAAAGAGCATTAGCAACTGGGAGGATCCATAAAGTGTAATTTGAGTAGAGTTTTGAAGAAAACATGAGATACTAAAGGGGTGGTAAGAGGACCACTAAGATGCAGTAAATAAATTACAGGTAAAATGTCTCCAAGAGTCGAAGACAACCAGTGCTAAGGTACAAAAATAATGTATGATATGGATGATGAAACAAACAGAGGAGCTCCCAGACAGGTAGGAGGAGATCCAAACAATAGTCAGCATTAAGTTCTGTGGAGAGGTAAGCGATGATAATTGAGGGAAAAGCCTTCAGATTGGTAAATTAAGAGATCAGTGTAAGTTTTGGAGAGCATGTAGTCAGAGAACTCAATGAAAAACAGTGAAAGGAGAAAAATTTGAGGCAATAAAGATAGCTAATATTTTCTGGGAGTGTGGCTATGAAAGAAAGGTGAGATAGAGGATAATAGATTAAGGGAATGGTAGGATCCAGCAAGGTGGTGGTTGTTTTTTCCTCCAGGAAGATGAGACTTGTCATGTTTGTTGGCAGCAGTGAAAGAGAGACTGAAAATTAGAGTTAGAGAGATGGTTATTGGAGCAATCACATGGAGAAGACAGGAGGGGTGAGATAGGAATAAGGGCAGGGGAGCTAACATTGACAAGGAGAAGCCTCTTCTTTTCATCAGAGACTGGAGTAAAGGAGCAGAGATTGAGAGAGGATGTCAAGGAGGGGTTTGTTAATGCTCTCTCTTTTATAAAAAATGTGAGATGGGGTTCTGAAAAAAGAAAAACTTTCTCATTGTGTCCTAAAAGAATCTCATGGTCTATTTTCTCATATTGCATAGAAAGAAAGTTCATAAGTTGTCAAAGCCCTCTTTGAAAGCATTGTATTTGTGGCTCTGGGACATCTAAAATTTCCCTGGTTGTTTTTCAAGGGATTATGACAAGCACTAAGTCAATGAGGTTCAGCTTCCTTGATGCATTTAAATTTTTTGTACCCTCCTATTTCCATCATGTAGCAGAAAGCTGAGTGCTGCCAGTCACCAGGGTGACCATGTCATGTAATCATCTGAAATCCAGTAATTGAGGGAGATTAATTTTGCTGTTTTAAGGACAAATTTGTGGCTCCTTAGGAAATCATTTCTCACAAAAGAGCAGTCATTGTGCTTGATTATCTCAGTTATAGAGGAAAAATAGCAACTCAGGATGCAAGCTGTGAAGTGTCACTGAGACCTTTCCATGGCAGAGAACTTTCAGCAGGAGCTTCAAATAACCTAGTGAACTGGAATCGCTTGAAGGCTGAAATGCAAAAGTATTGGTCAGCAGACTTCTGCCATGGGTTTTAGGAGGAATTTTCATCCTTGCTGTGGTTCCTAACAATTAAAATGAAATGAAATCTAATGCTGTTTTTTTCTTCCTTTTTTACTAGATGTCCTTTAAATGATGCATGAAATGGTGGAGCCAAGGATCAGCTAAGATTTATGCTTGCCTTCTAAACTAGCCCTTTCCCAGCCAAAACATCCTCTGTTCCTTCACAGAACTCATCCATTCTGCAAAGGAACCTTCAATTACAGAGCTCATGAGGCCTGGGCCAACTAGATTAAGGTGCCTCATAGGTCAGAGAGCTGCTCAATGAAGGTGCAAATGTAATGTTTGTAGGACATCACCAGTATTAAAACAATGTTTTAGTGTGTCATTCAAACTTAACTTGCCTCTCTGGACATTCTTTTCTAGGGGGGGAAAGAGGAGCTGTTTGGGATGGGGGAGGGATAGTAAAGGGTGTGTGACAAAGGACATAAGAGTAGTAATGTGCATTTAAAAATATAAAACAACAGAAAAAAACATTAATTGTATGTGATAAAATAATAATGGAGATTTCCTTTACTTCTAATGGAACTTTTGATTTCCTTTTTTGTGATTACTGAAAAATACTGGCGTTTAGAGTAACAGATTAATAAAATTTTATCTTGTAGTTTATCACAAGTGAAAATTATTTTCCATTTGGAGATTAAATACCTTCTCTAGTAATCTCTCCTCACCATCTCAAAATGTTTTGTATAAAAAAAATCTAAGTATATTCTCTTTCTCTGTCTGTCTCATTTCTCTCTCTCTCTCTCTCTCTCTCTCTCTCTCTCTCTCTCTCTCTCACTCTTTCTTTTTCTGTCTTTCTATATCTCTGTCTATGTTTGTCTATCTCTCTTCCACACACGCACATATACTCTATCTATCTATCTATCTATCTATCTATCTATCTATCTATCTGTCTATTTATCTCTTCTTAGCTGTGGGTAATATTGAGAGAGAGTTTAAGGGGGATAATTTAGTTGTATTACATACATATATAAGGAATATGTAAATATATATGCACTTATATACATATATAAAATGCTTTCTAAATCACTCCTGACCAAGATATAATGCAAGTTCCTTAAGAATAGGAACAATTTGGTTTTTGTCTTTGTATTAATATCTAGTACATGTCTGACACTTAGTAGGTGCTTAATAATTGCTAGAATTTATATAGCTCTTTAAAGAGTGCAAAGTACTTTACAAGTGTTTTCCTTTTTTAGACTTACAACAACCCAGAGAGGAAGATATTATTGTTATTCTCATTTTATAGAAGTGGAGATTGAAATATACAGAGGTTAAGTCATTTTTTTCAGAGTCACACATTTAATAAATGTTTGAGACCCGATTTGAACTCACATCTTCCTTATTCCATGTCTGAGTAAATTCGTTGTGCTTCCTAGCTACCTATTATGTGGTTGATAATTGATTAGTTCATATTTTGGATTATAGGTTATAGATTTAGATCTGGAAATTACCCTCAAAGTCAGTAATTTAGCTACTTCATTTAACAGCGGAGGAAATCAAAGCCTCAAGAGGCACAAAATTTCACTTTCTCTAACATACAAACAAATAGATGTCAAATGTAGATTCCTTTTGTGGCTAATTGGTGACAAGGTGAAGTAAGGATTAGAACTCATTTCCTATCCTCTCTTGAAAATTGGAATAACTTCTGATCCTTGAAAGTTTATGGAATAAGACAACTAGTCAAGTCAACTAGAATTTATCAAGTACTCACTATGTTCCGGTATGGTACTGGAACACACAAATACAAGCAGAAATACAGACAGCCTCTGTTCTCCAGGGGAGTTCCTTTCTAATGTAGGAAGAATTCGTATAAAAGTGAACTAAAAAGTTATGGAGGCTGATATCTTCTCCTAGAGAAAAGAGGGAGCAAAAGAAAATTAAAGGCAAGGATGAGCTACAAATGTAGCTTCCCTAATATCAAGATAATTCTACTAACTAACCCCTGTGTTTATCTTTATCTGAATTCCTCCTGAATGGTATGCTTAAAAAGTGCTTGGGTTTTGCTAACCTTATGTTGGTGCATATATAAAAAAGTCTCATTTTTGTTTGTTTATCTTGGAATAAGGTCACCAAACATAGGAATTTGTATGAGTTTGTCTAAACTTAGTTGGGGGATGGCATATGATTTGGAACCTGATCTGGCTCATGTTTATCTCCAAAGAGACAAGCTTATCTTCTTTACTAATATTGCCAGCAATCTCGAAGAGGGAAAAGACAGTCAAGGTCCAGGACCACCACGTCTGGGATCTTTCTTATCTCCAAAAGGACATTATGCTAGAATTATATTTTTCTGTATTCCTCAGATATCCCTAATCTAGGAGTAATCTAGACAACCAAAGCTGTTATTCTTATTTCTTTTAAGACCTGAAGGTAGCCCTTAGCTTATACTCACCAGCTTAGTGCATTGCCACCAAATTGGAGGTAACACAAAGGACTATTTGAATCATAATAGTGAATAATCCCATATAGCCAAGAGTCTTGTTTACTTTTGCTTGTGAAAAAGATGGCAGAGGGTTATATCTCTATAGAACTGCCAAAGACTTGGTGGTAACCAGGATAGCCCTTAACTATAACTGTATATAACTATAACTGAATACCCTTTAATAGCTGCAAGTCATTCCAAATAGTTCTGTAGTTCTCAATAAAGATGATTTGTTGTGTAGTGATTATGTGTGTAACTTTATTTCCAAGAAGCAAAAGAAGACAAAAGCCCAAAAAGAGTGGTAAGGTGGATGCAATATGTCTAATTTTATCAATTTTGAGAGGGAGTGTAGTAGTGGTTCTAGATTTGCTATTAATGAACCCTATGTTATGTTCAGTTGTCTCACTCAAGACTGACTCTTCATAACATCATTTGTTTTTTCTTTGTTTTTGTTTTTTTGGCAAATATACTAGGGTAGTTTGCCATTTCCTTCTCTAGTTCATTTTACAGATGAGGAAAAGAAGGCAAATGGGGTTAAGTGACTTTTCCAGGGTCACACAGCTAGTTAGTATCTGAGAACAGATTTGAGCTCAAGAAGTTGAGTCTTCCCCATTCCAGAACAGGCATCCCTATGTACTTACTACCTAGCTGCCTATTTAAAAAAGCAGACTGACAATTATTCTATAATTTCTGTTCATTGAGATTCAGAGCTAAACTGTCTTAAAAGATAATTAATCATTATTGAGAGAATATTTTTTGATAGAGTGGTGGAAATTGGAATCAGATTCTAAAGGATTGAAGGGTAAATGAGTAGAGATATAAAGTTGTAGCATTTTGTATTGACCACTCTATAGAATTTTATCAGTGAGGGAGATGTGAGATCAAAGAAAATATTATTTTATTTTAATAGTACTGAGAGTTAAGTGAGCTTGTGGCACAAGAAGAAAAAAATAAATGGAGAGGAAGATATCAAAAGTTCATGAGAAAGAAGAGTAATTGATAAAATTAAAATCAGGAAGTAAAAAATATTTTTAATCAAATGCACAGGTGAAAAAGTTATCTTTGGCAAGGAGGAGTGCTACCTCTGAAACAGGACATGAAAGGTAAGGGTATGAAATGATAAAAGCGTTGAAGAGAGTATTTGAGGGAGATCATCCCCAGTTATTTGCCAAGTAGGGCGAATAAAGGGTTACAGTGAGAATTTGAGGAAAGAGAAGGGGTAGAATGGGCAACTAGATGACACATGGATAGAATACTAGGCCTGGAATCAGCATGACTTATCTTTCTGAGTTCAAATAAAGCCTTAGACTGTCAGTGTGACCCTGGTCCAATCATGGAACTCTGTTTGACTCTCTGTAAAATGAAATGGAAAAGGAAATGGCAAACCACTTCAGTATCTTCTCCAAGAAAACCCCAAAGAGTTGCAAATAGTCAGACATGACTTTAAGACTGAACAACAAAGGCAAAACACAGGATTTCAAAGGGCTTAATTTTTTTTAACTTGTGTTTAGTTCCTTTTTTTCTTCAGAAATCTGACTGGTCAACCTGAAAGTGCATTATTATTCTTTCAACAGATTTCCCCACCCTCATCCCCAAATAAACATCAGGGGTTTGATGTGTTTTTGGAGAGGAAAGAGATATGTTTCTGAAGTCTGAATTTTGAGGTCCAGAAGCCAGAAGAGCCCCAAAAGGGTGAAGAGACAGGATTTTTCTTCCCTTTAATTCTCACTGGTTTTGTCCCAACTCTCAAGCAGTTGTAGGACATTGATCTCTACCCATGAAAGAGAATCCTATTCCATACTCTGAGGCTTGGGAGGAAGGAGTTATTTTTTTCTTCCCTCCTCCCCATCCTCCACCAATCGCACACACTGAGAGAACAGAAGGAAGAAAAAGAACAAAAAATCACTGTCTAGTGTTGTACTAGGGGCAGTTCATAACTATCTCAGGAGAGCTGATTATGAAATTTTCATCATTAGCCTTTATACCTTGGAAATTGGCAAACACTAAAATTTAGTTGTTTTGTTGATTGAATAAAATCTCTAGGAAAGTGATATAGAAAATATTAATAACATAGATTGAACTATGCATGTTGTGCTTATTTTCCCCCCAGAGAGATTGTTAACTAGCAAAAGCACACCACTGACAATGTCTGTTATATCTACATTTTCATTGGACCACTCAGCATGGGTGTCTTGATTTCCTTCAGGAGCATTTGGTGGTTGAGGAATAAAAAGATATATTGTGGAAATTAGCCAGATTTAACAGTGAATGTCAGCAACTCAGATAAGTTAAATGCTTTCTATTCCTAAATGTTCTATTCAGAATTTCTTTCTCAGTGCAGTTAGATGGCATAGTAAATAGAGTGTTAGACCTAGAGTTAAAAAGAACTGAATTCAAATTCAGCCTTAGACATTTAATAGCTGTGTGTCCCTAGGCAAGTTATTTAAACTGTTTTCCCTCAGTTTCCTCAACTACAAATTGAGGATAATAATAGCACCTATCTCATAAGGTGTTTTTTTTTTTTTTTTTTGAGTGCTAATACAAGGGTTGTTTTAAGGACTAAATAAAGCAGTCAGTACTCCAAGGTTTGTTGCCTTCTCCTCTCCCTTTGCATGACAACATATAGTATTTCACTGACATTATTTCATTTCTTCCTCCTCCATCCAAAATGTTTGTTCAGGCCATTTGCGTCTTACCTGTGATAGAGCTTTCTGAGCTCCTATTGGAGCCACAGTTGGACACATTGTACGTGGACCTTGGCTTGGAGAGGTCATTTTGGTCTTTTCAAATACAAAGTACAATAATCAACCAATCAACTCCTTCCTGCACAGGACAAGCTCCCTGAATCTCCACCTTTCTCCATCCTCGTCTTCACTCACAGAATTTCTTGAGTGAAGGAACTATTTCATTTTGCCTGTATATACCATGGTATCTCAATGTAGCTAGGCTACGTAGTTAAACTTAAAATCAGGAAGACCTGGATACAAATCCTGTCCCAGATACTTACTTGCTGAATGTCTCTTGGTCAAGTTAACTACTCTCAGGCTCAGTTTCCTTATTTATGAAATAAGATATTCTCACTTATTTTACGAGGTTGTTGTAAAGAGAAAATGAAGTATTGCATGGAAAACACTTTGCAAAACTGGCCTCCTAGTTATTTCTTGCATTTGGTGTATTTATTCTAGACTGAACATTTTATTGGCCATTTCCTATATGAAGGATGGTTTCCCTCATCATCTTCACCCACTTCCCTGGTTTCCTTCAAATCTCAGCTAAGATCTCACTTTCTTTAAGAGACCTTTCCCAGTCCTTTTTAGTGCCTTCCTTCTGAGACTACCCTTAATTTATTCTGCATAGATATTGTTTATCTATTGTTGTATTCATTTTGTCCTTTTATTAGATTGGTAGGTCCTTGATGGCAAGGACTCTCTCTCTCTTTTTTTTTAATCTTTTTTATATACCCTGTACTTAGCACAATGTTTGCACATTATAGGCACATTATAAATGCTACTGGACTGACTTTATAAATATTATCTCTAATTTATTATTATTATTATTATTAATTCTTCTTAATACCTAGCATAATAGGTAGAACTTGGCAACAATAAATATTGTTGATTAATTACAAGACCAGTTCTATGCCCTCTTAGGATCCTTTTTGTCAAACGTAGGTAGAGTTGTCCAAGTTTATTAGCTTAGTGTTCACAAACAATGGCTTTTCTTTTTATAAACTTTTATGTAGGAATACAAGGCAAAAAACAAAATTAATTTCCATGAATTTCATGCCTCTGAGACTGGCTGCCTTTACTTTCTCCTCCTTTCTTTTCTGTTATCCATATTTGTTAAAATAATATCATTTGTCTAATGAAAAAATATGACACTTGGAATCAGAGACTGGCCATGTCTATACTTGTTCCTAGAAGCTGTCAAGGCTTAACAAACAAACATAACAAATAAAAGGCAATTGCAATAGTTCGGATTTCATATTTACAACTTGACCTATTGGACCTTCATAGAATCACATTTCAGTTTCTTGAACAGTGATGAATGTATTTACTTCAGGCTATTTTCTAATTCCTACTTTTGTTTTTAGTCAAAATTTTGAGGGGAAAAAAGCCTCTGTGACTGTAAATGTCAGGTTAACATACATATAGAAATTGGCCCCTTTAACTTATATTCCTGAAAAAAATTTAAAAAGAATTATTTATTTGGCATCCTCCATGTGGATTCCACTCCCCCCTGGAAAAAAACCACATTTCCTGCAAGACTGTTAATATTTCTTCTTGAGAAGGATGATGTTGTCACTGTAGAGACTAAAGCTTAGTGGAAGTAAAGTCCCAGGCTTTCTTTCTTGTTATGGTGTCTTTCTGTTGTCACAAT
Organism: Sminthopsis crassicaudata; assembly: GCF_048593235.1. Taxonomy (NCBI): domain Eukaryota; kingdom Metazoa; phylum Chordata; class Mammalia; order Dasyuromorphia; family Dasyuridae; genus Sminthopsis; species Sminthopsis crassicaudata. The sequence continues at coordinate 562,923,986 of NC_133619.1, forward strand.
AAAAAACTTGGAAGCATGTTGGTTTTCGAAACTCTCTATAATGCACCTGTTAGTTTGTCAAGCTTGAGGCTGAAGTGATCTTGTGTTTTTCCTCCCATCACCCACTTCCTTCCTCATCTTGAATCTCTTATTGGACATTCTTTTCCATTCTGTCTCTTAGGCGGGGAACTACTTAGGATCATAAAGTTAAAGCTGGGAAGGACCTGAAAGGCTGTTTAGTTCAATCTTCTTATTTTACAAATGAAAAAAAAAATGAGACCTCTGGGATTAGTTTTGGCTGTACCAGTTGTAAGCCTCAGAGTGGGGATTTGAACTTAAGTTCTCTGACTTTAGTGTTAATGTTCTTTTCCTCTTTACCATACTACCTCCTCAAGGATTGCCTTTCATCTATGTTTATTGTAATGTTTTCTCAAAGAACAGACAGCTGCTCTGTTCTTAATCCTCGGGTTCTGGTGTACTAATTACCCAGTTCTTCAAATGCTGGGTAGAGTCATGGGGATATGTGAGTGGACTGGTCCTTTATTGGTTAGGAAATATGGGGATGTAATTATTGTATCATTTGTAGTCATATGGATATTTTCAGAACCACATATCTATAATCTTCTCCTTACCCTTTGCAGAGTTTCTTAGAGTAGTAAGGGGGGAGTATTTTTCTACATATAGGAAGCCAATGCTATTGACTCATGTAGACATATGTACTTGACATGTTTCTTTTGTTCTTCCTAATGACTGTACATAGACTTATGGGACTTAGAACTGGAGAGGACTTTTGAGATAATTTATTTCAGATCATAGTTGTTCCACAAAATCTCTAAGATGTGGTTATTTGGACTCTCTTAAAACAAACAGATTACCAAAATCCCCCAAAGTTATAGAGCTCACTATCTGCCCAGGCAGCTCATAATATTATTATTTTGTTTATTATTTATTATTTTTATTATTTATTATTTTATTATTTATTATTATTATCATAATATAATTTGTTAAGAAGTTTTTGCTTTTGTTATTGTTCAGTTCTGAATTCTGAAGCAGTACGATTCTTTGTGACCCTTTTGGAGGTTTCTTGGCAAAGATTGAATGTTTTGTAATTTCCTTTTTAACATATGTAGAATGTGAAGAACTCAAGGTTAAGTGACTTGCCTAGGGTTACATATATAGTAAGAGTCTGAGGACAGACTTTTACTCAGGAAGATGAGTTTCTCATTTCTAAGCCTTGCACTCTATTCATTATACCACCTAGCTGCCCTGTTGTTCTTCTTGGGGCAGTCACCATTCATTAATCTAGTCCTTAATTCCCCAATGAACCAATTGAGGTATATATTTTTTTCATGAAATATTCCTTTGCACAACTAGTACTGAGGATTAGGGTACATCACAGATTAGTTTGTGGTCATGAGTACAAGATAATCAACTCTTAAAACAGAGGTTCCTCATTTGGAGTCTATGAATTAAAAAATTTAAAAATATTATAACTATTTTAATATAATAGTTCTTTTTTGATTCTATGCATTTTCTTTAATAAATTTAAAAATATTCTAGGAATAGTTTCTTAAAATCCTCCCATTTGCAGATTGAGAGCCCCTATGTCAATGAAAATTTAGAGTGTTTAATGCCATTTTCTTACTGGGTAACTTTCCAGGGCAAAAAAAAAAAAAAAAAAAAAAAAAAAAAAAAAAAGCATTGATTCCCTCATATATAGTGGAAAAGAAGGATAAAACTGAAATCACAGATCTCTAATGTGAAGAATCTGTTTTCCTTTTCAAATGTACAATAAATAAAACATATAACTTTTAAACTTGCCTATCTACCTACCTACCTACCTACTTACCTACCTACCTACCTACCTACCTACCTACCTACCTACCTACCTACCTACCTATCTACTTGCTTACCTACCTATCTACTTGCTTATCTACTTACTTACCTACCTACCTACCTACCTACCTACCTACCTACCTACCTACCTAGGTATCTATGAATCTATCTATCTAGACAAATTTACTTTATTGATGTGTGAAAATTTCAGAGGAAAAACCTAAAAAAAATATTAAAATGTGTTGTCTTTGAGAAGGATAAATAGAACTCTAATGAGATTGTTCCTGCCTCTCCACAACTCATATTAGTTTTCTTTCCTATTCACAGGAAAACTGTAAGCTAACTATCACCACAATCTTTTTTTCCCAAATTCATCCCATTTCTAAAATTATATAGCCAATAGCCAATTTAAAATTTTTTTCTCTCACGATTTCAACTTAGGTTTTTTTAAGATAAGAAATTACTACTTTTAATATTATTTGTGGTTTTCAATTTTGATTATTTTGAGATTGTGGTATTCCATGATTCAAAACTGTATGGCACCACCAGGAGAATGCAAGGTAAAAAGAAGGGCTTTTGAGGCAGCAAGCAGTTTGGAATCACTCAAAGAGCTCCTCAATGTTATAAATTACCCAAAAGGCAATGGAGATGGTGCAGAGAAAAGGGCATGAGATTCACAATCAAAAGCTCTTTTATTTACTGCTTGTGTGACTTTGGGCAAGTAATTTAATGTCTCCTGGGCTTAAGTCTCCTTATCTCTAAAATGTGGGGTTGAATTTGATGATCTCTAACCTCTCTTCCAGACCTAAGTCTATAACCCTGTAAAGGGTGGATGTAATAACAAAAAGCATCTATTAAGCACTTAACTGTGTGTCAGGAGTTATACTAAGTGCAGGGGATAAAAAAGGCAAAAATAGTCCTTGCTCTCAAGGAGCTCTCAGTTTAATGGGTGAGGCAATCTGCAAATAATTATATACAAACAAAATATATACTGTATAAATTAGAGATAATCTCAGAAGGAACCCACTAGGATTAATGGGGCTTGGGAGAGGGTCCTTGCAGAAGTTTATTTGTTTGTTTTTTAAGTGTTAAAGAGAAGGGAGAACATTCCATGCAAGGAGGATAGTCAGCAAAATGCACAGAGTTAAAAGAATCTGGGAAAGCTTTATCATGGAAGTAGTGGGACTTTGAGCTTGAAAGATTTAGTGGGCTTTGGATAAGTGGAAGAGAATGGGCTGACTATGTATTCCAATTGAAGCAACTCTCAATGGTCTGGGTATTATTTAGTTTAAAAAAGGGTCTATCAGATTGTTTTAGGAGTCTGCTATGGAGCTTAAGAACCAATGCTTCTTTATTTATTTTTTTATTATAGCTTTTTATTTACAAAATATATGCATGGGTAATTTTTCAGCATTGGCCTTTGCAAAACCTTCTGTTCCAATTTTCCCCTCCTTCCCCTCAACTCCTCCCCCAGATGGCAAGTAGACCAATACATGTTAAAGATGTTAAAGTATATGTTAAATATAATATATTTGTATATATCCACACAGTTAGTTTGCTGAACAAGTAGAATCAGACTTAGAAATAATGTAAAATTAACCTGTGAAGGAAATAAAAAATGTAAGCTGACAAAAACAGAGATTGGAAATGCTATGTAGTGAACCAATGCTTTTTACAAAAGGATGGCTGGACTTGATTTTGTCTTACAATAAAGAGTAGGAACTGAGCAAGTCAAAAAAAATTGGACAGAAAAATTTAAGTTTGACATGTTGGTCTTCTGTTAGGACTTCAGCCTGTGATAGCGAGGAAAGGTTGCTGGAAGACTAAGTAGTCAAGAAATGTTTAACTATTCCAAGAAACAGTTTTACGTGTTCAATCAACTTATAATACTGTGGAAACAGTGCATAGAAAAGAAGTATTGATAAAAGGGTAGGCCAGGAGCACTCATTAAATAGCCAAGTGAGTTCTAGAAATCACCAAAATACAATGAACTTAGTGGCAAAATAGTATTACATTTTCACATACCACAGGGAAACTTTCAGAGAAATCTGGGAATTCATTAACAGGAGTAGAGTAGAACTAAATAAAATCAGAAAAGTTTATACTATAACATAAATATTGTAAAAATAAATAGCTTTGAAAGTCTTAAAAACTTTAATTAATGTAATGACTAAGCAAGATTCCAGAAAACTGATCACCTTCTTATAGGGATGTGATGGGCTAAATAAATAAAATAAAAGAATTTGATGTGTTTAAGTATGAATAATTGTTATAAGGGTTTTCTTTTTTATTGAGTTATGGTAAGGAGAGAAAATAAATGTTCGCCTATTAAAATAACTTTTAAAAAGAGGCTAAAAAGGACCATAAAACAGGGCTTACCCTTTGATCCAGAATGTGCTATTACTGGGTCTGTTTTCTTAAAGAGATCAAAAAAGAGGAAAAAGGGCCCACATGTACAAAAATCTTTGTAGCAGTTTTTTTATGGTGGCATAGAATAAATGATGCCCATCAAATGGGGAAGTGAAGAAGGAGATTGGAACTGGAAGCCACCATTCTGCTCTCCTCAGAGAGAGAGAAAATACTTGGCTACAAATACATCTATCTTCTCCCTTTAGTTTATTAGTTTAGTGGATGTAATCAGACTCCATCTAACTTGTTACCTTTTTTATTTTGTTAATTTTGGGAGGAAGAGGAATCCAAAACTCCATAGCCTTGGCTTGATTATTTTTCCATCTACTTCTAGTTCCACAATGAATACACTTGGCAAATAAATGCCTTTAACAAATCATAGCAAAACAGAAATCAGAGTAAGTATAAACAGAAGAGGGGGGCAGCTAAGTGGATAGTGCCAGGCCTCTCTGGCAAATCTGGCTTCAGACAATTACTAGCAGTGTGACACTGGACAAGTCGCTTAACATTATTTATTTCAGTTTCCTCAGCTGTTAAATGAGCTGGGGAAGGACATGGCAAACTAGTCCAGTTCCTTTGCCAAGAAAAACCCAAATGGGGTCACAAAAAGTTGGACATGACTGAAGACAATTCAGCAAACAACAATGTGTAGAACATATACCAGACAATGGTGAAGAAGCTCTTCCATTGGGAATGAGTTTCCCAACTCAATCAAGAGAGAGTACCCTGGTTCTCACCCAAGAAGAAATTTCCTAAAGTGTCTAGATAGCAAACTGAGACTAGGAACATGATGGAGACTGTGAGCACCTCTTGTTTTCATAGCAACATGAAGAAGGCTTAGGCTCTTCCATATTCTCTCTTAAAGGAGACTTAATAAGGAGAGATCCATGCTAGTGGACTTTGGGACAGAGACAACACTAAATAGGTCACATTCCAAATATTAAAACAAGTTGCAGATAGCTTTTTAAAAAGTTTATCTCATTTTTCCCCCGTTTGGCTTAAAAATGAAGCTTTGCATAGTTTCTAGGAAAGAATGTTTTGTTAAAAGTAGGACAGATCTCCAGTTTTGTGGTGATGTTTGCTTTAATATGAAATCTCTTATAATGAATTGATAATTACACCTTGGGGAATCAAATGGCTATATTCCTAGATATTTTTTCTTGATGGGGGAGGAAGCCATAATTAGATAAGTTGTCTATAATTTATCAAATATCTCATTATGTTGGCTATTGCTGAAGGAAAAAAAAAAACATGATATGGCATATAACTTAAAGAATATATTTCCAAATGTTTGATCATAAATAAAAGAATAAAAATTCTGAAGATGGTAATTCTTTTTACATTGTTATGAATGTTCCTCTATATTAACAAAAGTGTTATTTTGAGTTATGTTGTCTTTACCTTAAGAGTTGGGTAAAAATAATTGTTATAATCTTTTAACCCTGTTGTTGTAAGTGGCAGGGTACAAAGTCTGGAATCAGGAAGATTTGTTTTCTTGAGTTGAAAACTGGACTCAGATACTTACTAGTTGTGTGACTCTAGGCAAGCCACTTAATCCTGTTTACCTCAGTTTCTTCAGTGCAATATTGGCTGACATTTGGGTTATATAAGTACCAACTATATGCTTAGGTGGTCTAAACTCTATAATAAAGGATTCTTGCACTCAAGAAGCTATTAGAGGAATTAAGATGGATAAACTACAGTGCAAATTGGAAGCTAAATTAGTTGCACAAGGTCACAGAAAGAGTAACTTGTGTTGCTGAGAGTCCAAAACCAGGTCAATCATTTACTAGATACCCATGTTTATTTGTATTTTATAAAACTTATGTTTTAAAATAATTTCTTTTTTTCCCTGAGGCAACTGGGGTTAAGTGACTTGCCCAAGATCACATAGATAGGAAGTGTTAAGTGTCTGAGACCACATTTGAATTCTGGTCCTCCTGACTTCAGGGCTGATGCTCTATCCACTGTACCATCTAGCTGCTCCTAAAATCATTTCTTAAGCTTATGTTTCTGGCACTGGAGATTTACACACCCAATGCTCTTTCTACCAGAAAGCTATCTGGGATTCCATAGAAGGAAAAAAAAAAAAGGAGAATAACAGGAGAGGGAAAGGGAGAGACAGAGGCAAATGCATAGTAGGGTAGTAGTTTAGCTGAAAAGAGAAATAAGAGGTACTTCCATTAATTCTTTAAGGTATTATTTAGCAGGGGATGAGTATGAAAATGCAGAATGTTTTAGGGTCACAGGTTATTTACATATCTATGTTTCTTATGGTTTGAGTGTCCTAGTCAATAAAAGAGAAATGTTTGTCACTAAACAGAAGCTGCCTCCCCCAGAGCTCAAATATTTTTTTTAATCTTATCTCCTCTTTCAAGAGTACCCTTATGAGGCAAGTGGATGTCAAATGTCATTTTATTTATTTTGCAGTCAGAAGCCCAGAGTTCAAAGAGGTTCAATGGTTTGCATGTGAAAAATAGAAGTGAAGCCCAACTGAGTTCTTTGTGTATGTGCCCAGTGTAGTCAAGGTCCCAAAGTGATAATTATCTGTATTTGGGTCTTGGACTAGAGCCAATGGGAGTCCTCTCTGTACATATTCCAAAAGACCACTTTGTTTCCAATTTCTTGCCTCTTAGCCTCATTAGATAACCAAGTAAAGAGTGCAAAAGAAGAAGAAAAGGGAAAGGAAGAAAAATAGAGTTTGGTGTTTGAAGAAATGCTGGATATAAAGATCTCATCAATGGATACAAAAATGAAAGAAAGATAAGCAGTTCTATTCATGTTCCTATACCAAATAGAATTAGTTTAGAAGAATAAGTTGAGAAGAAAGCAAGCTATTAAAATTCTGTAGATAATTTTTTCTTTAAAAAATCTCAACCCTAGAAAGAAATTTTAAAATTGAAGCTATTGTATTTAAAGAGAATGTGGGCATATCCACCATGTTCTACATATAATCAGTTCTAGACATCATTTACAGACTGCTGAGGCTTTTGTGTTCATGAAAGTTCAAAGGAATGAAGACATGAGCTTGCTTTAGGATTAAAACCCTAGGATTTATTGCATGTCTGGACATAACAAGGGTCCTATGTTTGTCCTTTGGAGATTTTGCTGTTGGGTGGAAGACTGAGCAGCAAACAACTAATTTGCTGCAACTAACACATTTTGGGTGGCCTACTGGAATATTAGGGAGGGTGATAGACATCAAACTGAATTATTTAAAGCAACAATAAATAGATGCAGGTTTTAGATTTCTTCCTTTCTTCCTCAATGCTTTTTTCTTCTTTAGGAAATAGCAGGAAAGAAGAAAGCAAAGACTGAGTGATGAGGATAGAGACTTTGCATTCTGTATTTTTTCCCTCCAAATTAAATTCAGCTCTATGTTTATAAGAAAACTATTCTATCAAATTTAAAATTCAGCATCTAGGATCAACTATGGAAGTCTGGGGCAAAGAAGGGAGCTGAATGCTTATATGTATAAATATTTGCAACATTAGAATTACAAAGGACCCAAAGGTTATTTAGTAAAATCCCCTTATTTTACAAATAAAGGAGCATAAGCCCAATTCTGTGGCAGTTGAGAAAATAGGAAAAAAATTGCAGTTCTATCATTGCTCATTAAGGCCTATCCCAAGACTGGTATGTCTAGAATCCCTAACTATAATTAGAGGATTTGAGTTGAAATGGATCTCTGAAACCACATGATCCAACTTTCTTCTGAGCAAGAGTCTCCTTTTCAGCTTCCCCTGACAAATGGTCATCTTGCCTCTTCTTGAAGATATCCAGGGATATCATTCCTTTCTAAGGCAACCCATTCCATTTTTGGGTAACAGGTGTTAGGTATTTTTACGTTACATCAAGCTGAAATCTGAATCTTAACATCTTTTAACCATTGCTTTGGTCCTTTAGGACTGAGCTAACTAAATATAATCCTTTATGTTTAGATAACCCTTCAGAAACTTTAAATTCATTAACATAAGTCAAGAGAAAACCATCTAAATCTTCAATTCTCTCAAACTTCTTCAACTAAAGTTCATTTGACATGGCTTCAAGTCTACCCATTATCTTCATTATTCTCCAGTTTGCTTTATAATATGGTGCTTGCTTCTGAGCATAATATTCCAGAGTGGACTGACTAGAGCATTGAACAGCTAATAGAACCACAGTTACTTTTTGAGGGACCATTATTAAATAACATTTAGCTTGCAGCATAACAAAATATTTAGGTATATTGGGTTAGAGGAAGGGATACGGGGAAGAGAAGAAAAATTGGAACACAATGTTTTGCAAGGCTCAATGTTGAAAAATTATCCTTGCATATGTTTTGAAAATAAAAAGCTTCAATAAAAATAGAATACACAGATAATTACCTCCAACTGAAGTTTTATAGAACCATACTATTTACATTTATCATTCATTTGATTTTATCTATCGTCCTAGTTTGTTGAAATAATTTTGAACCCATATTCTGGCATCCAACATATTCTGTCTCCAAAGAGTTGTTACCTGCAAATTAAATGCTAAATGCCTTTATTATAATTTTTTTTTCCTGAGGCTGAGGTTAAGTGACTTGCCCAGGGTCACACAGCTAGGAAGTGTTAAGTGTCTGAGACCACATTTGAACTTGGGTCCTCCTGAATTCAAGGCTGGTGCTCTATCCACTGTGCCACCTAGCTGCCCCCCTTTATTATAATTAAAAAATATATTAAATAATTGAGGGAAAAATGGTCCTTTTCCAGACATTCCTCTCCTGGCTGAAGTGGACCCCTATTATTCTGATTGGCTCATTCTTCAAGTGCTGAATACTTCACTGCATGATGATCTAGCCCACATGTTAACATAATAGTACAATGAATATTGTGAAAAATTTTGTCAAATGTCTTGTTGCAAGCTCTATAGAATATATCTATGCCATTCTCCTGATATACTATCATAGTAATAGTATCCAAAAATGATTTATTCCATCAAGAAATTATTTCTGGACCCATCTTGACTTTTAGTGATAGCTCTCCTTTCATTGTCCACAAATCATTCTTTTAATGATCAACAATTTTTCCGGAAGTCAAAGACCATTCTACTATAATTAGAGAAATCCTTCCCTCCCATTAAAATTCAAAAGCATATTTGCTTATCTGTGTAATCATGATGTGTCTTTTCCTCTTTCCCTATTTTTTCAGATACATCCTAAATATCTGCAATAAACAACATTGCAAGTAATTTCAAAAGCTTGGGATATAATTGCTCCAAGACACTTGAACTCACTGAAGTAGGTATATTTTGTTTTGTTATGTTATGTTATATCAACTCACATACATTATACTCAAATTTCCTATTAATTAGCCACTAAAGTGGCTATGTGTTTTTCAGTTTGAAGAAGAAAATAGGAACAAAAAAGGAACTAAGTTAAATTGGCTTCCTCTTCTCCTTCCTCCACCATTTGTTTTCAAACAGTGATATGTTTTTATCTAATGGAACGTGGGAAGAGTATTTTTTAAGTTGGAGAAAAAAATGGTTTGAAGGATCATGATTATTGTCTTCAAATATTTGAAGGGCTGTTATGTAGGAAAGAGATTAGGCTTCTTCTGCTTGTCCAATAAATGGCTTTTAAAGTAAGGCATATTTGAGTTTAACATCTGTTTAAACTTCCTGCCAACTGAAAAATATCCAAAATTGAAGTAGGTTCCTTTGAGCATACTTTTTTGTTTAATATGCTTTTTGTTGTCAGTATCACTAATAAATTCATTTTGTTGATTTCTCAGGTCAGGCTGGGCCTTAGTTTTTTGAAGACACGTGTGTGTGTGTGTGTGTGTGTGTGTGTGTGTGTGTGTGTGTGTGTAAAACATATTATATACTTTGTCTTCTGCACAATACTAAGTACTTTACAAATATTATTTCATTTTATCCTCAGAACAAGCCCGTAGGATATTTGTCTTTAGATAGGTCCACCAAATTTTCTTCCCCATAAAAATTATTTGTGTGGCTAGAATTCCATCCTTCAGAACTGCCTATCCCTTTTTGGCTGGCTTCCCTTATAGAATTTAAGGGATCTTACATTTTGTTGCTCTTAACTCTTTATCTTCTTAAATCTATATTATATAGCAAGCAATGGCCAATGTTTTTCTTCCCATTTATCATAAATTAATAATGTTTTAAATACTTCCTCTGAAATAATAAATTACATTTATAATATCAATCCATGAATCAACAAGTATTTATCAAACATGTACTATGTGCCAGACATTGTGCTAATGTTGGGGATATAAATAGAAAGAATAAAATAAGTGGTCATCAACTTATTCAACCTTTTCTTTTGCATCTACAGTGAGCAGATTGAATAGAATCCCATGTCAATTTTGGATATGTTTCAGCAGTTGGGAATCTAAACAAATGCTGAGCCCAAATATGGCTTACTGTAAATTCCATACATTGAATAAGCAGAAGGCTAATCTCTTTCCTCCATAATAATCCTTCAAATATTTGAATGTAATAATTGTGACCATTTAAATCATCCAGGCTAAAAAATATTCTGCCCAAGTTCCAATAGACAACAAAATCTTAAGAGAACTGTGTCTTCAGCAGGATGATTTCAGAAAGGTCTGGAGAGACTTACATGAACTGATGCTGAGTGAACTGAGCAAGACTAGGAGATCATTATATACTTCAACAACAATACTATATGATGATCAATTCTGATGGACGAGGCCCTCTTCAACAATGACATGAACCAAATCAGCTCCAATAGAGCAGTAATGAACTGAACCAGCTACACCCAGAGAAAGAACTCTGGGAGATGACTATGAACCACTACATAGAATTCCCAATCCCTCTATTTTTGTCAGCCTTCATTTTTGATTTCCTTCACAGGCTAATTCTACACTGTTTCAAAGTCCAATTCTTCTTGTGCAGAAAAATAACTATTTGATCATGTATACATATATTGTATTTAACTTATATTTTAACATATTTAACATGTATTGGTCTACCTGCCATCTGGGGGAAGGGGTGAGGGGAAGGAGGGAAAAAGTTGGGACAAAAGGCTTGGCAATTGTCAATGCTGAAAAATTACCTATTATCTTGTAAATAAAAAAGCTATAATAATAAAAAAAAGAGAAAAAAAGAGAACTCTTGTCTTCATCCTTGATTTGATTTGTATTCAAACATATTCTTCCCACCACCTATGTCAATGAGATAGGATATTGGTATAGATAAGATTCAAAGGATTTCTTCAATTGAACTCCAGATGGCTTGTTTTTAAAGGCCTTCATTTTCCTGATTGACTTCTGGATGTGCTCCAACTTAGCAATGCTTCTTATGAAATGAATTTCCTTGTAATGAACCTCATGTTTGATATATGTTCTGACCAGCTTATAATACAGCAACTTAATAAAACCTTCATGCTTTTATAAATATAGCCAAAGAGTACATGTATAGAAATACTCTTTTCATAATTTACCAGTTCAAGGGAGAAAATCACTTGACTTTGGAGTCTGAGAACCTGGGTGAAAAGTCCAATCTCTTCCATTTAAGTAACTTGTATACTTGTGAAAATCAATCAACTTCCCTGGATCACAGTTTCCTGATTGGTAAAATGAAAGTATTAGACTCAATAGCCTCTAAGGTCCCTTCCAGCTCTTAATTTTTGATCCTGTGAATCTATGAAGGGATTTGAGTAGATTAATGTGATAAACTATGGTGAATGGCCAAATCCAGCCTGTTGCCTGCTTTTGTTTGGCCCACAAGCTAAGAACAATTTGTAGGTATTTTAAAAAAATTAAAAAAAAAATCATTCTTAGCTCATAAACCACACAAAAACAGGCAGCAGAATTTGTCCCATGGGTCTTAGTCTGATGAACCTTTTACTAGAGGCTCTAAGATCTTTTTCAGATCTTGGTCTTTAAGGTTGTAATCCCTCTGTTGTTGTTTAGTGTTTTTAAATCATGTATGACTCTTCCTGATCCTGATGCTCATTTGTTGGGCAAAGATATGGAGTAGTTTGCCATTTTGTTCTTTAGCTCATTTTACAGATAAGAAAACTAAGACAAACAGGGTCAAGTGACTTGTCCATCTAATAAATGTCTGAGGCCAAATTTGAACTCATGAAGATGAGGCTTCCTGACTCCAAGCCTGGTACTCTGTACACTGTAGCACCTAGGCTAATCCTATTGACTCTGTTACCTTCTCTTGTTCATATCATACCCATGATGTTTTATTTATTCCCCCATGATGATTGCATGTTCTCCAAACCTCTCCTAGCTCAAGAAAAATACATTTTATTGGATTTAAACTCTATAAATTGCTTTTGTTCTCTTCCTTTCTTAAACCCTGGTGATCGGATGCTTATTCTCATCTTTATATCTTAGATCTACCAATTCTTTCTTAATTTGCTTGTGAATTCTTCTCTTACTATGTCCAATTATATTTTCTTTGCAGTCAAGAAAACTCAAATGGTAACTTCCCCCTTGACTCTCCCCTGGAAATCCAATCTGTGCTGGTATTCTATCTCTTTAATTGTGAGTGGTGGGAAGAATGTTTGGTTATTATCCAAGTTATCGAGACAGAAGACTCAGCTCTCTCTAGAGCTTGTTGTCTGATGGAGTTTTGGCAGCTGGTGTTTTTGAATCAAAATGGCTCATAATGTGAAATAATTACTGAGAAATTCTTAAGAGCTGCAGAATTGTGTGCCCCTTTCCTTGTGAAACTGCTTGTAGTGGTGATCCAACATGGTTAGATGATATGAAGTTGAAATTCAAAATAAATATTATTGAACAAAATTCATTTATATCACTGACTGGCTTATTTGACCAAATGTAGCACAGTGTAATAAAAATGTTTAACCTTTAACTTCAAATGAAAACAAAATTACAGTCTAAATCATGGGTCTATAACTTTTCAGAAACAGAATGTTGAGTTTCAATAATATCAAAAATTTTAAGAGACAGTGATGCAAACTATTGAATTTGGAGTCAGGAAGGTTTGCTTTTGAATCTTGTCTTAAACTGTCTGTATCATTGTCAACTTGGTCAAGTCAATTAACTTATTTGAGGCTCAGTTTCTTGTTCTATAAAAGGAGAATAAAATTAATACCTTACTTCATAGGTGATTCTGAGGTTTAAATAAAATAATACATGTAAAAATCTTTGTAAACTTTAAAGTACTACATAAATGTGAGCTATTATTATTACTGAAAATCCAGAATGAATGAGATTCTGTGTGGTGAGCTGGGTATAGAAGGAGGTGTGGATCATCCTCATAAACTTTTATATAATCATTTAGTTGAAGAGACAGGGGACAGTACACATAAACAAAATGATAGAAAACAATGCAAGGTATATGAGGTATACTTATTAAAAATAGGGATACATGCTATAGAATTTTAGGGAGGGAAAAGATTCCTATTGAATGTAATTATTGGAGAAATATTCATGGAGCATTTGAGACTGTCTGGGCCTTGCATATTAAGTAAGAACCAAGAAAGTAAGACACAAAGCTGTATTCATGGCAAGTAGGATGTATATAGACATGTATGACAGATCTCTCTCTGGAAGTCACTTCTCCTTTGGAATCAGTTTCCTCATCTGCAAAATTAGAGTAATAACACCTGACATGCCTCAAAAATTATTATGAAGGTCTGATATGAATATATGTATACATACATATATATATGAAATTATTTATAATCATGAAGTAGAATAATATTATTTTTCTTTTAACTATGACTCTGAAGCTTGATTGTAGAGTGGGGAAGGGTTGAAGAGGTTAGGAGGGAAGCATTGCAGACTGAATGCTTTGGCACTGTTAGCTCTTATTAAGGTAAGATACTAGCAGTGGATTATCTATGTGTCACTAAAGGATCAGCTTAGATATATGTGATTTAAAATTTTTTTAAAATTATTTTTCCAAATATATGTAAAGATAGTTTTCAGCATTTGCCTTAGCAAAACCTTATATTCCAAAATTTCCACCCCTTCTCTTTCCATTCTCCCTCCCCAAGATAACAAACAATAAATATAGCTTAAACATTTATAATTGTTCTAAACATTTCCATATTCAACATTCTGCAAAAGAAAAAATCTTAATTCATATTCATTCTCCATAATTCTCTCTCTGGATGTGGATGTCCATTGAATTGTCTTGAATTATCTCATTGTTGAAAAGAGTTAAGTCCATTACAGTTGATCATCATATAATTTTCTTTTTCCTGTATACAATGTTCTTTTGATTCTGCTTACTTCACTTCACATCAGTTTATGTTAAGGCTTTCCAGGCTTTTCTGAAATCAGTCTGCTCATCATTTCTTACAGAACAATAATATTACATTATCTTGACTTATTATAACATGTTTAGTCAATCCCCACTGATGGACATCTACTCAGTTTCTAGTTTCTTGTCAGAATTAAAAAGCCTACCACATATATTTTTTTCCCATGTGGGTCTTTTCCATCTTTTATGATTTCTTTAGGATTTGGATCTAGTGGAGCTACTGCTTGATCAAAGAAATGCTGGCTCTAAAAATTTCTCCCAACTTTCTGTTTGCCTTCTAATCATGGTTGCATTGATTTTCTTTGTGAAACCCTTTTTAATTTAATGTAATCAAAATTAACCATTTTGCATTTCATAATGTTCTCTTGTTTTTCTTTGACCATAATTTTTTACCTTTTCCACATATCTGAAAGGTAGACTATCCTTTCTTCTTCTTTTTTTTCTTTTTTTTATTTAATTTTTATTTTATTTTATAATTATAACTTTTTTTTGACAGTACATATGCATGGGTAATTTTTTACAACATTATCCCTTGCACTTACTTCTATTCAGATTTTTTCCCTTCCTCCCCCAACCCCCTCCCCCAGATGGCAGGCAGTCTTATACATGTTAAATATATTACAGTATATTCTAGATACAATATATGTGTGTAGAACTGAATTTCTTGTTGCACAGGAAGAATTGGATTCAGAAGGTAAAAATAACAGTTTACACTCATTTCCCAGTGTTCCTTTTCTGGATGTAGCTGATTTTGTCCATCATTAATCAATTGGAATTGGATTAGCTCCTCTCTATGTTGAAGATATCCACTTCCATCAGCATACATCCTTGTACAGTATCATTGTTGAAGTGTATAATGATCTTCTGGTTCTGCTCGTTTCACTCAGCATCAGTTGATGTAAGTCTCTCCAAGCCTCTCTGTATTTCTCCTGTTGGTCATTTCTTACAGAACAATAATATTCCATAACATTCATATACCATAATTTACCCAACCATTCTCCAATTGATGGGCATCCATTCAACTTCCAGCTTCTAGCCACTATGAAAAGGGCTGCCACAAACATTTTGGCACATACAGGTCCCTTTCCCTTCTTTAGTATTTCCTTGGGATATAAGCCCAGTAGTAGTATGGCTGGGTGAAAGGGTATGCACATTTTGATAACTTTTGGGGCATAATTCCAGAGTGCTCTCCAGAATGGTTGGATTCTTTCACAACTCCACCAACAATGCATCAGTGTCCCAGTTTTCCCACAGCCCCTCCAACATTCATCGTTATTTGTTCCTGTCACCTTAGCCAATCTGACAGGTATGTAGTGGTATCTCACAGTTGTCTTAATTTGCATTTCTCTGATCAATAGTGATTTGGAACACTCTTTCATATGAGTGGAAATAATTTTAATTTCATCATCTGAAAATTGTCTGTTCATATCCTTTGACCATTTATCAATTGGAGAATGGCTTGATTTCTTATAAATTAAAGTCAATTCTCTGTATATTTTGGAGATGAGGCCTTTATCAGAACCTTTAACTATAAAAATTTTTTCCCAATTTGTTACTTCCCTTCTAATCTTGTTTGCATTAGTTTTGTTTGTGCAGAAACTTTTTAATTTGGTGTAATCAAAATGTTCTATTTTCTGATCAATAATGGTCTCTAGTTCTCCCTTGGACACAAACTCCTTCCTCCTCCACAAGTCTGAGAGGTAAACCATCCCATGTTCCTCCAATTTATTTATGATTTCATTCTTTATGCCTAAATCTTGGACCCATTTTGATCTAATTTTAGTCTGTGGTGTTAAATGTGGGTCCATGCCTAGTTTCTGCCATACTAATTTCCAGTTTTCCCAGCAGTTTTTGTCAAATAATGAATTCTTATCCCAAAATTTGGGATCTTTGGGTTTGTCAAACACTAGATTGCTATTTTTATTCACTATCTTGCCCTGTGAACCTAACCTATGCCACTGATCAACTAGTCTATTTCTTAGCCAATACCAAATGGTTTTGGTGACTGTTGCTTTATAATATAGTTCTAGATCAGGTACAGCTAGACCACCTTCACTTAATTTTTTTTTTTCATTACTTCCCTTGAGATTCTCGACCTTTTGTTGTTCCATATGAATTCTGTTGTTATTTTTTCTAGGTTATTTAAATAGTTTCTTGGAAGTCTGATTGGTATAGCACTTAATAAATAGATTAGTTTAGGGAGTATTGTCATCTTAATTATATTTGCTCAGCCTATCCAAGAGCACTGAATGTCTTTCCAATTATTTAAATCTGACTTTATTTTTGTGGCAAGTGTTTTGTAATTTTGCTCATATAATTCCTGACTCTCTTTGGTAGATATATTGCCAAATATTTTATGCTATTGACTGTTATTTTGAATGGAATTTCTCTTTGTATCTCTTGCTGTTAGATTGTGTTGTTAATGTGTAAAAATGCTGAGGATTTATGTGGATTTATTTTGTATCCTGCAACTTTACTAAAATTCTGAATTATTTCTATTAGCTTTTTAGCAGAGTCTTTGGGGTTCTCTAAGTATACCATCATGTCGTCTGCAAAAAGTGATAATTTGATTTCCTCATTTCCTACTCTAATTCCTTGAATCTCTTTCTCGGCTCTTATTGCCGAGGCTAGAGTTTCTAGTACTATATTGAAAAGTAATGGTGATAGTGGGCAACCTTGTTTCACTCCTGATCTTATAGGGAAAGGGTCTAGTTTATCGCCATTACATATGATGTTTACTGAAGGTTTTAAATATATGCTTCTTATTATTTTAAGGAATAGTCCATTTATTCCTATACTCTCAAGCGTTTTTAGTAGGAATGGATGTTGCATTTTATCAAATGCTTTTTCTGCATCGATTGAGATGATCATATGGTTTTTATTAATTTGATTATTAATATGGTCAATTATACTAATAGTTTTCCTACTATTAAACCAGCCCTGCATTCCTGGTATAAATCCCACTTGGTCTTAGTGTATTATCCTGGGGATGATTTTCTGAAGTCTATTTGCTAATATCTTATTTAAGATTTTAGCATCAATATTCATTAAGGAAATTGGTCTATAGTTTTCTTTCTCAGTTTTTGATCTACCTGGTTTAGGTATCAGTACCATGTCTGTGTCATAGAAGGAATTTGGTAGGACTCCTTCAATCCCTATTTTTTCAAATAGTTTACATAGCATTGGAGTTAGTTGCTCTTTAAATGTTTGGTAGAATTCACATGTAAATCCATCTGGTCTTGGGGACTTTTTTTTAGGAAGTTGGTTAATAGCCTGGTCTCTTTCTTTTTCTGAGATGGGACTATTTAGACTACTTACTTCTTCCTCTGTTAATCTGGGCAAGCTATATTTTTGAAGGTATTCTTCCATTTCATTTAAGTTATCTAATTTATTGGCATAAAGTTGAGCAAAGTAGCTCCTAACTATTGTTCTAATTTCCTCTTCATTAGTGGTGAGTTCACCCTTTTCATTTTCAAGACTAACAATTTGCTTTTTCTCTTTCCTTTTTTTAATCAGGTTTACTAAGGGTTTGTCTATTTTGTTGGTTTTTTCATAAAACCAACTCTTAGTTTTATTAATTCAATAGTTTTTTTATTTTCAATTTTATTAATCTCACCTTTTATTTTTTGAATTTCAAGTTTTGTGTTTGGCTAGGGGTTTTTAATTTGTTCCTTTTCTAGCAATTTTAGTTGTAAGCCCAATTCATTGGCCCTCTCTTTCTCTATTTTATGCAAGTAGGCCTGTAGAGATATAAAACTTCCCCTTATTACTGCTTTGGCTGTATCCCACACATTTTGGTATGATGTCGATGTCTCATTATTGTCATTTTCTTGGGTGAAGTTATTAATTATGTCTATGATTTGCTGTTTTACCCAATCATTCTTTAGTATAAGATTATTTAGTTTCCAATTATTTTTTGGTCTATTTTCCCCTGGCTTTTTATTAAATGTAATTTTGATTGCATTATGGTCTGAAAAGGATGCATTTACTATTTCTGCCTTACTGCATTTGATTTTGAGGTTTTTATGCCCTAGTATATGATCAATTTTTGTATAGGTTCCATGAACTGCTGAGAAGAAAGTATATTCCTTTCTGTCTCCATTTAGCTTTCGCCAAAGATCTATCATATCAAACTTTTCTAGTATTCTATTTACCTCTTTGACTTTTTTCTTATTTATTTTGTGGTTTGATTTATCTAATTCTGAGAGTGCAAGGTTGAGATCTCCCAATATTATAGTTTTGCTATCTATTTCCTCTTGCAGCTCTCTTAATTTCTCTTTTAAGAATTTAGATGCTGCACCACTTGGTGCATATATGTTTAATATTGATACTGCTTCATTATTGATGCTGCCCTTTAGCAGGATATAATGCCCTTCCTTATCTCTTTTAATTAGATCAATTTTTGTTTTTGCTTGATCTGAGATAAGGATGGCTACTCCTGCTTTTTTGGTTTTGCCTGAAGCATAATAGATTCTGCTCCACCCTTTTACTTTTAGTTTGAATGTCTCACCCTGTTTCAGGTGTGTTTCCTGTAAATAACATATAGTAGGATTCTGACTTTTAATCCAGTCTGCTAACTGCTTCCTCTTTATGAGGCAGTTTGCCCCATTCACATTTATGGTTAGAAGGACTAATTCTATATTGCTTGCCATCCTATTAACCCCTGCTGATGCTTTTCCCCTTTCCTTCCCTCTTACCCCCCTACCCAGTATTAAACTGGTGAACACAACACCACTTGCTTTTCACAGCCCTCCCTTTTTAGGATCTCTCCCCCACCTTAAAGATCCTCCCCTTATTTTACCCCTTTTCCTCAAAATTTCTGTATTCCCTTCCCCTTAGCTTACTCCTTCCCTTTCACTTTTCAATGAAGTGGAAGAAGTTTCACCATAAATCGAATATGTCTATTGATACACACTATGTTCATCTCCCTCCTTTCTTTCTCTCAGATATAATAGGTTACCTTTTCCTCTTCATGAGATGTAGTACCACCACTTTACACTTTTTTATGATATAATTTCCTTTCCACCTCTAGTTTCTAAGACAAATTGTACATATGTTCTTTACATATTTTTTTGGCAGAAGTATAGTTCTCAAGATTTCTTTTTACCTTTTTAGAAATCTCTTGAGTTCTGTATTTGAAGATCAAACCTTTTATGTAGGTCTGGTTTTTTCATCAAAAATAGATGGAATTCATTTATTTTGTTAAATGTCCATCTTCTTCCCTGGAAAACGATGCTCATTCTTGCTGGGTAAGTTATTCTTGGCTGCATACCAAGTTCCTTAGCCTTTCAGAATATCATGTTCCAGGCCCTTCGTTCCTTTAATGTGGATGCTGCTAGATCCTGGGTTATCCTTATTGTGGATCCCCCATATCTGAATTGATTTTTTCTAGCAGCTTCCAATATCTTTTCCTTTGTCTGATGGTTCTTGAACTTGGCCACTATATTTATTGGCGTTTTGATTTTAGGGTCCCTTTCAGTAGGTGATCGATGAATTTTTTCAATGTCTATTTTACCCTCTGTTTCCAGAACATCTGGGCAGTTCTCTTTGATAATTTCCTCGAAAATGATGTCCAAGCTCTTTTTTTCCTCACATTTTTCAGGGAGTCCGATTATTCTCAAATTGTCTCTCCTGGATCTGTTTTCCAGGTCTGTTGTCTTTCTAGTAAGGTACTTGACATTCTTTTCAATTGTTTCATTTCTCTGGTTTTGCTTGACTACCTCTTGGTTTCTCCTTGAGTCATTCATTTCTACTTGTTCCAGTCTAATTTTCAATGATGTATTTTCTTCACTCACTTTTTTTATATCTCTTTGTAATTGTCCAATTGAGTTTTTATCTTCTATGGAATTTTTTTCCATTTTATCCATTTTATTTTTTAGAGAGCTGTTTTCTTTTTCCAGCTCACTAATCCTGTTTTCCTTGGAGTTGTTTATCTTTTCCAGCTCACTAATCTTGTTTCTCAATGATTTGATTTCTTTATCCACTCTGTGTTTGAATGCATGGGATGACTTCTCCAGGCTCTCTTGCCAAGCTTCCCTTTCCTTTTCCCATTTCTCTTCCAGCTCTCTTGTGAGAGCCTGCTTGATTTCCTCTATGAGATTCTTTTGTATTGAGGAGCAGCTCATATCCCTCTTAGGGGATTCATCTGGGGACAGTCTGTTTTTAGTCTCCTCATTGTTTGAAGTCTGCTCTCTCTCCATACAAAAGCTGTCAATGATTAGAGCCCTTTTGAACTTTTTGTTCATTTTGTCATAGTAGGAATCGAAGAAAACAAACTGACAAGAGAATCAATTGGTCTGTTTTGGGGGGGATGGGGCTGGATGGTGTTAATGGGTTTCCTCTACAGACTGGGGGTAGGGCAGCAGAGAGCCACTAACAGAACAGCAATGACTGTACTGAGTCTGCCCTCTGAGGCTCTGAGAACGCACTGAGTCAGTCTAGGTGGGGGTTGGGGGTGGCTGGGTTCTGAGAGACACTGGCTTTCTGGGGTTTTAATCTTCACCTCTGGTGTTTACACCCTCTCCGCTGCTCCTGGCTTGCTGCCAAGACAGAGTATCCACTCTGGGGAAAAAGCCTTTTCGCAGAAACGGCAGAGATCGTACCCCTCCCCATCTAGTCTGAGCTGTGTGAGCTGCCTGTCTTGCTCTGGCTTGCCTGCCCTCAGTCTGCGCCCAGTCTGATTGACCCTCCCCCGAGCAAACACAGACCTTTTCTGGTGACTTTCAAGGATGTCTTCTCTTGGTGATTATTTGTGGATTTCTTTCTGGGTCAAGCATTAAGTCTGAGGCTTGTCATGAAGTAAGTTCTGAGAGAAAACGAGGAGCTCAAGCAGCTGTCTGCCTCCACGCCGCCAACTTGGCCGGAAGTCTCCTTTATTCTTCTAATTTACTCATAGTACCACCCTTTATTTCTAAATTATGAACCAATTTTGCTCTTATCTTGATTTAGGATGTTAGATGTTGGTCCATACCTAATTTCTGCCATACTATTTTTCAGTTTTCCCACCAATTTTTGTCAAATAGAGAGTTTTTATTTAGAAGTGCTAATCTTTGGGTTTATCAAACACTAGATTACAGTAGTCATAGATCACTATATCTTGTGCACTTGACCTATTCCATTTTTTTCATTAATTCCCTTGAAATTTTTTGACTTTTTTGTTTTTCTAGATGAATTCTGTTAATTTTTAGCTCTATAAAGTGATTTCTTGGTGGTTTGATAAGCATGACACCGAATGGATTAGATTAGTAATTAATTTAAATAGAATTATCATTTGTATTACATAAGCTAGTCCTGCCTATGAACACTTCATATTTTTCTAATTGTTTAAATTTAACTTTATTTGTGGGAAAAGTGTTTTGTAATTGACTTTATATAGTTCCCAGTTTTGCATTGGCAGGTAGACTCCCAAATATTTTATATTATCTTTTTATTTTTTATTTTAATTAAAGTAAAAGAAATACAAAAGAAAACAAAAGAAAGCATTGTTATGTTCCTAGTAGAACATCGAGAATTCAAAATATGTAACAACAAATTGCTAGTTCAAGAAAGAATACAATGTTCATTAGGGTTTTCCTTGTGAAATGTTTTTTTCTTGACTCATTTTTTTCCTTTACTTCCTTTAATTTCTTCTTTTATTCTCTACAGAACACCTTATTTACTTTCTTCTTTTTTCTCCTTTCTTTCTCCCCACAACCTTCAAGCAAGCTATAGCTAAGAAAATATATATATATATATATATATATATATATATATATATATATATATATATATATATGTAAATATATACATACATATACATATACATGTTGCCCCCTCCACATATATACATATCTTTCCTATCCATGCTAACTCTTTGTTTTGATTTTGCTCCTTAACTTGCCTTGCTATATTATGTAGCCTTCCCTGATCCAAGGATCCCTCTCTTGTCTTCTTCCCTCACCCTTTGCTTTCCCATCTTCCCATTCCTTCCCCCCTTATTACTTTAGAGATTTTGGAGGTATTATATTATGGTATATTACGATGGTCCAGTCTAGCTCCTTTGAAGGGCTCAGAATAAGTCCTTGTCAGGATAAGGAAAAGTCCTTGCCCCACATTGTGGACACCAATT
Organism: Sminthopsis crassicaudata; assembly: GCF_048593235.1. Taxonomy (NCBI): domain Eukaryota; kingdom Metazoa; phylum Chordata; class Mammalia; order Dasyuromorphia; family Dasyuridae; genus Sminthopsis; species Sminthopsis crassicaudata. The sequence continues at coordinate 562,946,574 of NC_133619.1, forward strand.
TGCTGTTGTCTGTTGTCTCCAGAAGCTGCCGATCGCTCTCTGGGAGGAGATCTGCTATGTCAACTCAAATCTCTTGGACAGATTCTTCTTCCTGTAGAGAGCCGACTTCCCTTCCTGCAGAGAGCAGTCTCAAGTCTGGTCCAGAAACAACTCCCTTTTTCCTCCAGATCTGCCCTCTTTTATCCTCCCAGAGAATGGGCGTGGGATAATGCAAGGGCTTCTGGGAAGAATTACTTCAACCAATGAACTTACTCGTCCTAAGCATGCAAGCTCTTCCCCAGGAAAGGCTGTAACTAGAGAATTGTCAAGTACCAACTTATCACTTAGTAAGAACCTAATATCTCATTATCTCATTAGCACTTAGTAAGAACCTAACAGTATATATGTGTGTTGCCTATTTAATCATTTTTCCTATATGAGTAGATTTTCAGAACTATGAACCTTCTTCCCCCTAATGCTTATGTGTCTGTTTTTAAACTGTACCTCATTTGTATAACATAATTATTATTTCTACTTTACTTCATCCCCAATCTTTCTTTGGAGCTATCCTATTGTTGATGTCAATCTTAAACATATGGTATTCATTTCCCATGCCAAAAAATAGACAATTTGTCCATGTTGAGTTCCTTAAAAATTTATCTTTTTTTAGTTTATTTATTTTTATACACACTGTTTTATTAATTATTTTGGGAGAAAAAATCAGAGCAAATGGGGAAAATCATGGGAGATATATTTTAAAAAAATAACAGAAAAAAAGAAGTGAACAAAGCATGTGTTGATTTACATTCAGTCTCCTATGTTCTTTCTCTGGTTGCAGATGACATTTTCTGTTCAAAGTCTATTGGAATTCCTTTGGATCACTGAAATACTGAGAAGGACCAAGCCTTTCATAATGAATCATCACATATTCCTGCTGTTATTGTGTACAAAGTATTCCTGGTTCTGCTTGTCTCACTCAGTATCAGTTCATGTAAATCTTTCCAGGCCTTTCTAAAATCAACTTGTTTATCATTTTTTTATAGAACAATAATATTCCATTACCTTCATGTACCACAACTTGTTCAGCCATTCTCCAAATGATGGGTATTTATTCATTCTTTGCTACCATAAATAGGAATGCTACAAACATTTTTTGCACATGTGGGCCTTTTTGTGAAATGGGACAATTTAAGTATTTTATTTCTGTTTCTATTAACCTCTGCAGTTTTATATGTTTGTAACTATTCATCCATTTTGGTTAGATTGTCAGATTTGCTTCCATAGAGTTGGATAAAATATTTCTTAATTATTTCTTTAATTTCTTTGTCATTAGTGGCAAGTTTTCCTCTTTCATTTTTGATGCTGGAGAATTGGTTTTTTCTTTCCTTTTTTTCTGATCAAATTAACAAAATGTTTATTTATTTTATTAGTTTTTTCATAAAATCAACTCTTAGCTTTGCTTATTAGTTCAATAGTTTTCTTAATTTCTATTTTCTTAATCTCTCCTTTGAGTTTCAAAATTTCTAATTTGGTATTTTATTGGGAGTTTTTAATTTGTTCTTTTTCTAACTTTTGTCTATTTTATTTATTTAGCTAGTTAGAGATGTAAAATTTTCCCTAAGAACTGCTTTGGCTGCATCTCATAGGTTTTGGTATGTTGTCTCATTATTGTAATTTTCTTGGATGAAATTATATATTGTTTTAGTGATTTGTTATTTGACCTACTCATTATTTAGAATTAGATGATTTAATTTCCAATTAGTTTTAGTCTGTTTTTCTCCTGGTCCTTTATTTTATTATAATTTTATTTCATCAAGGTCTGAAAAGAAAGTATTTAGCATTTCTGCCTTTTTGATTTGATTGTGAAGTTTTTATGCCCTCATACATTGTCAATTATTGTGTAAATGTCATGCACTGCCAAGAAAAAGGTGTCTTCCTTTCTGTTCCTATTCAATTTTTCCAGAGATTTATCTAGATTTTCTAGGATCCTATTAACCTCCTTAATTTCTTTTTGTTTATTTTGAAATTAGATTTGTCATATTCTGAATGGAGAAGGTTGAGATTCCCTATTAGATTAGTTTTGCTGTCTATTTCTTGCTATAACAGCCTTAAAATCTTCTCTGGGAGTTTGGCTGCTCTACCACTTAGTGCATATATATATTTAGTATCTTTACTACTTCATTATTTACAGTACCCTTTATCAAGATATACTTTACCTCCTTATCTCTTTTAATAAAATCTATTTTTACTTTTGCTTTATCTGAGATCAGAATTGCTACCCTTGCTTTTTTTTTTTTTTTTTTTTTACTTCAGCTGAAACATAATTCTGTTCCAGCCTTTTACCTTTACTTTGTATGTGTCTCTCTGTGTCAAGTGTGTTTCTCATAAACAACATACTGTGGAATTGTTTTTTTAAATCCACTCTGCTATTTTCTTGTTTTATGGAAGAGTTCATTCCATTCACATTTACTGTTATGATTACCAGCTCTGTATTTCTCTGAATCCTATTTTCTCCCCTTTATATACTGTTGTTCTCTCTTTCCACCCTATCCTTGTTCTTTTTTTTTTTTAACCCAAACCACTTATTCTCTTCTCTCCTATCATCACTCCCCTTTCTCTTACCAGTGTTTTTTTTTTTTTTTTAAATTAAATCTACTCAACTTACTACCTTATCTTCTATCTCCCCTTCCTCCCTTTTCTGCCCTCCCAACCTGTCTCTCCTTTTTCTTTTACTTTTTCTCCTCCTATTTTTTCATAGGGCTGGATAAATTTCTATACCCAACTGAATTGATTTAGTTATTCCTTCTTAGAGCTAAAACTGATGAGTGTAAAGGTCTGAAACTCTGAATAGGTTCACTTGAACCAGGCAATCAAGCACTTAAGACTAATTACCTATTGGACAATAACTCTATTAACATATTTGAAATTTCTCTTCTCACAGTTAATGCTAGCTCAATGCTTGGGGTTAAGAGAATTGTAAGGAGGATTAGAAAGCCAGAGTTACTTTGGAGGAGGACTAGGAGAAGGGAGGTTATGGAGAGCTTGTGGTAGTCTTGTCCATCCCCTTCACTTCTCCCCCTAAAACCAAGGACTTTTGCTTATCTTGACTCCAGCTGATTCTGAAACCCCCAAGGGGCTAATCTGGACTTCACAGTTGAGATCAAGGTTCAAACTGTATTCATCCTTCTCCCTGCTTTCCCTTGATTTTAATAGGTCTTTTGTATCTTCATGTGAAGTAATTGTTTCATTATACCTTCCCTTTCCTCTTTTTCTAGTACAGACCCTTTACCACCCCTTAAAGTCTTTTTGTTTGATGTCATCATATCAGAGTTCAACAACAATACCCTCAATCCATGTGATGTCCCCCTTTGTCTGCCCCAGTGATAGAAACAGTTCTAAATGTTACTGATATTGTTTTCCCATCCAAGGAGTAAACAGTTTAACCTCCAAATATATATATATATATATATATATATATAATATTTTTTCTTGTTCTCTTGAGTCCTGTATTTATAGATTAAATTTCCTGTTTAGCTCTGTTCTTTTCAATAGAAATGGCTGAAAGTTTCTTACTTCATTGAAGTTCCATCTCCTTCCCTGAAAGATGATGCTGAATCTCGCTGGGTAGTTAATTCTTGGTTGTTACCCCAGGTCCTTTGACTTCTGGCCCTCCGATTATTTATGAAAGAAGCCGCCACCTCCTGACTAATCTTGATTGTTGGTCCTTGATATTTGAAATGTTTTTGTCTAGCAACTTGCAATATTTTGCCTTGAGATTGTATTTTTGAAGTTTCTTGCATTATTATGTCAAGGTTTTTTTTTTTTTGTCACAACTTCTAGGTATTCCAATTATTCTTATATTTTCTCTTCTTAATCTGTTCTCATTTTTCTTATATGATGTCTCACATCTTATTCTATTTTTTCTTTATTTTGTAACTGTTTTGTTATTTCTTCATCTTTTATAGCTTTACTGGCTTCCCCTTGCCCAATTCTAATTTCCAAAGAATTATTTTCATCTATGAGAATCTGTGTCTCCTTTTCTGGAAGCTTAATTTTTACCATAATCTTTTTGTTTTTCTTGGATGGTATTTATTTTTTTAATTTCTCTCAAATGTTTCTCATTTGACTTTTAAATTTGTGTGTGTGTGTTCTCTTTGGGTAGGGAGCCATTTCATGTTACTCTTTGAGGAAGAATGTAGCGAGCTGTCGTCTCCAGAAGCTGCTGGATCGCTCTCTGGGAAGAGATCTGCTGTGTCTACTCAAATCTTTCATGAAGATTCTTCTTCCTGTAGTGAACTGTTGTCTCCAGGCAGTTGCTGTTAACTCTTGTCCTTAGAAGTGACTTCCCTTCCTGCAGAGAGCCCCATCAAGCCAGATGTAGTGCAGAGTCTTCTTCTTGAATCCTGGCTCTGAATCTCCTCCAGCTCTTATCCTTCTCCAGGCCAATCTGCTCTCTGGGCCCAATGTTGTCTCTTTTATCCTCCTAGAGAATGGGCGTGGGATAATGCAAGGGCTTCTGGGAAGAACCACTTCAGCCAATGAGCTTGCTCCTTCTATCAAGTCAACCTGAGTTCTCACCTTGTAATTGTCCAGACAACCTGAGTTCTCACCTAGTAATCCTAACAGAAGAAATATTTTTACTTCAGTGTCCTCCTCTGAGGATGAACCCCAGTCTTTTCTGTTCCTAAAGTAAGTTCCTATGGTTGTTTTCTTTTTTCTTTGCTAGTTCATTTTTTTTGTTAATTTTATAATTATACATTTTTGACAGTATATATGCATGAGTCATTTTTAAAAAACATTATCCCTTGTATTCATTTTTCCAGATTTTCCCCCCCCTCCCTCTACTCCCTCCCGTAGATGACAGACAATCTCATACATTTTACATGTGTTACAGTATAAACTAGATATAATATATGTGTGTAAATCCAATTTTCTTGTTGCACGTTAAGTATTGGATTCCGAAGGTATAAGTAACCTGGGTAAATAGGCAGTAGTGCTAATATTTTACATTCAATTCCCAGTGTTCCTTCTCTGGGTGTAGTTGTTTCTGTCCATCATTGATCAGCTGGAAGTGAGTTGGATCTTCTTTATGTTGAAGATATCCACTTCCATCAGAATACATCTTCATACAGTATTGTTGTTGAAGTGTATAGTGATCTTCTGGTTCTGCTCATTTCATTCAGCATCAGTTCATGCAAGTCTCTCCAAGCCTTTCTGAATTCATTCTGCTGGTCATTTCTTACAGAGCAATAATATTCCATAGACTTCACATACCATAATTTACCCAACCATTCTCCAATTGATGGACATCCATTCATCTTTCAGTTTCTAGCCACTATGAAAAAGAGCTGCTACAAACATTTTGGCACACACAGGTCCCTTTCCCCTCTTTAGTATTTCTTTGGGATATAAGCCCAGCAGTAGTACTGCTGGATCAAAGGGTATGCACAGTTTGATAACTTTTGGGGCATAGTTCCAGATTGCTCTCCAAAATGGCTGGATTCTTTCACAACTCCACCAACAATGTATTAGTGTCCCAGTTTTCCCACAGCCCCTCCAACATTCATCATTATTTGTTCCTGTCATCTTAGCCAATCTGATAGGTGTGTAGCGATATCTCACAGTTGTCTTAATTTGCATTTCTCTGATCAGTAGTTTTTTGGAACACTCTTTCATATGAGTGGATATAGTTTCAATTTCATTATCTGAGAATTGTCTGTTCATATCCTTTGACCATTTGTCAATTGGAGAATGGTTTGATTTCTTATAAATTAGGATCAATTCTCTATATATTTTGGAAATGAGACCTTTATCAGAAACTTTAGCTAGTTCATTTTTTAAAAATAAGAGGTATTAGTATAAGCATCTCTAATTGTGGGATGGGGTGATGACGCCTCTGCCTTCACTTCAGCTCTCCCCTCTGACTGGAACCCCAGACTAAAAGCTTCACCCTTCTGCAAGTGCCCACAGTCAGCAGCATCCTTACTCCATGACTTCTGCAATATGCTGGTTCCTTCTGGTCCAGAACCAAATCTGCAGAACAGCTGGGTTTAGAATTCCCAATCAAGCAAGGCTCACTCAATCTTCCTGGATTCTGACCCCAACTTCTCATACTGTTTGGGAGGTGAAAGTTTCTGTGGTTTCTGCCTAGGCTTCAGCCAAACTCAGCTAGGCCCAGGGATCCCCACTTGCTATTTGTGCTGAATTAGCCAAGAGGTATTTGTACTTCATATAAATTAATCCTGGCTTAAGGGCTTTCTCTACATGTTCTTGAGTTGTACCAAGAAAATCTCTGTTCGCTCCCAAGTCTTCTTGATTTTTCACCATTCTATGTTCACCCTGAAGCACAAAATTGGTCTATTTGTGGGAGAAATCTGGAGAGTTTGAAATTGACCAATCTACTCTGTCATCTTCCCAGAATTCTCCTATTTTATATTATCTGCCATTATTTTAAATGGGATTTCTCTATCTCTTGCTACTTGGTTTTGTTGATAACATCAAGAAATACCTGATTTTTGTGAGTTTATTTTATATCCTTTAACTTTGCTAAAGTTGTTGTTTCTAGTAATTTTTTAATTGATTCTCTAGGATTCTCTAATTATATCATCATCTGATCTGCTCTAGTTCCTTCAATTTATTTGTCTTTTCATTGTTAAAACTAACATTTCTAGAACAATATTGAATATTGAATTGCTGATAATGAGCAACTTTATTTTACTTCTGATCTTATTGGGAATGATTCTAGTTTATCCCCATTAAATATAATGCTTGCTAAGGGTTTTGGATAGACGGTACTTAAAATTTTAAGGAAAACTCCATGTATTCCTATACTTTCTGGCATTTTTCTTTTTATATAAGGAACAAGTGTTGTATTTTGTCCAATGTTTTTCTACATCTATTGAGATCATATGATTTCTGTTAGTTTGATTATTGATATGGTCAATTATGATGATAGTTTTCCTGATATTGAACCAGCCCTGCTTTCCTGGTATAAATCCTACTTGATCATAATGTATTATCTTGATGATAATTTGTTGAAATTTCTTTACTAATATTTTATTCAAAATTTTTGCATAAAGATTCATTAGGAAAACTGATTTATACTTTTCTTTCTCTTTTTTTTTTTTTTTTTTTTTTGTTGATGCTAGTTGGTTTAGATATCAACATTGAATCTGTGCTCTAAAAGGAATTTAGTAGGACTCCTTTCCCTATTTCTCCAAATATAGTATTTGAATTGTTCTTTAAATGCTTGATAGAATCCTGCTCTTGGAGATTTTTTTGAGTGAATTCATTAATGACTTATTCAATTTCTTTTTCTAAAATGGGACTATTTAAATATTTTATTTCTTTATCTGTTAATCTGAGCAATTTGCATTTTTGTAAGTATTCATCCATTTCACTTATATTACCAGATTTATTGGCATACAATTGAGCAAAATGGTTCCTAATTATTGCTTAATTTACTCTTCATTGATGTTTTTACCATTTCATTTTTAATATTGGTAATTTGGTTTTCTTCAAATCAAATTTTAAATCAAATTAACCAAAGGTTCATCTGTTTTGTTGGTTTTTTAATAAAATGAATTGTTAGTTTTGATTAACATTCTTCATAGCAGCTGTTCTAAATTTTCCTCACTTTTTTTTTCAGGTCTCCTATATCATTTAATTCTCTATTGTCTCTTAGCCACAGACCTTGTCCCCTATTTTATTGAACCATCCATGAAAGAGTTTCCTCTTCTCCCACTTATATACCTCAAATATCCTCTCCATCTTTCCCCATTCTCTCTTTTAGTCAGTCTCTTAAGAAGAGTTGGACTCTTCTCTTGCCAAGACTATCCATACTATGAATGTAATAGTCTCTCCCTCCTCTCTCCTCTGGAAGATTGCTCCTTCGATCCCTATCTTTTTCTCTGATGGCCAGTCTCTCAGAATTCATTGGCTTTTACATAGTGTCCCACGTGAAGTCTTTCTTGATTTTCCACTCCTCTGTTTATTAGTATCTTCTTCCTTTTCAGTTTACTTTGTTTAATTTTGTATCTCCTTTATTTGCTTTTTGTGTACTTTGTTTTATCTCTTGCTCTAAGAAAAATGTAAACTCCTTGAGGGTGCTGATTGTTGTACTTTTATTTTTGTATCCCTAATATCAAAGGCACAGTGACTTGGACATAATAAGCTTTTAACAAACCTTGAATTGAATTAAAATATTATTGTTATTATCTTATAGGGTAGCTTGTTTCTTTTTGGAACAAGTCAGAAATGAATTATTCTTTCTAGACTATTTTCCATTATGAAAGTTATCTCTTCTCCTCAGTCCTATGCATTTACAGAAGCCAGAAAATGGGAATTTATTTAGACAAAAATATTTTTTTATTCTTAAACTTTTTCATTTTTAATTTTAAAACGTTTATTGTCCAAGAATATTTTTTTCTTCTTAATTTCTCCTTGTTCAGCAATGACTAACATGAAAAAGTTCAAGCTGTTCCTGACTTTTGGTTAACTCATAAAATTTCTGCCATGGGGAATCTTTAGGTTTCTCTTACTACACCATGATCCCATCATCTTCTGTATTCTTCAGTCTCTTCTTACGGTAGTGTTGGGTAGAAATTTGACTAATTGGTCATAACCATTATCTGGCTATTAGTAAGTTATGGAATGCACGGTCATAAAGAAAATGACATTTAACTGAAAATTGTTCCTAAACACATGTGCTTATGTTGATAGCTCACATCTATAAAGGACTTATGTACATTTTAATTAGCCTTGAGCAAAATCACCTGTTTCAGTGCTCTACCAAATATAATCATTATTTACAGTGATTAAGCCTATTACTTGTTACCCTGCTATCAAATCATTAACATTAACCCCCTGTTGAATAGAAGCAATTGACATAAAATCAGAAACATGCTTCCTAATTAAAAACAAAATGAGAACCCAAATCATGCCAAAACACATTAAATCTTCATATTTGTGGAGATATTCTGTAACTATTGTCTTTGAAGAAATCATCCAGAATCACTTGCAATAACTTCTTTTAGAAAAAAGCTGTTATTTCTCTGGGTACAATGGGTATAATTTATTAGTTAGATAAAAGAAAATGAATGAGAAAATAAGAGCTAAGTACCAGTGAAAATTTGCAGAGATGAGAAATATGAAAATTAGCATAATTTTTGTTGTTGCAAAATATTTATTAACCATGCTGCTGATTATGGAAATCCAACATAGACAGTAACAAATATGGTATTTCCCTTTTTATTAGGATATAAATGTTCTATAAGCTTATAAATTGAATATCAAATTGAGATTGGCAATCATTGTGATTATTATTGATTAATATGAATGACATAGTATAGTTTCCTTATTTTTCTATTTTGATTAAAACTATTTTAGCTTTAGCTTTGTCTGAGATCAATGATTGCACCCCCTACTTTTTTCTAATAAATTCTATTTCTGATCATTATTATGTTTGTGTGTATCTCTTATTTCATGTCTTTGCTGACTCCTTTGCTTTACTTCTACCTGCTACCTTACCTTGCTATTACTTAAATACTCCATTTATAAGGATTCCTTCCTTTCTCACCCATTAATTTTTCTTTTTAATATATAATATATATTTTAACGTAACACATCTGTGTTCTCTCTCTCTCTCTCTCTCTTTCTCTCTCTCTCTCTCTCTCTCTCTCTCTCTCTCTCTCTCTCTCTCTCTCTCTGTGTGTGTGTGTGTCTCTGTTCTTCCCTCCCTCCTTCCCCCCTTCCCTTCCTCTCTGCCTTTCTCTGCCTTTCTCTCTCTGTCTCTTTCTCTCTCTGTCTCTTTCTCTCTCTCTCTCTTTCTCTCTCTCTCTCTTTCTCTCTTTTTCTCTCTCTCTCTTTCTCTCCCTCCCTTCTTTTTTTTCCTCCCTCCCTCCCTCTTTTTTTCCTCCTTCCAACTCCTCTAATAATGAGAAAGTTTTTAAGAGTTATAAGTATCATCTTTCCATGTATGATGTGCACACTTCTTTAACCTTATTAAGTTTCTTATTTTCCTTTCCTGTTTAACTCTTTCTATGCTTCTTTTGAGTCTTGTATTTGAAAGTAAAATTTTCTATTTACTCTGGTCTTTTCACCAAAAATATATGAAAGTCATCTATTTCATTGAATATCTATTTTTCTTTCTGAAGTATTATACTCACTTTTCCTGGGTAGGTGATTCTTGGTTGTAATTATAATTCCTTTGCCCTTTGGAATGTCATATTCTGAACCTTCTGATCCTTTAATGTAGAAGCTGTTAAATCTTTTGTAAAACCAATTGTAGCTCTATGATACTTGAATTATTTCTTTTTGGCTGTTTGCAATATTCTCTTAACCTATGAGCTTTGGAATTTGACTATAATATTCTTGGGAGTTTTCATTTCAGGCTCTTTTTAAAGAGGTGGATTCTTTCAATTTCTATTTTACTTCATGGTTCTAAAATATCAAGGCAGTTTTCTTGGATAATTTCTTGGAAAATGATGTTTACGCTTCTTTTGTAATCATGACTTTCAGGCAGTCCAGTAATTTTAAAATGATCTCTCCTTATTTAACTCTGTGGTCATTTTACTGCTTGAACTGAATTAGTTCATCTTCCATTTTATGAAGTGACAACGGTCATTTTCACATGAACAGATGTATGCTGTTGTACTGTCAGGCAATGTTACATAATGTTAGACTTGGAGTAAGAAAGATTTGATTGTAAATCTTTCCTTAGAGACTTAGCTAGCTATTAGGAGTCTGGGGAAATCACCTCTTCTCACCTTCAGTTTCTCCCTCTATTGGGATGATAACAGCATCAAATTCATAAGACTGTAATGAGGATCAAGTAAAATAATATACTAAAGGCACTTTGCAAGCTTTCAAGTACTAAAGAATTTTTTTCTATTCTTATTTGTTATTATTATTATTATTATTATTATTATTATTATTATTATTAACTTGCTCAAGGTCATGGATAAACTCAGATCTTCAATCATCCCAAAGCTAGATTTTTTTTTTTGCATTGTATCTCATACACTATTTCTCTCCTATAGGGAGTATGCTCCATGAAATCTGAGTGTGAAATATGTTTAGCTTTGTATCTCTAACATTTATTTTGGTACCTTGCACACAACAGTGCATTAATGGATATTTAGTGAACAGAAGCATCTCATCTGTATGCATATGTTTTTTGATTTTATTTAATTTGTATTTGTATTTCTTACAAATGAAGAGATGTCTCCTTGACTTCATGGAGAAAAGTATTCTTCAAATTCCTATTCAAAATTTTAATTGTCTTCTTTCATTTCTTTTCATTAGTAAATCACTATGGGAGAGATCTGAGAGAGGAAGGTAAATAAAAGGAAAGAATGGAAAGACATTAGGTTGCCTATTTTGAGCTGTTCTTCATCTTTTTGTGTAATGAAACTTTATTAAGCTTGTAAAGTCTCCAGGCAGGGGACACCTTACCTCAGGGATTGCTTCCAGAAGTAAGTACTCCAAGCTAAGTTTGTATTTTGCAATGATAATGACTGCAATCATGGGAGTGAACGTTTCCAGTGAGCAATTGACAATGGAGAAGTGCCTTCCCAATTTTGTGAAATGATTGATAATTACAATCAATATGCTTCCTAATGGCCTTGTCAATATGTTCTCCTACTAAGTGACTTGAAAATTAATAAAACACAATGATGGGAAGAATGATGTGGAATTTTTTTACTTTAATGATTGAGTAAAGAACTGTGATTAAGAATCAAATTCCTTTTCTGGCCCCTGATACCACAACCAACTGATGGCTCATAAATTCTACAAACCTAGAGATGAGAATTTATCTAAGCACCAGAACTGTATAACTGATGGGTGAACAGATATTGTTCTTTAGGAAGTCAAAAAGCACAATCTTCTAAGATTGTTCTTTATTTGGAGGACAATAGATGCACAGGTTAGGTTTCTTATTAAGGACTCTATAGTAGCTGTTAGGATTACTAAGTGAGAACTCGGGTTGTCTGGATAGTGACGAGGTGAGAATTCAGGTTGGACAATTACAAGGTGAGAACTCAGGTTGACTTGATAGAGGGGGCAGGCTCATTGGCTGAGGTGGTTCTTCCCAGAAGCCCTTGCATTATCCCACGCCCATTCTCTGGGAGAATAAAAGAGAGAGCACTGGGCGCAGAGAGCAGATCGGCCTGGAGAAGGATAAGAGCTGGAGGAGATTCAGAGCCAGGATTCAAGAGGAGAAGACTCTGAATTGCATCAGGCTTGACGGGGCTCTCTGCAGGAAGGGAAGTCACTTCTAAGGACAAGAGTTAACAGCAACTGCCTGGAGACAACGGTTCTCTACAGGAAGAAGAATCTGTCGGAGAGATTTGAGTAGACACAGCAGATCTCTTCCCAAAGAGCGATCCAGCAGCATCTGGAGACGACAGCTCGTTACAAGTAGCCATACTGAATTTCCTTGCTGTCATAACTTTCCTTCCTTCTTTTTTTTTGACATAGCCCAGGATATATCTTTGCTAAAGTCATTGAATTCTTAGCAGGAAAGAAAAGGAAATGAAAAGAAAGATTTTTTATTGCTAGTTACAGAAAAGACCATTCATACCTCCAACAAACATTTGTTATCTTCTACTACATGGAAAATAGAGAGCTAAGCGTTATGGGTAATAGATGATTTCCCTGATTTCAAGGAACTTGCACAAGCTCTTCCTTTTATTCCTTCACCTTCTTGAGTTTTCAGTTTTGTTTGTTCCCCCCCCACCCCCTTCAGGATCACAGGACTTTTCAAACATCTGTAATTCATTACCTGATCCCTTCTTAAATTTCCAGTCTTCTTTACTCTTCTCAATGAGTTCTATCATACAATGGCAATAGACTCCTTGCTATTTCTCATACAGCTCCCAATTAAATTTTCACAGGCTCCCTCCCATGCCTGGAATTCTCTTCCTCCTTAACTCTTCCTAACTTCTCCAACTTTTTTCCAAGTCTTATCTGTAATCTTACCTTCTTCATGAAATCTTACCAGTCCTATTTAATCTTAGTGCCTTCCCTGTGAGACTAATCCTAATTTGTTTAGTATACATCTTGTTTGTATATAGATGTTTTCATATTGACTCCTTCATTAGACTGTGAGCTCCAAGAACGGCACCTATTTTTTTTTTTTTTTTTTTTTTTTTTTTTTTGCCTTTCTTTGCCTACATAGTACTTTGCACAATTCTTGGCATATAATACATGCCAAATAAATGGTTGTTGATTGATTGGTTCTACTATAAGACAGTTTCACCTAGCTCTGTTTTTCTTTTACATGGTAACCCATTGAACTCTGCAGCATGAGGGCTACTATTTCAGATGCTTAGACACACTTCTATAAGCTTGTATAAGCTAATTACAGGCTAACTCATAAGAGAGTGTACTTTTATTCTTTGGTGGTTTGGAGTCAGTGCTCATTAATGATACTGTCCTATAGCTTTTTGTGTTTTTATCTTTCCCTGGATTAGGTATTGGGATGATATTTGTGTCATAAAGAGATTCTGGTGGAATGCTTTTTCTCAATTTTTGAGAATAATTTCTAAGTACATTAATTTTTTCCCTTCCTTCCTTCCTTCCTTCCTTCCTTCCTTCCTTCCTTCCTTCCTTCCTTCCTTCCTTCCTTCCTTCCTTCCTTCCTTCCTTCCTTCCTTCCTTCCTTCCTTCCTTCCCTCTTTCCTTTCTTTATTTTATTTCTTTTATTTCTTTTTTTTTTTTTTTTTTTTTTTTTTTTTTTTTTTTTTTTTTTTTTTTTTTTGCTGAGGCAATTGGGGTTAAATGACTTGCCCAGGCTTACGCAGCCAGGAAGTGTTAAGAGTCTGAGGTCACATTTAACTCTGGTCCTCCTGACTTCAGGTCTGGTTTTCTATTCACTACACCAACTAGCTGCCCCCTGCTTGTGATTTCTTAAAGCACAATAACATTCCGTTGCAACAATATACCATAAACTTGTTTAGTCATTCCCCAATTGTTGTACAACCCCTTGATTTCCAATTCTTAGCCACACAAAAAGAGTTGCTATAAATATTTTTTTTGTTCACTTGGGTGTTTTATCCCTCCTTTTTTGGATGTCTTTGACATAGCAGTGGTATTGCTAGATCAAAGAGTATGCACAGTTTATATCCCTTTTGAACACAGTTCTAAATTACTCTCCAGAATGGTTGAATTAGTTTATGTGAGCAGTGCTTTCTTGTCCCAGTTTTCTACATCCTCTTTAAAATTTGTCATTTTCCTTTTCTTTGGTCATATTAGCCAATATGATAAGTGGGAAACAATACCTCAGTTCTTTTAAGTTTTATTTCTCTAATCAATAGTGATTTAAAGCATTTTTTTTCTCATGGCAGTAGATACTTCTGGTTTCTTTGAAAACTGCTTGTTCATATCTTTTGACTATTAACCTATTGGGGAATGACTCAAAACTTTTATAAATCTGACCCAGTTCTCTATATATTTGAGAAATGAGAACTTTTTTGGAGACAAATTTTGCAATTTTGGGCCATTTTTCTACTTTCCTTATAATTTTGGTAGCATTGGTTTTGTTTGTGAAAGAACTTTTCAAATTTTATATAATCACTATTTTCTATTTTGTAATGCTTTTTCTATCTTCTTTGGTCCCAAATTTTTCCCTTGTCCATACATCTGACTGGTAAACTAATCCTTGTTCTTTTGCTTATAGTATCACCATGTATAATGTAATGGATAGGATTTAGATAGGAAGAGGGGAAAAGATATTCCAGGGAGATTGTGAGAATCAAATGAGGTAGTATAGGTGAAAGTTGCAAAGTCTAAAAGTGCTATAAGAAAGGTGCTATTTTGCCAGGTACAGTGGGAATAGTGTGAGCAAAGTCACAGAAGTGGAAATCATCAGGGTGCATTTTGGGAATTTCAGCAGAATGGAAACAATAGTGTTAGTGGGGGAGAGAGAGAGAGTTTAGAGTTAGCTTGAGGAAAACTTTCCAATGGAGATTCATGAGGCTTCATTATATAAGAAAGGGGAAGCCATTAAAGATTTTTGGCTGCTGGTGGTAGATGGTCTATTGGGGATTTCTTAAGGAACGACCTAGAGAAGCATTAAAAAGTTTGAAAATGTAGGGTCATCTATGACTATGATGAGAACCCATTATTGCTAAGGAACTTTGGATGGGAGAACTATAAGCCAAAGTGCCTTGTTGGGGGAAAAATTGGCGGTGGTCCTCAAGATCATATTCAATATAAATAAACCAAGAACCTTGGAATACGGGATCTTTGGTCATACTAACATACTACAGTAATTCCTTTGAAAATGTTGTATTTTGTTTTATTTTCATAGGCAATATGACTCAATATGTAACCTTGTGCAGTCATTTATTTCTCCTAATATGTATTTGGCCTTTGTAGCAATAATATTAAATATGGAATGTTGTGCAGAACAATTTTTTATAAGATTTGTTATATGATCATTTGAAGTAGTCTTTGAAGTAATTGTAAACATCTTTTAGTTTGTTGTGATTACATTGACCTTTCAAAACTGCTTTCCCCCCTCTTCCCATGTGGCTGATCATTGTTTTCTCTTGCTTTTTTCTTCTTTCTAAAACCATAACTAGAATGGCATAGGGTACCAAAATTTACAGTGTGTGGATAGTGCTTGTATTCCTTCAACAGTAGAAATAACCCAGTGTAGTATTTAGTGAGATAAAATAACTAATTAAAATAAAAAAAATACTCCCAGGTTGTATCAAGGCTCCTACTCCAAATGAACAATTTTATAGGCCAACAAAATCTTGCTTCCTTCTGAGTAAGCCTTTCCAGAAACTAGATCATGCTGCATTGGAGTCTATATTCATGGGAGTTAATATAATGGAATCTCAGTCTTCTCAAAATGCATGGTATCATAGGGTATCTCCCCCACAAAATCTAGTGTCCTAGGTCTACTTACCTTCAAATTGAATTTATCTTAAAATTTTGGGGGCACCATTCCTGTTGTTTCTTGTAGGCAAATTTTATGTTGCTTACCTGTAGTCCAGATTTACTAATTACTGTTCTGTTCCCTTGCTTTTTATGATTTCTTTTGTGGCCTAGGAATGTATATAAGTGATCATTTTCATGTTGTTTTATTCAGAATGCTCAAAAACCCTTTAAATTTATTTTATCTTAATTTGTGAATTATTGGCCAATTGAGTTCATTTTTAGCAAAAATCAGTGACAAATTTGATGATGAAATCATGCCTAATATTTCATTTTGGAAATCAGATATGAAACCAACAAAATTGTAGAGAAAGTGGCAGTGGTTTTAAACACTACCACTATAAAAATATATGATTCAGCATCCCTCAGGTGCTGCTCATTATACTTGAAGGATGTGGTGGTGGGGGGGGGGTTGAGAAGATTTTATAAAGGAAAGATAAACAGGCTAATTAAAGCAGTCAATAGAAATAATGAATTTTGGTGATTCAAATCACCTATACCTAATCTTGACTAAGCTCAGTTTTTTCCATTATTGAAGTCATTTGTCCAAGGCAGAAATTGTTTGGGGGTGGTTCAGGTACTATTTTAGGTCCCTCTGGGACCATTTAGGGCACAGCTATGTCTAGGAGTCATGCATTTTTAGAACCATGACTAACCCCATGTCACAACCAGAAAAGGGCAGCATTATATTTGATTTAGTGATTAGTCATTTAAAAAAAATCCAACCTTTCCTCAGATTCCTAACTGTGCTTCAAGAATAAATTCCCTCAGGATCATAGGGCCTGATGACTTTGAATCTGAGGTCCCAGAAGGTTCCCAGGCTCTGGCGTGATTTTTAACCCCATATCTAGAACTGAAGGCATAATAAGCAATTGCTGGCATAGTTTTGTGTTCATTTGCCAGTCATTTAGTAAATACTTTGGCTTCTGAGGTCACTCAACGAAGGGGATTTAGGATTCTCAAGAATTCTCTATGAAAATGCCCAGGAAATTACTTTTAGATAAGCCTTGAATGTCCTTGGTTAGAATCCCTGTTCTACTATTTACTATTTGTGTGGTCTTGAAAAGAAGCAATCATGGACTATGTTGGTAAGGAGAAGCTTAAACTATTGAATCATAGATCACATAGACTTGAAGTCTGTGTAATGATTCTGTTTCCCATCCAGGACATTGAGTAGTTATTGGGAGTGAAGGAGAAGTTTAGGAAATAAAGAAGGTTAATGCTGAGAAACATGATTAGACATCATAGAAAGAAAGAAAGCTGACCTAGAGTGGAGGAGGCAGGTAGGGCAGAAAAGATCCATACATATTAATTTCTCCTTGCAGTGCCCAAAAGGATTTTCTTAAAGCACTGGCCTAATTTCTTCACTCCTCTCTATCAGGTCCAAGGGCTTTCCCATATCGAATGTCATCTTTAAATTTTTCTATTTGACATTTAAGGCCATTCACAACTTAGTCTTAACCTATCTTTCTAACCTCTTAATGTATTTCTTACCTTCATTCACTCCAGTTGAACTAATCTTGCTTTTGGTCATGTATGAATTATTTCACAGGCTATCCTACATGGCTAACATATACTCCTTCCCCACTTCTACCTCTTAGAAACTACTGTTTTGTTTAATCCTTTGCTGAAACATTGCCTTCCAGATGAGGCCTTTCCTGACTCCTCTAAAACATAACTTCTAAATTGGAGTTGGTAAACTTATTTTATATTATAAAGTGGTTAAAGTATCATATCATTATTGATTCCTCTTTTATTTTTTTGTATTTTTTATGCATTTTATTTTATGCATTTTAAAACATTATCTTGACTTCACCAAACTGTCAAAGAAGTTCAGGATACAAAGAGAACAGTCCTCTCCTCCTATTATTTAATTTGTAGATTTAATTAATATGGATATTTTCTGGTAGAATGTAAACAACTGGATAAGAATGATAACAATAATTACAATAGTGATGTAGAAAACACCTTCAAATGTTAAAACAATTTACATATGTTATCTCACATGATTCTCACAACACCCTTGTGAAGTAGGTGCTGTTATTATCCCAATTTTTAAAAATGAGGCAATTCAGGCTGAGAAAGGTTAAGTAATTTGCCCAAGATCACAGTTCATCAATTCTCTCTCTGATGGTGTGTAAGAATTTTCATCATGCATTCTTTAGGGTTGTCTTGGATCATCGTTTTGATCATAGTAGCTAAATCTTTCACAATTGATCACCACTACAATTTTGTTGTTACTAAGTACAAATGTTCTCTTAGTTATGTTCATTTTACTTTGCCTAAATTCATATAGATCTTCCCAGGTTTTTCTGAAGCTTTTCATTATTCCTAATAGAAGAAGAGTGTTTCATCATAATCTTATACTGTAACTTGTTTAACCATTGGATACGTATCTCCTTGATTTTCAAATCTTTGCCTCTATAAAAAGAGCTGCTGTGTATACTTTTGTATAAATAGGTCCATTTCTTTTTTCTTTAATCTCTTTAAGATACAGATCAAGTAGAGAATGAAAGGGTATGCCTAGTTTTATAGCTCTTTGGGTATAATTCCAAATTGCTCTCCAGAGTACTTGGACTATTTCATAGTTCAACCAGGATTAATTTCATACTTTTTCCACATCTTATACAGCATTTGCTATTTTCTGATATATTAATCAATTTAAGAGATGTGAGATGATATGTTATAATTATTTTGATTTGTACTTTACTAATTATTAGTGATTTAGAGCATTTTCCCCTTATGACTATTAATAGCTTTCATTTCTTCTTCTGAAAAGTTCCTGCTCATATTCTCTGATCATTTATCAAGTGGGAAACAGTTTTTTAAAATATGAATTTGGCTTAGTTTCCCTACATAATTGAGAAATGACTCCTTTCTAAGAGAAATGTTATAAGAATTTCCCCTAGTTTTCTGTTTTCTTTCAAATTTTGTGTGCATTAATTTTGCTTATGCAAAAGCTTTTAAATTTCACATAATCAAAATTATCTTTTTCCTTAGTTTTTCTTTATTCTTATGTTATAAATTCCTTCCTTATTCATAAATCTAAAAGGTACATTCTCCATACTTTACTAATTTTCTTATTATATCACTTTGTGTCTAAATCATATATCCATTTTGACCTTATCTGTATGATATACATGTAAAATGGTGGTGGTATCCCTAGTTTCTGCCAAACTGCTTTCCAGTTTTCCTAGCAATGTTTTGTCAAATGGTGAATTTTTACCACAAAAAGTTGGCTCTTTTTATTTATCAAATCCTAAATTAGTATTGTCATATATTTATTATGTACCCTGTTCTGTATCAATTAATCTTGTATTATATTAACAAAAACACAGGAGATATACTTGAAGATGATCCTTTGAGGATGAATTTTGTTATGCTGTATTATATATTTTTTCTTGTCAACATGATTTTATATACTTTTTTTAACCATATATTCAATGATGGGAAAAGAATTTTATGTGATGATAGAATTCTTGCTTACAATGTAAGAAGTAAGAAAACCAATACCTGCATTCTCTACATGTTATCTTACCTCATTATAATATTCATGGAGAATAAATGTAAAGTTTTGTACTAAATTCCATATAGGGAAAATCCAACTTACCTGCAACTCTCAAGGAGAGCCTTAGGGATTTTAGTTCTTTTTTGCGTTCAAAATGAACTAGTGTTGTAATGTTTGAGCCTGCTTAATAAAGTCTCCTGAACATATAATGAGATCAAGCTTTATACTGAGTTTGGGGTATTTTGTTAAAATTATTATGAATTTAAAAATACCAACAAACATGAATAGTGAACATAAAAGGGCAAGTAAATATGAAACTATAAATATTTATTAGCATTTTAAAAAGGAAATATATATTACCTTTAACATGAGGTACTTACTCTTCATTGATTGTTGTACATTACATTTTATGAGAGACACTGAGAAAATTTAGGGAAACATGAAAATTATATTTAAGTATTTTAAGGGCTGTCTTTTTTGGAATGGAATAGACATGTTCAGCTTGGCCCCAGAAACAGAACTAAGAACAAAGGTTAGAAATTATAAGACGAGAGAGAAATTTAGACTTGATGTAAAGAAGAACTTAATTCAAAGGAGGAAGTGATTTCCTTAAGAGGTGGTAGGCTCTTCTGTGAAGTCTAGGCTAACTCCCTGGAGGCTTCAGGATCAACCAGAGTCAGGATAAGTAAAAGTCCTTAGTCTTTAGAGGGAGAAACAGGCAAACTGCTAGGAGTTTTGCCAAAGATCTCTTCTGGATTCTGGAGTCCAGAATCTCTACTTTTCTCCTCCTTGTCCTGCTGCCTAGTGAGATCTTACCTCTCTCATCCCATCCTCTAATCCTTGCCTACAATTATCTTAACATCAAACATTGAGCCAGCATCACCTGTAAGAAGAGCCATTTTTCCAAACTTATGCCAATACAGTCATTGTCTCATATCGAATAGGTAATTAGCCTTAAATGCTCAGTTGTCTGATTCAAGCACATCTTTTTTCAGAGTTCCAGCCCTTTACACTCTTCCTCCTCTCCCAAGGATTTTAAACAAAAGCTGTATGACCACTTGGCAGGTATATTCTAGAAGGGATTCTTCTTTAGGTCTCAGTGACTTAGAGGACTTGTAAGCTCCTTTCCATTTATGAAAGACCACACTGCTGTTCAAAATAAAGTATCTCCAAAGGAGGAAGATTAAAAAAATCATGTTATTTGAGGATCTTTTGAAGGATCTATAACTCCTGGGAGCCTAGAGAAAAGGAAAGTTAGGGAATAATAGCTTCCAAATTTATCAATGCATGACTTCAGTAATTTTCCCCAAGTAGCCACAGTCCTTCTTTCTGTTTCAAAATTCCTTCTTATTAATATTGATAAAATAGGAGCAAATGTTCAGCAATAAGAACTGTCCATAAATAGAATGAACTGTATTAGAAAATAAAGAACATCCAATAATATTAATAAAAATCTTAACTGACATTCATCAAAAACTTTCTGGATTACAAAATGGCTTTCTTCCAAAAACTTTGGCTGGGTAGATAATGAAAATATGCTTATTTTATGGGTAACAATAATAACTAATATTCATATTATTTTGTAAAAGTTACAAAATTATCTCATTATAACTCTGCAAAATGATGCTATCATTTATTTCCATTTTATATATGAGGACACTGAGTAGATAAAAGTCAAGCAATTTTCCCAAAATCACAGTCAGGATTCAAACCCATATCTTCCTGACTCCAAATCTAACACATTATACATTATGCCACCCAGATACTAATAAAATGAGGAAACTGAGGTAGCAGAAATTAAGTTACTTGTCTAACATTAGAGACCATTGTCTTCTAGCCCCAAGCTCAATGTTCCTTCCATTGAACCATGCTTTAAAAAAAAAAAAAAAAACTATTACAAGAAATGTTCAATCAGAAATTGGTTAAAAAGACCCAGTTCTATTATTTGTGAATGCAGGTAGAAGGGAAGAGGTGAGTACATGTTCACATTTCCATAAACCTTGGTGAATTCTTATGTGTCATTATGATAAGAAACAAACAACATGTTTTCTGGATCTATTCTTAAGTTGAAGGGCCCAAATACAGGAGGAGGAGAAGGAATTGTTGTAGTAGTAGTTGTGGTAATAATAGTAATAGTAGTAGAAGTAGCAATAGCAGTAAAAGTAATAGTAGTAATAGTAATAGTAGCAGTAGTGGTTGTAGTAGTAGTAGTGGTAGTGGTAGTAGCAATAGTAGTAGTAGTAGTAATAGTTGCAGTAATAGTAGTAGTAGTGGTTATATTAGTAGTAGTGGCAGTGGTAATACCAATAGTAGTAGTAATAGTAATAATAATAGTAGTAATAGTAATAGTAGTGGTAGTAGCAGCAGTAATGGTAGTAGTAGTAGTAGTAGTAGTAAAGAGTGGTAGTAATAATAGTAATAGTAGCAGTAGTAATAATAATAGTAATAGTAGTAATAACAGCAGTAAAGATAGTGGTAGTAGTAATATTAATAGTAGTAGTAGTAATAGTGATTAGTAGTAGTAGCAGCAGTAGTGGTAGTAGTAGTAGTAAAGATAGTGGTAGTAATAGTATTAGTAGTAGCAGTAGTAGTAAAAGTAGTAGTAGTAGTAGTAATAGTAGTAGCAGTAGTAGAGGTTATAGTAGTAGTGGTAGTAATAATAGTAGTAGTAGAAATAGTTGTCATCATTGTCATCATTGTCATAGTCATTGTTGTTGTAGATATTTAGTAATAAACATAAGATTTACACACTTTAAGGCTTTTAAAACACTTAGTGGAAGTCTCTAGTCAAGCTTCACAATAGTTATATATTAGGTACTGCAGGTATTATCCTTATTTTTCAGATGAGGGAGCGGAGGTTGAAAGAGACTAAATGACTTGTGTCTGCTTGTATATGCAATAAATATAAGAATAAAATTTTGAATTCAGGTTCCTTCTGTCTCCAATTCTGGAGCTCTGTCCATCTCACCATGATTTATATACTTTCCTTTGTGCAGGCATACCATTGCTTTTTTGTCTGTTATGATTTTCCTTTATTATTCCTCTTCAATGCTGAGTGTAGTGAATCCCTTTTAATTACCTGACAGTTGGGTTGTTGGAGATAAAAGAAGAAGCTGGGTGAAGGACTTTTTGAAGGTCTCCTCACAGGTAGCAACTCAGAACCTGAAGAAGCCTATATTTGCCAGGGAAATAGTGGGGTTGTTGGGTACAGAAAATTCCTTCTAAAACATTATGCTATGTCATCTTTCAGGAGGTAATATACAGAGGGATTCCCATTTTGGGTGAAAAGTTGAATGCACTGCCATCAAGTCTTTTCAAATAGAATATTCTAAAATTAGAGAAACTTCTGTGAAACAAGTAATAATGGATGAGTGGGAAGGAAATGACAGCATCATTCTTTAGAAGCTTATCTCAATGTCTTGCTCCAGCTGATAACTTGCCTATAGGCAAATTGAAGGGATATATTTAGACTCTAAACACATTTCATGATTTTTTTCCCTTCCCATTTCTTGGTTTCCTTCCTTTAGGTGCTGCTTCTGGGATACTGGACAATCTGGAGTGGTTAAGTAAAGGACCTAATTAAACTTTGTTCTGTGATACTTCATCTTCAATTAGAGACTGTAAAGTGAAAAATTTCTCCTGGGAAGGACTTCAGGGACGGCCAAGGGTAGTGTTTGCCTTAAAATCTAATAGATGAGGAATGTAGAATGAAGGAATTATATCATCTGAAGTCTCTGCTTTACAATGGAGGAAAGTGACTTCTATAAAAGCAAAATAATATTTGGGTATGCACAAGTAGTAGTAATAAGAATAATAATGTACTATAGCATCTAAATATTTGAAAACTATTTTACATGTATTATCTCATTTGATGATCACAACAAGTAAGTAATTAAATATGATTTTCTATATTCAAATTCTAATCCAAATTCAGTGTTTTTCCATAGTATCATATTTCTTTTATCTCTGATTCCAGAACCACAGTATTTCCAAGTTAATCTTCTCTCTTGGCCCTTAAGCAACAATTTCATCTTTGGGATTTTTAGGACCAAAGAGTAATTTAAGTATCCTACTCTCATAATACCCATACACATACACAAAGATATATGTATATATCTATATTTATCTATCCCACTTCATTAGTTGTACTTTAATGTCAAGATCCTATACTTTATACTGTGGTTCAGAATCCAAATATTTTTGCTAAGAACTATCTTAACTTTTTGTTCACTTTCTAAATATACTTTTCTCTACTAAAGTTTCTCCCTTCAGTTATTGTGATAAAAACAATCCCTGTGAACCTTACAATCTTAAGTTTATTGCCCTTGAATTATAGAATTCCTCATAATACCCTTTTGCTTATCTTGTAGTGTATGTTCTTTTGGTAATATCAGGAATGAATAGCATCATCAGGTTTGACAAGACTAGAGAATATCTTATATATGTGCTCTGGGAAGAAAAAAAGAGCATTTCTTTATTGATCATGACAGATTAACATATGTTTGCCTCAGAACCCCCAGTAAGAGACCAACTAACTATCATTGGATTATGTGTCTTTTGGAATTACCTATGGATCCATCTCATCATCCCTGGAGTACAAGAAGCTTTCTTCCTTAGGGAAAAGACTCAATCCTATTCTTTACTCTGGTGAGAGCTTCTTATCTACTTTATTACTTCAGATGTTTAAATGGTCTTTTTTTCTTTCTTCTCTATGGGAAATCCTTTTATCCAGTAACATTGTAATATAGTTTAGGATTAACTTGTTTCTTCACATTATTTTCTTTTCTTCTTTTCTCTTAGAAGCATTTCTACATTCTTCCAAGGAACACTTTATTCTCTGATAACTTACAGAATGAGATAGACACCCCTTTGCTCTTTCTTGGAAGGATTCTAACCTGTCCTTTGTCCATCTGTAAGTATCATTTGCTCTTGCAGAAACACAAATAACGTGTCCACAGGACACTGAAAATCCCCTTTCCCTCACATATGTTTTTGAAGTGAAAATTTCCAATTTCTCCATCATTCTTGTTGCTAACTCTAATTTGCTGGGCTAACTACCATGATAGCAGCAATGACACAATGTATACATTTTTTGATTTGATAATCTCTCTCATCTGTTTCTTTATTGTAAAATGGGGATAGTATTAAAATCTAATTCAGAATCAAATTGTAAACATCAAATGGCATAGAATATATAAAGCTTTCCCCAAAGTTTAAAGCATTAATGCACACTAGTCACTCTTAATATTATCACTGTTCACTATGATTGGACCTCTAGAAGCTGTATGTCAAGCTTCCTGCCTTTTCATAGGAATTTCCCTGACTTGTATTTCATTTAAAAGTAAGTTTGTTTAGTTCCTCTTGATCTACAATTAACAGATTTTCCTAAAATCCTTAATGTAAATGCCTTTAGCTATTTCTGGTCACATGTTGCCTCTTTTCTTTATATATCTAGTCCTCAGAGATGTGCTCTATCCCCAGAACTTAATTAATACGGTTTGATGGCTACAGACATAGGAGATGCCACTAAAATGCACAGAGGTCACATTCTTCAATTTATTTTTCCACAACAGTGAACACACAAGCAGTGCCAAGTCATACATAGAAAGCAAATTCTGTGGGATTTTAGACTATTTCAGTAAACTCCTACCCACCTTTTTCAATGCTACTTTACACACTATATTGTTCTGTGACTATTGAATAAAGACCAATCTAAACAAACACCATCAGTGATCACATTATTTCCCTTGTTTAAAGATGCTAGCTGAGTTTAGTTTTTGTGTGGGTGGAATTATCAGTGCATTCAGTTCACAGTTGGAACTAGTCTCTTTCTGCCCTTTAGTTTAGCTGCATTGCCTTTCTGACTGGCCTAACAGTTATACTGAACAATTCATTTGTTTCTAGAGGACATATCTAAGAAGCAAATCAGACAAGTATTTAAAGTAGAGAGAAGAGGATAAGAATAATAAGAATCATTGTATCTAAATAATCATATTTCCACATCAAGGAAATAAAGAAGAATCTTTTTAAAGCCTCATTCTACTCATTGGCTAGCATTACTCCTGAAATACTATGTTTAAGTAGTACTGTCTCCAACTTTCTTAGCCAGTCTAGCTTTACTTTCCTTAAAAGTTTTTTTGTTTTTGTTTTTGTTTTGTTTTGTTTCTCTTATAACTCTTTCTAGAATCTAATGTGCTTGGAAAAATCATATTTGATTCAGTGGTTTTCAAGACTGGAGCCCATTTAGCAGCAATAGCTTTTCAGCTTATTCAGGTATGGTCTTTGGAGCTTATTAAGCTATGTATGTATGTATACACATACATATATATATACACACACACATTATATACATATATATATACATATATATGTGCATATATATATATACATATATATATATATATATATGAAAATTGTTCCACCCTTATTTCCACAGTAATCATGTTGCACAAGAAAAATCATATCATAAAGGAAAAAAATGAGAAAGAAAACAAAAAAGGAAATAAACAACAACCAAAAAGGTGAAAATGCTGTTTTGATCCATATTCAGTTCCCACAGTTGCTTTTATGGATGTCGATGGCTCTGTCCATCATACATCCATTCTAACTGGCCTGAATTACCTCATTGTTGAAAAGAGCCATGTTCATCAGCATTGATTATCATACAATCTTATTGTTGCCATATATGAGTTTCTTGGTTCTACTCACTTCACTTGACATTAGTTCACCTAAGTCTCTCCAGGCCTTTCTGAAATTATCTTGCTGATCATTTTTAATAGAATGATAATATTACATAACATTCATATACTATAACTTATTTAGCCATTCTTCAACTGATGGGCATCCACTTAGTTTCTAATTCCTTGCCACCACAAAAAGGGCTGCTATAAACATTTTTGTACATGTGGGTCCTTTTCAATTTTTTATAATCTCTCTGGGATACAGGCCCAGTAGAGACACTGCTGGATCAAAGGCTGTGCAAAGTTTAATAGTCCTTTGGGCATAGTTCCATATTGTTCTCCAAAATGGTTAAATCAGTTTACAATTCTACCAATAATGTATTGTGTCCCAGTTTTCCCATATATCCTCCAACTTTTATTATTATTTTTTCCTGTCATCAGAGTTGCCTTAATTTGCCTTTCTCTGATCAATAGTGATTTAGAGCATTTTTTCATGCGACTAGAAATGGTTTTAATTTCCTCATCTGAAAATTGTCTGTTCATATTCTATGACAACTTATCCATTGTAGAATGGCTTATATTCTTATAAACTTGAGACAATTCTCTATATATTTAAAAAATGAGGCCTATATTAGTACCCTTGGATATAAACATTCCCCCCCCCAATTTCTTGCTTCCCTTCTAATCTTAATTATTAATTAATTAATATTAATTAATCAATATTAATTATTAATTAATTGAGGTTAAGTGACTTGCCCAGGATCACACAGCTAGGAAGTGTTTAGTGCCTGAAACCAGATTTGAACTCAGGTCCTCCTGACTTCAGGGCTGGTGCTCTATCCACTGCACCATCTAGCTGTCCTTTCCCTTCTAATCTTGTCTATATTGGTTTTGCTTGCATAAAAACTTTTAAAATTAATATAATCAAAATTATCCAATTTTAATTTCAAAATGTACTCGTTCTTCTTTGACCACAAATTCCTTCCTTCACATATCTGAGAGATAGACTATCCTTTGTTCTAATTTTCTTATAGTATCATTCTTTATGTTTAAATCATGAATCCATTTCATGGGTTGGTATATTTTTTAAAAAATTTCTGATCCCCACTCCAAAGTTACAGATTTTTTTTAAAAAGAGTGATTATAAAATTTTTATTTGGTGTACATTCTTAATTCCATTCTACTACTTTGTTATCTTACATTGAAATTAACAAAATCATTTTTCAGCTTCCTTGGAATTGACACTCTCCAGGCATTTGTAGACTCTGAAATTCCATCTGCATTTTATTTGACAATTTACATATGTTTAATTGCTTGATTCTCCCCTAACTAATCCTTTCCTCTGACCAGGAGGCCATGCCCCCCCCCCCCTCTCTCTCTCTCTCTCTCCCCCTGAGCTTCTCACAGCTTATCTACTACTTTCTTGTAATGAATTACCAGAAAGTGAAAACAGGATTTGGATCTCTTAATGATAGGGGATCAGGGATAGAGGGTAGGAGTCAGAGTCTGTAATGTGACCTGCTTACCCCAAGAGTGGTTATAAATAGAGGAGGAAATAGAAATGGCAGAAATATTTTTGTTGAAAATTTTCAAAATCTTTGTTCATAAATATAAACTATTTTCTTCACATTATTAGTGTTTTCTCTTATTCTTCTATCAGATTACAGATATATTTCCTAAGATACATAAGCAATTTATTTAATTAACTTGTTATAAAAGTGCTCATTGGACATTAAATTTACATTTTAAGACTTCCCAACATTGTTCCTTCAGTGGAATACTTGCAGCATTTTTAAGTACTAGTCTACTTTCTTCTTGGAAAATACTATCTAGTAATATTTCCAGACCATCTATTTTAAATATGCGTGGGAGTCTTAATGCTTTTGTTCTTTATGTAGTATACTCTATAAATGATAATTCCATCCTTTCTGGTGACTATAGGCAATCGAATGTTCAGTTCCATTTCTTTACTGAGGATAAAAATCAATAGTTGCTCTTGTACATATTTGAAATGGAAAGAAAAATAGGTTGGGCCAATGGCCATAATGGACTCTATTGGAGCAAAATTTGCAAATGCTGCCAGAAAGTAGTGTGAGTGCAAGAAACTAAATCAAGCCAGCACTGTTAAATTATTATAATACTGAGTAGAATTCAGCTTCTTGGAGGCCAGGGTCTCACAAATTAAGTATACCTTATGGCAGGTAAACATTTGTCTTATGACTGACTGATTCTGTTTACCCAACATAGATGCTTTTTATCTTTACTGTCAGACAAACATCATTTTCATGATTCCTCCTTAAGACATACATAGAACATGATTACGTTGATTAACTTGAATCAGAAAACCCTTCTTAGTCTTTCTTTGACTTGCTTGGGACTTTACTGCTCTGTTTCACAATGATATTAATCTGTTTATTACTTGTGACTTAAGTCCTTTATTCAATAATGTGATGTAATAGGGTCATAAGGTATGGCTACTCAAAGAACAATGCATTTGGTCACCAAACTGCCTATTTAGTCAATGCTTCTTCTTTTCCCTATATAATAATTATGTAGATTAGAAAAAATTTAGAAAATAAGATTGTAAAGAATTTTGCAAACCTTAAAGTATATATAAATGTTAGTTATTATTATTATTGTTACTTTTTAGTAGTATTAGTAGTAATAATACTATTTTACTTTGAATTGATGGAGGTAGTATCCAAAATGAAGAGGTCATTAAAGTAAGAAGAATTAAGGATTTGGCCTCAAAGTAGTAGACTAGCATAGTAAAAAAGTCATTGAATCTGGAGTAAAAACCAAAAACTTGGAGCCCGAGGTTTAGTTTTGCCTCCTATAATCTATATGATGTTATCCAAGACTACATGATGTCCTTAGTTTCTTTTTCTGAAAAATGAGGGGACAGGACAAGATGTTCTTTTAGGTCCCATACAGCTTTAACATTTCATGATTATTTTTTAATGGCATTCCAAAATGGGTACTCAGTACTTTTCATAACACTCGTGACTAAGTGACTGACTCTGAGTGAGACAAATCTGAATATCTCATTTTCTAAGAAATCTGAAAATAACCCAAGGCCAAAAGTTAAGAAAATTCCTCAGCTCTAGTGGAAATCTGTAGGCACGGATCAGGAAGCACAAGAGCCTTAGTGGAGGAAGTGAGAAAGATGAATTAAGTGGCATAAAGGTAAGTGTTGCTCTCCCCCACCCTCTCCTAATTACATCTAAGAAAGGACAGGACTCTTTTTCCAAAGAGAGTGTAGGATTAAAAATACTATTTTATATGTTCAGTACTTTAGCCTCCATCCCTTAGTTCCCCTTCTCTTTGAGAATTGAAGTATCCTTAGCTTTGATTACCTACTTTTAATTTTTGCCCAGTTTAATATGGAAAACAGTATTTCTTCTGTATAATTTAGTAGCATTTAGAAATATGGTTTAATTTCCTGTTTTTCACATCACATCAGAGATGAACTTTTGAAATCTACGTAGCCTTGCAAGATGCCTTTCACTATAATGTGTCACAGGACACATGTGCAATATGCATCTTGTGTAATAACTATACTTAACATTTCTAAAAACACTACCTGACATTATAATTGAAAACTTCATAAAAATCAATGATTACCATTTTACAATAACATCTGTGGCATTTTTATCTTTCACTCCTTTTCATGGAAAAACTACCCAGACCTTTAAATAGCATATTAAAAGATTCCTTTCAGGAGGTACTCACTAGCAGTGTTTCTCAAATAGCTTCTAATAATACTAAGCAGGGAAGAACAGTGCACTGAATCACGGAGTTGCTGTTATACAATCTCTTAAGGTCAGTTACATAAGGAAACAAATAAGAGAAAAGGAAACTTACATCTCTTTTGTTCAGAGACTTAAATGGTATATGTATCTTCCAGAGAGATAGATACTTTTAAATATTTGGGATGTAAATGGGGACCTTTCTGAGTCCCTGGTAGCCCTTAAGAACATTGACCAAAGGAAGCTCTTCTTGATGTCTGTGACTATTACAGAAGTAATGTTAAAAATTCTTTAGCAATTAAATCAAGCCTGTATTGGCTTTCCTCATCAATGCCTGTGGCCCTTAAATTAAGGATAGAACTCTTAACTGCCTGACCTTTTGGAATGGCTGAATCCTAGTCATAAGGTACGAAGACAAGCCAAATGAGAAGGAACTCACATCCAAACTTTGTTCTGTCTCTGTCATACTCTGGTCATGATGCTGTCTCTCATATAAATTAAAAAAAAAACCATGGCCAGCCCTAGTCACTAGCATTTTTCTTTTCCTGGGGATTGATCTAAAATTTTAAAAAAAGTGTTGGTTTTGTTTGTGAAAGACCTTTTTAATTTAATGTAATCAAAATTGTTCATTTTGCATTTCATAATGTATTCTAGTTCTTCTTTGATCATAAATTCTCTTCTACAAAGATCTGATAAGCAAATTATCCCTTGCTCTCTTAAAGTGCTTACAGTATGATCATTTACACCCAAATCAATGTACCCATTTTTGATCTTATTATGGGGTATGTGCTGAAGATATATGTTGAATTTTTGACATATTATTTCCCAGTTTTCTCAGCAAATTTTTGAAATAGTATGTTTTTATCCCAGAGGCGAGAGTTTGGGGATTTATGAAATACTAGATTACTATAGTCATTGATTATTGTGACATGTGTACCTAATTTATTCCATTGTTCCAATACTCTATTTCTTAGCCAACATCATATGTTTTAGATGACTGATGCTTTATAATAATGACTGGTAGGTTATCATCTTTTGCAAATTTTTTTCATTAATTACCTTGATATTCTTGATTTTTTGTTCTTCCAGATAAATTTTGTTATTTTTTTCTAATTCTATAAAATACTTTTTTTGGCAGTTTGATCGAATAATATGGCACTGAACAAGTAGGACTAATTTAGGTAGAATTATAATTTTTATTATATTATCTTGGCTTACCCATGAGCAATTGATATTTTCCTAATTGTTTAGCTCTGACTTTATTTGTGTTAAAATGTTTTGCAATTGTGTTTATATAGTTCCTAGTATTGTCTTGCCAGATAGACACCCAAATATTTTATTTTGTCTAGTTATTTTAAATGGAATTTCTCTTTTCTATCTCTTGCTTCTGGACTTTGTTAGTAACATATAGAAATGCTGGTGATTTCTGTAGATTTATTTTATATATTGTAACTTTGCTAAAACTGACAATCTTTTCTTCCCATGACTTAGGGTTCCACATAGACCTTTCATCTATTGACAATGTTATATCATTAGCAGGTGAATTTCTTCTTTTGAACATTAAAGTATCACTTAAAATAGTATAGCTTTTCACATGCTGATGTGATACAAAGGTCATTTGAAGATCATGGCATTACCTCCCTGATGTTATAGTCTTCTTCAAGAATGAAGAACAAACAACTTCAGCCACCAACAACAACATTAATGCTATTCCAGGAAATAGGCTAAGCACCAGAGACACAAATAAAGGCACAAATAAATGAACTTTTATGTAAAACCATGCTAATGCATAGCTACATACAAGGTTCATCTAGGAATTATATATATGGAGGAGGTAATGTTAACTTATGCTAGTACTACTCTAGCTGAGTAGTGTGGTATCATAGTATATAGACTTCTGGTCTCAGACTCAGAAAGGCTAAGTTTACACCTTGCTTTGGACACACACTGTCTATGTGATTCTGGGAAAGTCACTTAATGCTCTGGTCCCCTCTCTAGGGCTATAAATTGGAGTTATTGTTGTTGAGCTGTTTTAGTCACATTAAATTCTTTGTGATGCTATTTGGGATTTTCTTGGCAAAGAAACTGGAGTAGTTTGTTATTTCCTTCTCCAGTTCATTTTACAGGTGAGGAACTGAGACAAATAGGGTTAAGTGCCTTGCCCAGGCCACATAGCTAGTAAGTGCCTGAGGCCAGATTTGAAGTCATGAAGATGAATTTTCCTGACTTGAGGCTCAACATTCTGTCCACTGTGCTACCATTGCAATGGTAGAGAGTTTCCTCATTGGGAGCCCCTTATGCAAATAAAATATCAGATTCAATTCCATTTTTATCTTATCTCAAATCACTCTTATTAGGTCATTTTTTATATAATGGATTTTATAGTTTAAAAATGTGATATATATAATCATATATACATATATGTGTATGTCTATGATGTGCATATATTTGCATGTATACATAAATATATACATATATAAATATATATTTATCTCTAGAAAGATAGCACTTGGTACAATATCAGGTATAATAATTACTAACCAGTGGTTCACTGGATAGAGTATAAAGATTGGACTAGATGTTCTCTTACATTCTTTCAAATGTTAAGTTTCTATCATAGTTTGTGAAATATATTTCAAATTGACATAAAGAAAAATTTTCTGACAATTTAGGCTGTCCAAAATAAAAGATACTTTCCTTTTAGTCTGTTTTTCATCTCTTATTGCCAAAGCTAGCATTTCTAATAAAATATCGAATAGTAACAGCGATAGTGGGCAACCTTGTTTCACTCCTGATCTTATTGGGAATGGTTCTAGTTTATCACCATTACATATGATGCTTACTGATGGTTTTAAATAGATGCTACTGACTATTTTAAGGAAAAGTCCATTTATTCCTATACTTTCTAGTGTTTTTAACAGAAATGGGTGTTGAATTTTATCAAATGCTTTATCTATTGACTCTGACCAAGCAAAACCACTACTAAGTCAGTATCCCAAAGATATTTAAAAAGAGGAAAAAGGTCCTGTATGTACATAATATCTATAGTAGCTCTTTTTATGGTGGCAAAGAATTGGAAACTGAGGGCATATCTATCATCTGGGGAATGACTGAACAAGTTGTATTTTGTTGTACCCTTAAAAAGAATGAGCAGAAAAAACTGGGAAGACCTATATGAACCAATGCAAAATGAAATAAGCAGACCCAGGACATTATTCATAGTAACAAAATATCATATGGTGATCAACTGTGAATGATTTAACTATTCTGCACAATAAAATGATCCAATATAATTCCAAATGACTTAGTATGAAAAATATTACCTTCAGAGAAAGAAGTGTTTGAGTCTGGTTACAAATCAAAGCATACTTTTTCTTTCTTTTCTTTTTATTGTTTTTGCTGAGGCAATTGGGGTTAAGTAACTTGCCTAGGGTCACACACTATATATACACATATGTACATATATATATATATATATATATATATATATATATATATATATATATATATATATATATATATATATACATATATATATATATATATATATATATACACATATTTTTAAAGAGTCTCAAAACAGTCAAGGTGGTTTATATCTATGGAAAGGTGGAAATAATAGTGACTCCCAATACAAAACTATATAAATTTAGCAATGAACATTTCATAAAGTCTGTGAGAAATTATATCTAAATATCTTAAATCCCTCCTTAAGTTATAACATCATTATCCATTTTAAGAGATGAACAATATTTGAAATTTTTGAAGCAAGAGTTCTGCTTATCTCTGGTGAGAGACATTTGAAATATTTTGTTTAGCTCTGGGTGTCATATTTTATGGACAATGTTAAGGGTAACCAGGAAAAAGGGTTGCCAGGATGGTAGTTGCATTAGAGATGATTACATGTAACGACTAATCAATGAATGGATGGAAAGAACTAGGAACAATTAGGTTGGAGAATAGAATATTTAGATGGGGAGCCAAGATGGCGGAGAAGAAACACACTACTCAGTGAACGTCCTCACTCCCTCACAACCAATTAGATAAATTAAGTCTCAAAATTAGCTCAGGACTGATAGATACCACAAGGACTGGAAGCACGACTTACCAGCTGAAGAGAATCTGGAGTTTCAACAGGAAAGGTCAGTTCTCAGGGGAGGAATAAGAAAGACCAGTACAGACGGTGGGGTAGGGGCACACTGCGCCCATTGCGCTGGGAGGGGCTCTGGGATCAGAGAAGCCACTGAGGTAAAGGAATCTGGCACAGGCTGTTAGCTCTTCTCTGCTAATTATTTAGCAGTTCAGAAGAGAAAGCCAAAATATTTTAAAACTCAGATTAGATTTCCCCCCCCCCCACCCTGGGGGTGACTCGGCAGACTCGGCACCAGGGGGTGTGGCCTCAGCTACCTCCTGAGAATAGTTAAGAGACTGACAAGTGGGTGGATACGGCCCAAGGCAACACACACTGCCTAGCTTAGCTGGAGGGAGTGGAACTCAGCTCCAGGAAGTCCCAGAGAAGCGGAACCTTTGAACTAGGGACCGCGGTTTCTGGCAGACACTTCCAGTTTGAGCGCAGGGGCTTCTCACGTCACCTGCTGCAGACATCCACGCCCCACCCGGACACATAGGCTGGGCTTCGTGCTGTCTTCACTATTCTACGCCCTCGAAGCACAGTAGTGCTAATCACCTCTGAGGCGCTTCCAGGGAGGGGGTGGGGAACTCTCTCCCAGAGCTCTCTCTTAGCGCGGGCGCAGGGGCCGCTGCATCCATCCGGTCTGGGAGGAAGCTGGTAAAGAAGTAAATAATTTCCTACCCCAGGGACAGACCCCAAAACATTTTTTAAGTATGAGCAAAAAAGCTAGAAAAACTATAGATTCCTTCTATACAGAGAAAGAGCGGGTACCCAACCCCGAGGAAGTTAACAGCAAAGATTCAGAAGATAACAACCTAAAGGGGAACGATTCCTGCCCCCCATCACATAACTCTCTCCTAGAAGAAGCTCTTAAGAAATTGAGGGAGATCGAAGAAAAATGGGGCAAGGAAAGGGAAGTTATGATAGAGAATAACAACGTCCTGAAATTGGAGTTGGAAAAAATAAAGAATTCACAGGAGATGCAGGGAAACAAAATTAGTGAATTAGAAAAGGTTAAAAAAACACAGGAAAGTAGGATTTCTGAATTGGAAAAGATAAAAAAGTCTCAAGAAAATAGAATTTCTGAATTGGAAAAAGAAAATAATTCTCAAAAAAAAAAAATTAGGGAAATGGAAAAAAATTCAATAGAGCAAAATAATTCATTTAAAAACGAAATTGGGCATTTACAAAAAGAACTAAAAACTGTGAAAGAAGAAAATAACTCCTTAAAAGTCAGGATGGAACAAATAGAAATGAATGATTCACAGAGAACCCAAGAATCAGTCAAACAAAACAAAAAAAATGAGAAGCTGGAGAACAACGTCAAATACTTACTGGGAAAATCTATAGACCTGGAAAATAGATCTAGGAGAGATAATCTGCGGATTATTGTGTAACGTGCTGTCGTCTCTAGAAGCTGCCGGATCACTCTCTGGGAAGAGATCTGCTGTGTCTTCTACTCAAATCTCTCCGACAGATTCTTCTTCCTGTAATGAACCGTTGTCTCCAGGCAGTTGCTGTTAACTCTTGTCCAAAGAAGTGACTTCCCTTCCTGCAGAGAGCCCCGTCAAGCCTGATGCAATTCAGAGTCTTCCTTCTTGAATCCTGGCTCTGAATCTCCTCCAGCTCTTATCCTTCTCCAGGCCGATCTGCTCTCTGCGCCCAGTGCTGTCTCTTTTTATCCTCCCAGAGAATGGGCGTGGGATAATGCAAGGGCTTCTGGGAAGAACCACCCCAGCCAATGAGCTTGCCCCCTCTATCAAGTCAACCTGAGTTCTCACCTTGTAATTGTCCAGAAAACCTGAATTCTCACCTTGTCACCATCCAGACAACCTCAGTTCTCACCTAGTAATCCCAACATCTCCCCCTTTCTTTTGATTTAGAACATAGGACAGTCATGACCTTGAAACATAAATCCATCAATATGGGAAGTATTACAGATAATTACATAAATTACATAAGCACATAGTAACATAGTAACATAACACATGCTAGAAGTATATAACATAATCATAATCATAAATTGAAAATTTATAAATGTCCATAAGTCCATTGTCCATTATTCTCATCTGGTGTGAGGAAGTCCAATGATTCCTGCTGGTTTTTAAGTTCTTTAACAGTCTTCTTATTATCCATGCTCTTTCAGTGTCAGATGTTTCTTAGATCTTCTCCTTTATTTTGAGGTCTTTCTCTTTTTCTGTCTCTCTCTGATGGACAAGGCGAATATGACTTGTTGGCACCCATCTGATTCCTTCTCCTGCTGAAGAAATACAAGCAAACCCTCTCCCCCAGGCAGTTAACCTATCTGGTCCCTTCCATTCACCACTTTCTGGATCTCTCCACATCACCTGGCGATTATATTGGAATTGTTTGCACTGGACAAAGCCCTGTTGGTTTAAAAGGCCTGTATTCTCCCCAAGTGTAATCCATTTTTGCAATCTGATTGCCTTTTGGCTCACTTATCAGGTAATCCCGTTCTGCCATGTGATTGCTTTTCTGCTGGTTGATTAAATCAGAGTCCTGGCCTCCTAAAGGTTCTTTGGATGTAACATCAGCTGCCATCATACCCCAAGTCTTTTTTGCCTGGGGCCCTGGACCTGGGCCCCTCATCCCATTTCCCTGAATTATTCTACACTCTGATGCCCAATGGAGTCCTCTGTTGCATTTTGGACATGGGGTTTTAGGTCTTCTCTCACCCTGTTTCCTCACTGTATCTCCATATCTACAGTGAGCTCTTAGATGTCCAATTTTTCCACATTGAAAACATCGCCGAGTTTCTCTAGAAGGCCCTTGCCAGGAGGGACCCTGTCTTTCCACATTCATCATTGTCTGTAAAAAGCATTTGTTTCCACTGTAGCACAGCGTCTTATGATCTCCTCTAAAGGAGCATCTTTGTCTAATCCCCATATAATTCTTTTGCAAATCTCATTGGCATTTTCCTTAGCCAGATGTCTGGTCATTATTTCTGTAGCTGAATTTTCTCCAATAGTTCTTTTGACAGCAGTTTGCAAACGTCCCACAAAATCTGCAAAAGGTTCATTGGGACCTTGCTGTATTTTAGTGAAAGCCTCTCCACGATCTTTCTGTCCAGGAAGGACACCCCAAGCTTTTATTGCAGCCTTAGCAATTTGTTCATATATTGTCATGGTATAATTAATCTGTTCCGAATTCTCTCCATACTGACCTTCACCAGCTAAGTGCTCAAAAGTGAATTGTGTGTTAACTCCTATTTCCAAATTGCATCTGACTTGAATTTTACATAATTCATGAAATTCCGCAAGCCATAATAAATTTTCTCCAGGTTCCAGACATGTCCTTGCTATGGATTTCCAATCATTCGGGGTTAGGACTTCATAAGACAAACCATCTAGTAACATTTTGACATAAGCTGATGTAGCCCCATAAAGGGTACAACCTTTTTTCAAATCCTTAATTTTATTCAAATCTAAAGGTGCATATCTTCTCCTTTTTTTACCTACAGAGTCAGTATTTTCAATCACAGGATATGCATGTATAAAATCACTTATATCCTGTCCTTCTCTCTTAGCTTTAACCAATGCTTTTTCTAATCTTGTCATAGGCTTAGGCTTCTTCACAGGCAATTCTGTTTGTGTTTCTGCCTCTTCCCCTCTTTCTTCCTCCATCTCTGAAGGTGGGGTTGATGTGGGCCTGTCAATAATCTGTTCTCTAGGCAGGGTTGAAGCTTCTTCAAGAGAATCATACCATAATTCCTCATTTAAATCCTCTTGCTCTAGGGAAAGATCTTGATCTTTCCTTTTTTCCTCACACTTCCTCCTCTGTTCATTTTTAGAACTTTTCCTTCTCCTACAACTTGCTTGATAGTTTAAGGCTAATTGAACTATGTTGTAGATATAAAATACTTCTGCAGAAATTGAACGAGGCCCATTTTTTGCTTGAAATTCTTTCATTTCATATCCCACTAGCTTCCATTTATCTACATCTATCTTTTCTTCCTCTAAGAACCAAGGGGATGTGCGTCTTAATGCAGCCAAGAGTTTAGCAATCTGTACCCAGGTTACAAGTAAACTCTGCTCCTCAATTATGTTGATTATACTCTCTATAGTACCACTCCTGAATGGAGCTGAGGTTGCTTCTGGGGCTGGGGATGAGTCGGCTGAGGTCCAGGGATTGAATATAGCTAACATCTGCCCCATTTCAGCTATAAGAGATTCCTGGTTTAGCCCTTAACAAGTTAAGTTCCTTATTTATCTATTAGCACACTCACTTAATCTTTAACAAAGTTTCCTCGTTACTCACGGTTCTGGGTCAGAGAGACTGAGATCTAGATCAGAAGCTTTTCCACTGGAATCAGGACCGTGTCTGTCCCTGTTCGGGTGCCAAATTGCGAAGGTCTGGTCTAGCTCCTCTTGTCAGGATAAGCAAAAGTCCTTGCCCCACGTTGGGCGCCAAATGTTGCGAGCTGTTGTCTCTACTAGCTGCCGGATCACTCTCTGGGAAGAGATCTGCTGTGTCTTCTACTCAAATCTCTCCGACAGATTCTTCTTCCTGTAATGAACCGTTGTCTCCAGGCAGTTGCTGTTAACTCTTGTCCAAAGAAGTGACTTCCCTTCCTGCAGAGAGCCCCGTCAAGCCTGATGCAATTCAGAGTCTTCCTTCTTGAATCCTGGCTCTGAATCTCCTCCAGCTCTTATCCTTCTCCAGGCCGATCTGCTCTCTGCGCCCAGTGCTGTCTCTTTTTATCCTCCCAGAGAATGGGCGTGGGATAATGCAAGGGCTTCTGGGAAGAACCACCCCAGCCAATGAGCTTGCCCCCTCTATCAAGTCAACCTGAGTTCTCACCTTGTAATTGTCCAGAAAACCTGAATTCTCACCTTGTCACCATCCAGACAACCTCAGTTCTCACCTAGTAATCCCAACATTATTGGACTTCCAGAAAACTATGACCAAAAAAAGAGCCTAGATTCTATTTTACAGGAAATTATCAAAGAGAACTGTCCAGAGATAATAGAAACAGAAGGGAAAGTAGATGTGGAAAGAATTCATCGAACTCCTTCTAAAATAGACCCTAAAAAAAGAACACCACGGAATATTGTGGCTAAGCTGCAGAATTACCACACAAAGGAGAAAATCCTGCAAGCAGCTAGAAAAAAACAATTTAAATACCAAGGTGCCACAATAAGGGTCACCCAAGATCTGGCTGCCTCCACATTAAAAGATAGAAGGGCCTGGAACCTGATATTCCGTAAGGCAAAAGATCAAGGACTGCAACCAAGAATGAACTACCCAGCTAAGTTTAGCATCTTTTTCCACGGAAGAAGATGGTCATTCAATGAAACAGAGGAATTCTATATGTTTCTAAGAAAAAAACCAGACTTAAACAAAAAATTTGATCTACATCCACAAGACTGAAGAGAAACAGAAAAAGGTACACAGAACCCTTGAGAACTGTAACTCTGTTGTGGGTATATAAAAAATACTCAAGGATAATTTGATTTTACTGATATAAAAGAAAAAAAGGGGGGTGTAGTAAAGGGAAGGAGGTCGGTTCAGAAAAAGGGGAAGGAGTGATAAAAAGAGGGAAACTACATCCCAGGAAGAGACATAGAAAATACACCATATCTGAGGGAACTTAGTGAGGGGGAGAATCATTGTGTGAATCTTACTCTCATCAGAAGAGGCTCAAAGAGTAAATAATTAACATATTTGTTTTTCAGAGAATTTTCTCTCACCTCATTAAAAGGGGGGAGAGGAAAAGGGAAAAGGAAAAGGGGAATAAGTGAAGGGACTTGGAGGGAGGGGGGAGGGATCCTAAAAAAAAAAAAAAAAAAAAAAGAGGGAGGGTTGCACGTCACAAGGGGGGTCTGTAAATTAAATATCGGGGAGGGGGATCAGGGGGGGTCAAGGGAAAAAAGCATAATCTGGGGATAATACGATGGCAGGAAATACAGAATTAGTAATTTTAACTGTAAATGTAAATGGGATGAACGATCCCATCAAACGGAGACGGATAGTAGATTGGATCAAAAAGCAGAACCCCACAATATGTTGCCTACAGGAAACACACTTAAAGCAGGGAGATACATACAGAGTAAAGGTAAAAGGTTGGAACAGAGCCTATTATGCTTCAGGTAAAGCCAAAAAAGCAGGGGTAGCTATCCTTATCTCAGATCTAGCAAAAGCAGAAGTAGATCTCGTTAAAAAAGATAAGGAAGGAAACTATATCCTGCTGAAAGGTAGCATAAATAATGAAGCCATATCAATTCTAAACATATATGCACCAAGTGGTATAGCATCTAACTTTCTAAAGGAAAAGTTAAGAGAACTGCAAGAAGAAATAGACAGTAAAACTATAATAGTGGGAGATCTCAACCTTGCACTCTCAGATTTAGACAAATCAAACCACAAAACAAACAAGAAAGAAATTAAAAAAGTAAATAGAACATTAGAAAAACTAGGTATGATAGACCTTTGGAGAAAACTGAATGGCAATAGGAAGGAATATACTTTCTTCTCAGCAGTTCATGGATCCTATACAAAAATTGACCATATACTAGGACATAAAGATCTCAAAATTAAATGTAGGAAGGCAGAAATAATAAATGCCTTCTTCTCAGATCACAATGCAATAAAAGCTACATTCAGTAAAAAGTTAGGGGTAAATAGACCAAAAAGTAATTGGAAACTGAATAATCTCATCTTAAAGAATGACTGGGTGAAAGAGCAAATTATAGAAACAATTAACAATTTCACCCAAGATAATGATAATGATGAGACATCATATCAAAATCTTTGGGATGCAGCTAAAGCGGTAATAAGGGGAAATTTTATATCTTTAGAGGCTTATTTGAAGAAAATTGAGAAAGAGAAGATTAACGAATTGGGCTTACAACTTAAAAGGCTAGAAAAAGACCAAATTATAAACCCCCAACCAAAAATTAAACTCGAAATACAAAAATTAAAAGGAGAAATCAATAAAATTGAAAGTAAAAAAACTATTGAATTAATAAATAAAACCAAGAGTTGGTTTTATGAAAAAGCCAATAAAATAGATAAACCTTTGGTAAATTTGATCAAAAAAAAGAAAGAGGAAAATCAAATTGATAGTCTTACAAATGAAAAGGGGGATCTTTCCACCAATGAAGAGGAAATTAGAGAAATAATAAGGAGTTACTTTGCCCAACTTTATGCCAATAAATTTGATAACTTAAGTGAAATGGATGACTTCCTCCAAAAATATAGGCTCCCTAGATTAACAGAGGAGGAGATAAATTGCTTAAATAGTCCCATTTCAGAAAAAGAAATAGAACAAGCTATTAATCAACTCCCCAGGAAAAAATCCCCAGGGCCAGATGGATTCACATGTGAATTCTACCAAACATTTAAAGAACAATTAGCCCCAATGTTATATAAATTATTTGAAAAAATAGGGGATGAAGGAGTCCTACCAAATTCCTTTTATGACACAGACATGGTACTGATACCTAAACCTGGTAGATCGAAAACTGAGAAAGAAAATTATAGACCAATCTCCTTAATGAATATTGATGCTAAAATCTTAAATAAGATATTAGCAAAAAGACTTCAGAAAATCATCTCCAAGATAATACACTATGATCAAGTAGGATTTATTCCAGGAATGCAGGGCTGGTTTAATATTAGGAAAACTATTAATATAATTGACCATATTAATAATCAAATTAATAAGAACCATATGATCATCTCAATAGATGCAGAAAAAGCATTTGACAAAATCCAACATCCATTCCTACTAAAAACTCTTGAGAGTATAGGAATAAATGGATTATTCCTTAGAATAATCAGGAGTATATATTTAAGACCGTCAGTAAGCATAATATGCAATAGAAATAAACTGCAACCTTTCCCAGTAAGATCAGGAGTGAAACAAGGTTGCCCACTATCACCATTACTATTCAATATAGTACTAGAAACGCTAGCCTCGGCAATAAGAGCCGAGAAAGAGATTCAAGGAATTAGAGTAGGAAATGAGGAAATTAAACTATCACTTTTTGCAGATGACATGATGGTATACTTAGAGAACCCCAAAGACTCTGCTAAAAAGCTACTAGAAATAATTCAAAATTTCAGCAAAGTGGCAGGATACAAAATAAATCCACATAAATCCTCGGCATTTTTATATATCACTAACAAAATGCAACAGCAAGAGATACAAAGAGAAATTCCATTCCAAACAAATGTTGATAGTATAAAATATTTGGGAATCCATCTACCAAAGAAAAGTCAGGAATTATATGAGAAAAATTACAAAACACTTGCCACAAAAATAAAATCAGATTTAAATAATTGGAAAGACATTCAGTGCTCTTGGATAGGCCGAGCGAATATAATAAAGATGACAATACTCCCCAAACTAATCTATTTATTTAGTGCTATACCAATCAGACTCCCAAGAAACTATTTTAATGACCTAGAAAAAATAACAACAAAATTCATATGGAAGAATAAAAGGTCAAGAATTGCAAGGGAACTAATGAAAAAAAACTCAGAGGAAGGTGGTCTAAGTGTACCTGATCTAAAGCTATATTATATAGCAGCAGTCACCAAAACCATTTGGTATTGGCTAAGAAATAGACCGGTAGATCAGTGGAACAGATTAGATACAAAGGACAAAAAAGGGTACATCTATAGCAATCTAATCTTTGACAAACCCAAAGATTCCAACATTAGGGATAAAAATTCATTATTCGGAAAAAACTGTTGGGAAAACTGGAAATTAGTATGGCAGAAATTAGATATGGATCCACACTTAACACCATATACCAAGATAAGATCAAAATGGGTCCATGATTTAGGCATAAAGAGGGAGATAATAAATAGATTAGAGGAACAGAGGATAATCTACCTCTCAGACTTGTGGAGGAGGAAGGAATTTATGACCAGAGGAGAACTAGAGATCATTATTGATCACAAAATAGAAGATTTTGATTACATCAAACTAAAAAGTTTCTGTACAAATAATACTAATGCAAACAAGATTAGAAGGGAAGTAACAAATTGGGAAAATATTTTTAAAAACAAAGGTTCTGACAAAGGTCTCATTTCCAAAATATATAGAGAACTGACCATAATTTATAAGAAACCAAACCATTCTCCAATTGATAAATGGTCAAAGGATATGAACAGACAATTCTCAGAGGAAGAAATTGAAACTATATCCACTCACATGAAAGAGTGTTCCAAATCACTACTGATCAGAGAAATGCAAATTAAGACCACTCTGAGATACCACTACACACCTGTCAGATTGGCTAAGATGACAGGAACAAATAATGACAAATGTTGGAGGGGATGTGGGGAAATTGGGACACTAATACATTGCTGGTGGAGTTGTGAAAGAATCCAGCCATTCTGGAGAGCAATCTGGAATTATGCCCAAAAAGTTATCAAACTGTGCATACCCTTTGACCCAGCAGCGCTACTACTGGGATTATATCCCAAAGAAATACTAAAGAGCGGAAAGAGACATATATGTGCCAAAATGTTTGTGGCAGCTCTTTTTGTTGTAGCTAGAAACTGGAAGATGAATGGATGTCCATCAGTTGGAGAATGGTTGGGTAAATTGTGGTATATGAAAGTTATGGAATATTATTGCTCAGTAAGAAATGACCAGCAGGAGGAATACAGAGAGGGTTGGAGAGACTTAAATCAACTGATGCTGAGTGAAATGAGCAGAACCAGAAGATCACTGTATACTTCAACAACGATACTGTATGAGGATGTATTCTGATGGAAGTGGAAATCTTCAACATAAAGAAGATCCAACTCACTTCCAGTTGATCAATGATGGACAGAGGTAGATACACCCAGAGAAGAAACACTGGGAGGGGAATGTAAATTGTTAGCACTAATATCTGTCTGCCCAGGTTGCATGTACCTTCGGATTCTAATGTTTATTGTGCAACAAGAAAATGATATTCACACACATGTATTGTACTTAGACTATATTGTAACACATGTAAAATGTATGGTATTGCCTGTCGTCGGGGGGAGGGAATAAGGGAGGGGGGGTAATTTGGAAAAATGAATACAAGGGATAATATTATAAAATATATATATATATAATAAAAAAA
Organism: Sminthopsis crassicaudata; assembly: GCF_048593235.1. Lineage (NCBI taxonomy): Eukaryota > Metazoa > Chordata > Mammalia > Dasyuromorphia > Dasyuridae > Sminthopsis > Sminthopsis crassicaudata. The sequence goes on from NC_133619.1 coordinate 562,990,661, forward strand.
AATTAAAAAAAAAAAAAGAATATTTAGATGGAATATTTAGCTATCTTTCTAGGATAAATTGTAATGAACCCCCCCCACAACACTTTTTTTGGTTGTCATTCAGTTATAATATTTTGTAAATATATAATATTTACAAATCACTTTATATGTATTTGATCTTCACAAGAACTCTAAAGAATATACTATTATTATCCTCCTTTTTACAAAAGAGGAAACTGAAACTAAAACAAGTTGATTGTCTTGCCCAGAGTTATATAACTGGTAAATGCCTGAAGCAGATATCATGCTTTTATTTTTCTAACTGCAGGGTCATCACTCAATCTAATATTTCACTAAGCTATACAGTTCAGTTGTTTCTAATTAATCATAACTGATGTCTCCAAATATAATCTAAGATTTTGTGATTCTGTGACACTGTAGGCAGAATCCCTTATCTGAGAAGTTTGGACTACATGAGCTTTGAGATTCCTTCTAAATTTGATATTAGTGTTCCTTAACATTCTCCTTTGTCTTGATTTTTAGACTTCAGGCTTTCCAGACTTTATAACTATACTCCTGTAGCTATCTTATCATGGAATTTCCCTCACTGCTTAGAATCTTCTCATTTTATAGGCCTTCTTAATCATTTCTGTGGTTTTCTTAACTTGGAATATCTTTGAGATATTTTCCCTTTTCTTATTAGTGATTTTCTTCTGGAGCTTCCATTTTGTGAAAGAGCCCAGGGTGGCATTTATTTCCCTCTATAACCTATTTTTGGGTTCTGGACTTCAAAACTACTCTGACATATTGAATATCTTTATCTTCCTCTTTACCTTTACCAATTTTCCTGCTCCCTTTTATTTTTCCACCATTAGAATGTAATCTCATTAAAGGAATGGACTATAATTCCTTTCACTTGTATTTGCACCCCTCAAACTTAGCACAGTGCCTAGCACATAGTAAATGCTTACTTTATGGCCTCATAGCTAATTAGAAAGAGGAAGGCCAGATGGACTTGCTTTGGGTAATTGCCTAGTGTTTCCCTTAAGTTTATTATGTGTTACATGCAAGGGCCTAAAGGGAATGAATAATATTTTTATGTGAAAATGACATTCAATTTATAGAGCAGTTGGGAGGGTAATTATGCAACTTGAAGACATTTTTAGACATTTGTTTGTATTGTGTAATGATCAACATTTTTCACACCTTAATTTTTGTCCTTTACCCCAAATTACATATAATGCATAGCAACTAATTTTCCACTCCATTTGCTTGCCTACCACTTGTTTGAAAAAGATTTAAATTTAAAGGCAAAATATAGCTTCTGATGTGAGATTGGTAAGTATTTTTAATGCTATGTTTGTAGTTATGGCTTACCTGAAAGATAATTGCCTTTCCCTTTATCCTTCCCCTAAACCCAACAACCTATTTATTTAAAATCTAGTTCGGCCATGTGCTGTATTCCATTTTACTTTCTTGAAGCCTCAGTTTCCTCCTCTGTAAAATGGAGAGAATAATACTTTCAGCTGCCTGAGAGGGTTATTTTTTGAAGATTATAGAAGAAAATTGATATAAACCAAAGGTCCTTTGTGAACATGAATTATTGTGATGATTTCCTTCTCATATTTAATATATATGTATATGTATATGCATATATGCATATATATGAAGGAAAAAGATATAATATATATTATATCTTTTTCCTTCATCAGCCAAAAAAGCAAATCTTCCAAAGTTCTTTCTAAAACTATCCCCTTCATAATTTCTTATAGTACAGTAATATTCATCACATTCATATAACATAACTTGTTCAGCCATTCTCCAATTGTTGGGCATCCCCTCAGTTTCCAATTCTTTGTCATCACAAAATGAGCTGCTATAAATATTTTTGTACATATAAGTCTTTATCTTCTTTCTTTGGCTTTCTTGAGGACATAGAACTAGCAATGGCATTGTTGGATCAAAGAATATATATGGTATTATAAGTCTTTGGCATAGTTCCAAATTGTTTTTCAAATTGGATAGCTAGTTCACATCTCCACCTACAGTGCATTAGAGTATCTGTTTTCCCACATGCCCTCCAGGACTACTCATTTTCCTTTCCTGTCATTTTAACCAATCTGATGGATGTGAAGTGCTGGCACAGACTTGTTTTCATTTTAATTTGTCTAATTATTAGTGATTTAGAGTTGTTTTTGTATGACTACTGATAGCTTTAATTTCTAAAACTAAAACTTCTTGTTTATATATCATTTGACATTTATTAATTGTAGAATTACATATATTTTTATGTTTGACTTAATTCTCTACACAATTGAGAAATTAAACCTTTATCTGAGAAATGTGCTATCAAATTTCCCACAAATTTCCTACTCTTCTACTTTTGCATGAATTGGTTCTGTTTGTACAAACACTTTTCAAATCTTCTAACCCAAATTATTTGTTTTATACAACCCTTAACTCTCCTGTTTCTTATTAAGTCATTAACTGTTCTTCTATCCATAAATCTTTCAGGTAATTTTTTTCATGCTTCTCTACTTTGCTTATAATACTTTAAGTCTAAATTATGTACCCATTTTGAATTTATATGATGTGAGATTTGCATCTTTGCCTAGTGACTGCCAGACTGCTTTCTAGTTTCCCAGCAGATTTTCAAATATTTCTCATTTGACTAGGGTTTCTCAAACACCAGTAATATATAAATAGCTTGTTTCCATTACCTATGTTTTTGACTCCCAATCTAAAACACTACTCCTTGGTCATCACTTTAGTGTTAGAATCTAAGTTCCTTGAGGTCAAGGATTATCTCATTTTAATCTTTGTTTCTTTATTACCTAGTACAGTACCTGATATGTAATAGGCACTTAATGAATATTTTTATTCACTCAGTTTCCTTGTTACAAAATTATGTTTTTCAATTATCCCTGTTGCTTCTGAACCATCAAATGAGGTTATACGCTTGTATGAGATTCTGAGCTCCTTGAAAACAAGTTGTTTCACTTTTGTCTTTCTATACTCATTATCTCGTATAATTCTGATACAATGTAAGAATTTAATATTTTCATTCACTCACTTTCTTTGTAACAATATTATATTTTATCTCTAAATTATCCCTGGTTCTGAGCTACATTATTAAATTATTATGCATATAAAATCTTGGTTTTTATTATTACTATTTTCTCTACTATTTTTTTAGCACAGTATCCTTGCAAAACATTGACAGCACTCCTAAAATAAACCCAGGATGTGACTAGAGGACTGTTATTATCATCAATACAATAGGGCAGAGGTTGTTGTGCACAGATTATTGATTGAAACTAGAAGAACAGTTTGTTCTCTCTCTCTCTCTCTCTCTCTCTCTCTCTCTCTCTCTCTCTCTCTCTCTCTCTCTCTCTCTCTCCCCACCCCCCCTCTCAATTTTTGGTAAAAAATAATATCTTTTGTTTTTATATATTTGTAAATTTTTAAAAAATTTTACTTCTATTTCCATTTCATTTTCATTTAATAATATCCTTTATAACAGATGGTTTTAAAAGAAAGAAAAAAAGGGGGGAGGTATTTCAGCACAACTAACCAATATATCAGTGATAGTATCTGCATTGTTCCATACCCATAGCCTTCCACCTCTGTAAAGAAGGGATGAAGAAATATATTGTCCTCTTCCCTTCCAAGCTTGAGAATTATAATTTCACTCAATTTGTATTCCTTTTTTTCCTTTCCATTTACATTGTTATAATCATCCTGTCTACCTTATCCTTTCCTTCCTTCCTTCCTTCCTTCCTTCCTTCCTTCCTTCCTTCCTTCCTTCCTTCCTTCCTTCCTTCCTTCCTTCCTTCCTTCCTTCCTTCCTTCCTTCCTTCCTTCCTTCCTTCTTTCCTTCCTTCCTTCCTTCCTCCCTTGCTCCCTCCCTTCCTCCCTTGCTCCCTCCCTTCCTCTCTTTCTTCTTTCCTTCCTTTTAATATAACATTTTTATTTCCCCCCAACTCCATGTTAAAACAATTTTTAACATTTCTTTGAATTTTGAGTTCCAAATTCTACATTTCCCTCATTCCTTCCTCTCCCTGCTCTTTAAGATGACAGGCAATCAGATATAGTTTATATATATATATGTATATGCAATAATGTAAAACATTTCCATATTAGTAATTTCATATTAGAAGATTAGAATAAAAAAATGGAAGAAAGAAAAAGATGAAAAATAGTATGCTTCAGTAATTATTCAGACAAGATGAGTTCTTTTCCTGGAGGCATATAGTATGCTTTCGGATTATCTTGGATCATTTTATTGCTGAGAATAGTTAAATCATTCACAACTCTTTATCAAACAATGTTGATGAGAATAGTTAAATCATTCACAGTTCTTTATCAAACAATATTATTGTTATAATGTATAATGTTTTCTTGGTTCTGCTCACTTCATTTTGCATCAGTTCATAAAGCCATTTCAAGTTTTTCTGAAACCATCCTGCTTGTTATTTTTTTATAGCACAATAATATTTCATTATAGTAATGAACCATATTTTATTTAGCTATATTCAATCCCTTGATTTTCAATTCTTAGCCACATGAAAAGAGCTGAAATAGCAAGATAATTGTATAAATATGTATACATATACATATACATATACATATATATATATTGGATTAAACATATATTTTAATATGTTGAATGTATATTGGATTACTTGCTATCTAGGGGATGTGGTGGGGGGAAAGAGGGGAAAATTTGGAACACAAGGTTTTGCAAGGGTCATTATTGAAAAATTATCCATGCATATGTTTTGAAAATAAACAGCTTTAATAAAAATTAAATTAAGAAAGAAAAGAGCAGCAATAAATGTTTTTGTACATGTAGGTCTTTCTTTCCCTCCCTTTTTTGATGTCTTTGGAATATAGACATAGCAGTGGTGTTGATAGATCAAAGAGCATATACAATTTTATAACTCTTTGGGCATATTTCTTAGATCCCTACAACGTTTATAATTTTCTTTCTTTTTGGTCATTAGCCAATATGACAGGTGTAAGGTGGTATCTCAAGTGTTTTAATTTCTTTTTTTTCTAATTAATAGTGATATAAATAAGTTTTTAAAAAAGTGATAGTAAATAGCTTTGTTTCTTTCAATTGGGGAATGACTTAGATTTTTTTGTCAATTTGATCCAGTTTTTTCTACATTTGAGAAATGAGACTTTTATCAGATACTTGTTGCAATTTCCTCCCTCCAGTTTTCTACTTTTCTAGTGTCTTTAAGGTGACTTTTAAATTACTAATCATCCTTGACACAGTATCTCGCATAGGTTCCTAAGTCAAAGTGGGCATGCCCATTTCCATGGGGCATCCTAAAGATTAATCTAAATATGCAGGAAAGTTTTGAGCAGTGACTGCAAGTTAAGAATATACATATAGCCTTCTAAGGTGACTATCTTGAAAGGAAGACATGTGCATGCATGTATACACATAACCACCCCCAACATATACACACATGATTCTTTTTTTAATAATCATTTCACTTTATAGTCATATATTATATATAATTAAAATGGAATTAAATTTAAATTAAATAAAATGTCTTGTTAGAGAATCAGCCTTTTATTATTCTTTATTTCCTCTCTTCCCTTGTCATTAACTTAAACCTTTGCATTCTGCCTTCTAAAGTCATTATTCAAGTGAATGTTTTTTTCTAAAGTTATGAATGCTTTTTAAAGTTGTCACATACAATAGCCTTTTTTCAGTATGCATTCTTTCTGACTTTGGACACTGACATTTGTCATTTTATACTACTGACAACCCTCTGACGTTGGTTGCTTTCTCCTTTTGAATGTGTGTGTGTGTGTGTGTGTGTGTGTGTGTGTGTGTGTGTGTGTATTTGTGTGACACTACACTCTTTCACTTCTCCTATTTGTCTTACTGATGCTTCTTATTCTACTTTTCTGGACCACATCTCTATCCCACTTCCCAAATTGGTGATGCAACCCATTGTTATGTCCTGCTCCATCTTCTCTTCCCACTCTCATTTTTTCCTTCAGTGATCTTATCTGTTCTCATATGTCGAATTATCATCTTTGAAGATGGTTTTCAGATCTCTATAGATAGCCCTAGTGTCTCCTGAGCTACTCTCTTATTTAACTTATAGTTTATTGTATATTTCCAGCTGGCCATCTTGTGAGCATCTCATACTCAACATATCCAAAATAGAATTCATTATCCTTTCTAACAACTGTTTTTATCAAGGGCACTGCCATCCTTTCAATCACTCAGATTTAAAATCTCTGAGTCACTTTCAACTTTTTACTCTTCTTCACCTTCCATAGTGAATCATCTGCCAAATCTTATTAATTTTTCCTTGACATCCCCATTTCTCCATTCACATAGCTAGAGATTCTTGTTTAGACTCTCATCACCTCTCACCTCAAGTCTTGCATTGATCTCTTAATCTTTCTTAGCTCAAATTTCTTCCCATTGTAATCCATCTTTATATAGTAACTAAAATGATTTTTCTAAAGCAACTTTCTAACTCTATCATCTTCCCCCCAATAAAACTCTAATGACTTATCTTTATGATTAAATACAAATTTCTTTCTTTGTAATTTAATATCTTTCACAAGCCAGATCCAGTCTATTTTTTTGACTTATTACATATACCTTTCCTTCACATACTCTAAATCCAGGCATACTATTCTACTCACTTTTCTTCATATATGATTCAGCATCTACTATGTTTGTGTCTCAGTAAATCCCTTTAAAAATTAAATTTTATTTTTAAATTTAACAACAATTAATTTTTTTCCTTTTCACCTCCAACCAATTTGTTCGGGGAAAAGCACCTTTTTAATAAATAATCAGGATCAAACAGAACAAATCCATAATTTGCCCACATCTGAAAATGTGTCAGTCTACAACCTGATTCTATCATTTCTCTTTCATAAGAAGGTAATACAACTCATTATTGTGCCACGGAATGGTTAAATATTGCTTTGATCAAAGTTTTTAAATCTTTCAGAGTTGTTATTGTATAAATTGTTCTCTTATTTCTGCTCACTTTACTCTGCATTTGTTCATACAAATTTTCCTTATTTTCTTTAAACTAATCATATTTATCTCTTCTTATAACAGAAATTTTTCCAATGAATCATGATATAATAGTTTAGTTATTTTTCAACTGGTGGGGACTTCCTAAATTTTCTCTTTTTTGATATTCTTTTCTTTAAAAATTATTATTAAAGTCTTTTATTTTCAAAACATGCATAGATAATTTCCAACATTCACCTTTGCAAAAACTTGCATTCCACACTTCGTTCCCACAGTGTTCTCTCTGGGTGCAAATAGCTCTCTTTATCATTGTAACTGTCCTCAATCATCTTATTGTTGAAAAGAGCAACATCCCTCAGAATTGTTGCCACCATGTACAATGATCTCCTGGTTCTTCTCACTTCACTTAGCATTAGTTCATAAAAGTCTCTCCAGACCTCTCTGAAATCATCTCACTGATAATTTCTTATAGAACAGTAATATTCCACAATATTCATATGCCAGACTACCTTAATTTTCAATTTCTTGGTGCCACAAAAAAGCATTGCCATAAATATGTGTTCACATGAGTCCTTCGCCTCTCTTTGATCTCTTTGGACTATAAGACTGATTAAAGAGGTATACATAGTTTTCACAACTTTTTTTCATGGCTGTTTCCCATATCTGGAGTTCATTCTCTTCTCAATTTGGCCTCTAAGAATTCCTAATTTTTTTTCAAAGATCCTTTCCAGTGTTACCTCCAGGTCCTCCAGAATTATTATCTCCCTTTCCTAAATTACTTTGAATTTACTTTTCAAATAACTTATATTTACTTATTTGTATGTATGATGTAGCCCCCATTCTAATTCAAGCTCTTTTAAGTGAGGGATTCTTTGTCTTCATGTGCCCAGTGCCTAGGATATTGTCTAGAATAAAGAGACAACTAACTAACTAGAGTACTCAACCCAGACTCAAAAAATATGAGTTCAAGTGTTGGCTCTCATAAGATAGGGAAGTAAAGGCAGAAACTCACCCAAACTCTCTCCCAAACTGGTAAAAATTCTTTTAAATATTGGCTCTAAAGAACTTTTAGAGTATCAAAACATCCAAAAATGTGGAATAAAACATTTTTAGCTGAAGGCAACTCCAAAGGTCAGCAGAAAAGTCTGTGAAACCAGGGCAGGAGTTCAGTGTACAGTTCTGGTACAGGCCACACCAGCAAAGCCCCAGACCCATTCCCAGCTCTGACCTCAATCAGAACTCTGAATCAATAGCAATACTGGTGGCTTCCAGACCTCTCAACTCAGAGATACCAAAGAGGAGGAGGAAGGTCAGTAGAAAAGGTCTGGGGAATCAGAATGAAAATCTACTAGGCCATCCCAGTGCAAGCTGTACCAGTGCAGCCCCACCCTGGCCCCAGAGGAACCACAGCATCAGCAGGGTGGGATCTCTGAATCTGCAGTAGTGCTACAATGCTCTGGATCTCTTCAGCCCAATAACACCAGGAAGAACTCAGAAGGTCATTGGAGAGGGTCTGTGGCAACAGAGTGGAAGTCCAGTGTGTAATTCCAGTGCAAGTCATGCCAGTGCAACCCGGGGATCTAATGTTAGCAAAGCGGAACTCTGTTGACTTAACATGCTAGATCTTACAGCTACAGTGGGATGGGGACTCCTAACAGCTGAAGGGTGAAAAAGAGAGCTTATGGTCAAGTTCCCAGAAGGATCTCTGAAAACAGCTGCACAAAACTCCTAAAGCCTAGGACAGTGCATCCTCAACCCTGAAAAGAAAGCCCTACTTTAACAAAGACTAAAAAGTTGAGTAATAGGCTAGGAAAATGTGCAGAAAACAAAAAAATATTTATGGCCATTGAAAGTTATTATAGTGATTAGAAAGATCAAAATACATTCAGACGATGATAACATAGTCAAAGCTTCTACATCCAAAATCTCCAAGAAAAATTAGAGTTGGGCTCATGTAGCGAGCTGTCGTCTCCAGAAGCTGCCGGATCACTCTCTGGGAAGAGATCTGCTGTGTCTACTCAAATCTCTCAGACAAATTCTTCTTCCTGTACCGAACCGTTGTCTCCAGGTAGTTGCTGTTAACTCTTGTCCTTAGAAGTGACTTCCCTTCCTGCAGAGAGCCCCGTCAAGCCTGATGCAATGCAGAGTCTTTCTCTTGAATCCTGGCTCTGAATCTCCTCCAGCTCTTATCCTTCTCCAGGCCGATCTGCTCTCCAGGCCCAATATTGTGTCTTTTATCCTCCCAGAGAATGGGCGTGGGATAATGCAAGGGCTTCTGGGAAGAACCACCCCAGCCAATGAGCTTGCCCCCTCTATCAAGTCAACCTGAGTTCTCACCTTGTAATTGTCCAGAAAACCTGAATTCTCACCTTGTCACTGTCCAGACAACCTGAGTTCTCACTTAGTAATCCTAACAGGCTCAGGCTATGGAAGAGCTCAAAAGGGATTTTGAAAATCAAATAAGAGAAAGGAAAAATTAGAAAAAAGAATTGAGAGAGGTACAAAAGGAAATACAGAAAACTAATGAGGAGAAAAATGCCTTTAAAAAGCAGAATTGATCAATTGGGAAACGAAGTGCAAAAGTTCACTGAGGAAAATAATTCTTTAAAAAATAGAACTCGAGAAACTGGAAGTTAATGACTCTAGAGAAATCAAGATGCAATAAAGAAGAACCAAAAAGAAAAAAAAATGTGGTGTTTAGCTTTTTGACTTTTAAATTTTAATATTTAACTTTTGCCTGCTTCAGATTTCTTGCCTGTAAAATGGGAATAATTGTGCCTACCTCAAGTTGTTGTATAAATTAAATAAGACAATATTTGTATAATGCTTTACACAAATTAAAGCACATATAAATGCTTTGACATGATTGTTGTTATGTTGCTGTTATTATTTGGGTACTGTTAGCTCTGATTAAACTATTTTCCTAGAACTCATACTTTTTTTTTTTTCTTTTAACATAATTTGGAATGTGATGCTTGGACGCAGTTATCCAGATAACACATGCAGAAAACCTTCATCTGTAGTTAACCTGCATCAAATTCCAATTACCTCCTAACTTCTAGTAATGGTGCTTCTTAACTATTGTCTTGCCTGCCTAAATTCGTGACTACTGTTTGTTCTGATTTCCATTGATAATGCCCAACATTTTGGCATGGTTCTTTTGGTTTTTGCTGTTCCCTGATCATGTTCACTCTACCTTTACTCATGGTTCTGGTATGAACTATGTTAGCAGCTAAATATACTCCTAATACAATCCAACCACTAAAGCAATGTGTGCTATTATTAAAAATGGTTTCCAAGTCAGAATGTTAATGGCTCTGTGTTGATTCACTATTGCTTCTAGAAAAGAAAATGAAGTGGATATCCTAACAATGGTAGGTCAATGATGTTGCTTTCCTATATGAATTACTTTCTACTTTGAGAACCTTCTTTTTCACTTCCTGAAAGAGGGGTTTTTCTCACTTTCTTATTAAAGAGTGTTTTGCTGGAAATGAGACTACACAATTTTCAATAGCAAATGCCACCAAGCCTTGCATATAGCTATGGCAGAAATCTGTTCAATTTCACACATTTTAATAAAAAAATCATCTTACCTCAGATTTTACTTAGATTCCTGCACAAAAGAAAGTGTAGAATTGTTGGTTAAGTAAGAAATTCAAATTTATGTCCAGATGAACTGGATCCTAAGGGAGAAGAAAAGTAAATTATTTTGAATTAGCTATTTATCTCTATTGATGAGAAATAATGAATAGTTACCAAATCTCCACTTTTTATGGCTTTGTATAGATACCATTCCTTGCTTTTTTCTTCCTTTTTGAGTTGTAGATAATGAATTTTGACTTCTATGCAAAGACAAAATCTCATTTACAACATCACAAAATCACACATTAAGAGATGCTGACAAAAGATGACCAAACTTTCAAAGACTTTTCAAAGTATGGGAAAACTCTGATCAAGTTATGACATTATGGTCCAAACTAACTCATTACTATATCATCCATATATCTTCTGACACAGGATTATAGAATTAAAGCTGGGTAAAAACTTATATATTCTTCTAATATACCAAATATTTTTCTAGAATTCATTTTATACTTTGGAATACTGTAGCACTAATTCACAAAAAATATTACCAGCAAGGGGCATAATTTCAACTCAGATTCTTTGAATTCAAGTTTTGTGTTCATTTCATTAATCTATGTTGTGATGTGTTAACAATCATTTAATTTGTAGGAAGATATGGGATTACAGAACTCTTAATATTATTAAATTCTCTCTACTACTGAGATTGGCACCTTCTCTATAACTTATAGTGCTAGAGAGCTGCTTTGAACTGAGAAATTAAATTACTTGCTAGAGACCACATAGGTAATATGTGTCAGCAACAAGATTTGAAGCTAGGTTTCCTTGATTTCTGGGCCAACTTTCCATCCACCATCTGCTTGGTCATTGTTTCATACTAGAGATTGTTCTAAGTCTAAGGTTTGGGCATTCTGCTCCAAATAACACAAGTATGATAAAGTCACTCAACTGTACAAAATTCTTCAATGGTCCATTGTTTATAAAGATCAAAGTCTGTATATTAAAACTCAAGGCTGTTTCTAATCTCTATAATCTGTTTCAAATCTTTCTTTCGAGTCCTATCTCATGTTATTTATACTATATACCCTGCTCTTTAGCCAAAATGGATTACTTGATATTTCTTACCTCTTTATTCTTACTCAATGAATCCCTAGGCTTGATAAACCCTCTTTGTCTACGTCTGCCTTTTGACAACTTGTTTATTTTTTTCAGGTTAAAGTAAAATTTTAACATTTCCACAAAGCACAATCAGTTAAGTGGGATAGTAAAGTGGTTTCCAGCTCAAATAGAAATGGAGGGTACTGGGGGCTACTATACCAAAGGTTCATTACAAGCTGCTTATTGACTCAGCATTAAGATGTAATATCATTTGTTTTATTTATTTTATTATTATTTTTTTTGCCAGTTACATTTTATTTTGCTTTTGCTGTACATGGTAGGTTGTAGACCCTATGTGGCCCATGACTGCATGTTTGGCACTCTTGATGAAACAGATAAAATTTGGACTTGGAGTCAGGAAGAATTCAAATTCTGTCTCAGTTATTAGCTGTGTGACTCAGGGTAAATCACATAATCTGTTTTAGCCTTAAGTTTCCTTGTCTATAAGGTGGGAATAATAGTAGCACCTATTTCCCTGAGTTGCTGTGAAAATCAAATATAATAATATTGCAAAAGTGCTTTACAAATTAAAAAATGTTATATAAACAGTAGTCAATAGAATAATAATAATTAATATTATTGTTTTAATTATTCTCTGCATCTACTGCTCTGCCTAATTTCAACTTCATGGAACCAGATTCACTTTCTAGATTAAATGCATAATTTCTACTCTCATCACAATCTTACTGACTGAAGTCTTGAAGGGTATCATCTCCCTTAGCCTCCTCCTCTAATTGGAGGACTGAAGGATGGAGTTTCAAATTTTCCCTGATGCTCTTCTTTATAGAGGGCAGAAATTGTACTTCTAGACATTTGCTGCTCTTCCTGATTTCTGTTCCATAGAACAAGATATCTTTTCTTCCCTTCCTTTCTCCCACTTTCTTACATCCTTGTGTGTGTCTATCACCTCCAATTATAATATTATTTGTTTAAGGACAGGGGATGTTTTTCTTTTTATTCATTGTATCTGCAGTGCTTATCACTGGCACTTAATAAATGTCTATTTGATTGTATTATTATTATTATTATTTTCTTACCTGACTATTGTATGTATTGGGGCCTCATATGCAATGATTGAAAAAACTTTTCATACATCATTTCAATTTATATTTACAAAAGTTCAGTGTGTTTACATACACAACACACACACACACACACACACACACACACACACACACACACACACAAAAGTTCAGGATGAAGCAATTTCCAAACTCAGGACAGCAAGGAGTTTTATAGGAAAGATCTGCCCCATCAGGGTGATGATCATACTTGGATCTCATGGTCAGGAAGCCAACAGCAAACGTTGGAGGCAGTTCATGGGTGGCAGCCACAGCAGGTTTGGGAATTCTTAATTCACAAATGGTAAGAGGGCCAAACAGCTATTCAGATGGAGATTTCAGAAGACTCTGTGCTGGTGCAAATTGCAAGACCCTGTTGCAATGTCCTCATAGAGTTTCTGGTCACAGTTTCAAAACTAAGAGGAGAACTATCTCATAAATGCTTGCAGTTGCAGGGGTACAGAAGCCCTGATCATAGTTCCAGGAGAGAGAAAACTGCTATTGCCCCCTTATAGAGAAGGATCTAGATGAGGAGGGTAGTGAACACATAATTCTTTAGATCATATTACTTTGGAAGAATTGACAATGTATCAGTCCACAGAGCTGTTTCTGAAAACAGCAGTTAGGAGACCTGAAATTTGGGACAGTGTCCTCTCCATTCTGCAAGCACAGACTAAAAAAAGGTATAACTTTTCCTTAACTATACATGACATCTTTATAAAATTTGGCTATATATTAGGTTATAAAAACTCACAACCATATGCAGAAAAGCAGAAATTTAAATGCATTCTTTTCAGATCATAATGCAATAAAAATGCATTCAATATAGGAGTGTGAAAAATGTAGATTAAAAAGTAGTTGGAACTTAATAATCTAATGCTAAAGAAAAGAGAATCAAAGAATAAATCATAGAAATCATTAGTAATTAAAGAAAATTTCAACTTAAGAAAATTCATGAAATGCAGCCAAAAAGTAATTATGAAAAAATTATATCTATAAACACTTGCATTAATAAAACAGAAAAAAAGATTAATGAATTGAACATCCAAGTAAAAAAAGAAAGAAAACATTAAAAATCCCTAATTAAAAATCAAATTGGAAATCCTAAGAGATTAATAAAATGGAAGTAGGAAAACAATTGAACAGCTAAATAATATTATGAGCTAGTTTTATAATAAAAATCCATAAAATAGAGAGACCAATAGTTAACTTGATTTAAAAGAAAAAGAAAACCACATTACTAGTATCAAAGATGAAAAATGTGAATTCACCACCAATGAAGAATAAATGAAAGCAATTATTAGGGAACTATTTCACCCAATCATATAGCAATAATTATGACAATTTAAATGAAATAAATAAATATTTACAATAATATAAATTGCCAGATTAATAGAAGAAAAAAATCATATGTAAATAACTGTTTCTTAGAAAAATTGAATTAAGCAAGCCATCAATGAGTTCCCTAAGGGAAAATCTCCAGAATTAGATGGGTTCATAAGTGAATTCTACCAAACATTTAAAAAACAAATTAATTTCAATACTGTACAAACTCTTGGGAAAACATGCCAAAAATAGGAGTCCTACCAATTTCTTTCATGACACAAATGTGGTGCTGATACCTAAACCAGGAAGAACAAAAACTATAGAAAACTATAGAACAAAGCTTAAACTGTGAATCATGATCCTATATGGAGTCACATAATAGGATGGTGAATCATGAACAATTTGGCAATAATAAAAAGTATCAAATATTCTGCCAAGATTCAAGTCTTTATGTAAAAACAAATAAATACATTTATCTCATTAGTATGCAAATTTTCTTTCATCTTTAATAAAGATAAGATTGTATGTATATCAAAGATTTGTATTATAATAATTTTTTTACAATTTACTATTAGTAAATGTTTGATTTGTATATCTATTTTACATACCTATAAACCCAGGGTTTTATTAAAATTTTTTGGGCAAAAAGGTGTCACAATTGGAAAACTTTAAGAAATCCTGCTATGTAACAATTTCCCTAATGAATATGGTAGCAAAATGTTAACAATAAAATACAAGCAAGGAAGGATATTACAACAATATATAACAGAGATCATATGTGACATACATGATCATAACATGATACATACATGAGCATAACTAAACCAGGAATGCAGAGCTGCTACAATATTAGGAAAACCATCAAAATAATTAACCACATCAAGAACAAAATCAGCCAAAATCATATAATATCTCAATAGATGCAGAAAAAAACAACACTCATTCCTATTAAAAACATTGGAAAGGATAAGAATAATGGAGATTTCCTTAAAATGACAAGTAGAATATAACAAAAACCATCAACAAGCATTATGTGTAATGGGGATAAGGTGGAAAATTTTCCCAATAACATCAAGAATGAAACAGCTATGTACATTATCACCATTATTATTTAATATTTTTTTTACCAGAAATGGTAGTAATAGCAATTAGGGCAGAAAAAGAAATTAAAGGAATCAGAATAAGCAATGAGAAAACAAAACTATCCCTCTTTCCAGATGGTATGATGATATACCTAGCAAATCTTAGAGAAACAACCAAAAAAGTAGTTGAAATAACACCTTTAGCAATATTGTGGAATATAAAACAATACTACATAAACTATATTCAATGAAGTTGAGCAGGAAGAGACAGAAAAATATTCCTTTAAAAGCTTTTTAATTTTCAAAACATATGCATGGATAACTTTTCAACATTAACCCTTGCAAAATTTTGTGTTCCAATTTCTCCCCCTTCCCCCACCTCTCCCCTAGATGGCAAGTAATCCAATATATGTTATACATGGTAAAATATATTTTAAATTCAATATATGCCTACATATTTATACAATTCTCTTGCTACACAGGAAAAATCAAATAAAAAAGGAAAAAAATGAGAAAGAAAAAAATGCAAGCAAGCAACAACAAAAGAGTGGAAATGCCACGTAGTGATCCATACTCAGTTTCCACAGTGCTCTTTCTGGGTGTAAATGGTTCTCTTCATCACAAGATCATTGGAATTGACCTGGATCATATCATTGTTGAAAAGAGCCATGTCCATCATAATTGATCATCATTTAATCTTATTGTTGCCATCTACAATAGTTTCTTGGTTCTGCTGATTTCACTTAGCATCAATTTATATGTCTCTCCAGGCCTCTCTGAAATCATTCTGCTGATTGTTTCTAATGAAAAAACAATATTCCATAACATTCATATACTTCTTCAACCATTCTCCAACTGATGGGCATCCATTCAGTTTCCAGTTTCTTGCCACTACAAAAAGGGCTGCCACAAATATTTTTCCACATGTGGGTCCCTTTCCCTTCTTTAAGATCTCTTTGGGATATAAGCCCAATAGCAACAATGCTGGATCAAATGATGTGAACTTTTCAATAGCCCTTTGGGCATAGTTTTAAATTGCTCTCCAAAATGGTTGGGTCAGTCTACAATTCTACCAACAATGTATTAATGTCCCAATTTTCCCACATCTCCTCCAATATTCATCATTATCTTTTCCTGTTATCTTAGCCAATCTGAGAGATGTATACTGATGTCTCAGAGTTGTCTTAATTTGCATTTCCTTGATCAATAGTGATTTAGAGAACCTTTTTCATATGACTAGAAATGGTTTTAATTTCTTCATCTGAAATTGTTCATATCCTTTGAGTATCAGATGGAGAATGGCTTGAATTCTTATAAATTTGAGTCAATTCTCTATATATTTTAGAAATGAGTCTTTTATCAGACTATTTGAATGTAAAAATGTTTCCCAGTTTACTGCTTCCATTCTAATCTTGTTTGCATTAGTTTTGTTTGTACAAAACTTTTTCAACTTAATATAATCAAAATTATTTATTTTTTGTTCAATAATGAATTCCAGTTCTTCTTTGGCCACAAATTCCCTTATTTTCCACATTTCTGAGAGGTAAACTATCCTGTGGTCTTCTAAAAATATTCCTTTTAAAATAACTAGACATTATGAAATACTTGAGAACTTATCTGCCAAGACAAATCCAGGAACCATATGTATATGAACATAATTACAAAATACTTTTCACACAAATAGATGTGAACAAGGGGAGAAATATTAATTACTCATTGGTAGGTTGAACCAATATAATAAAAATGACAGTTCTACATAAATTAATTTAATTATTCAATGACATGCCATTATTTTACAGAGCTGGAAAAAATAATAACAAAATTTTTCTAGAAGCACAAGAGAGCAAGGATGTCAAAAGGAATCAATGAAAATAGATCTTAATCTATATTACAAAATTGTAAACATTAGAACAATATGGTTTTGCCTAAGAAATACAGTGTTGTGCCAATGGAATAGATTAGGGACATAATATACAGTAGTAAAAGACAGTAGCAATCTAGCATTTGATAAACAAAGATCCAAGTGCTTGGGTCAAGAACTCTATATTTGTCAAAAATTGCTGAGAAGATTGGAAAGTAGTTTGGCATAAACTAAATCTAGACCAACATCTTAACTGTCTATAATCATATGAAAAGTGCTCTAAATCCAACTCTGAGATATCATTATACACATGTCAGATTGGCTAAGATGACAGGAACAAATAACTATGAATGTTGGAGGGGCTGTGGGAAAACTGGGACACTGATGCATTGTTGGTGGAGTTGTGAAAGAATCCAACCATTCTGGAGAGCAATCTGGAATTATGCCCAAAAAGGTATCAAAATGTGCATACCCTTTGACCCAGCAGTGCTACTACTGGGCTTATACCCCAAGGAACTACTAGAGAAGGGAAAGGGTCCTGTATGTGCCAAAATGTTTGTGGCAGCCCTTTTCATAGTGGCTAGAAGCTGGAAGATGATGGATGTCCATCAATTGGAGAATGGTTGGGTAAATTATGGTATATGAATGTCATGGAATATTATTGTTCTGTAAGAAATGACCAATAGGAGAAATACAGAGAGGCTTGGAGAGACTTACATCAACTGATGCTAAGTGAAACAAGCAGAACCAGAAGATCATTATACACTTCAACAATGATACTGTATGAGGATGTATTCTGATGGAAGTGGCTATCTTCAACACAGAAAAGAGCTAATCCAATTCCAATTGATCAATGATGGACAGAATCAGCTACATCCAGAAAAGGAACACTGGGAAATGAGTGTAAACTGTTATTTTTACCTTCTGAATCCAATTCTTCCTATGCAATAAGAAATTCAGTTCTACACACATAATTTGTATCTAGAATATATTGTAATATATTTAACATGTATAAGACTGCCTGCCATCTGGGGGAGGGGGTTGGGGGAGGAAGGGAAAAAATATGAACAGAAGTAAGTGCAAGGGATAATGTTGTAAAAAAATTACCCATGCATATGTACTGTCAAAAAAAAAAGTTATAATTATAAAATAAAAAAAAAAGAAAAAAAAAAAAAGAAAAGTGCTCTAAATCAATATTGGTGAGAGAAATGCAAATTAAAACAATTCTGAAGGTACCATATCACACATATTATATGTGACAGAAAAGGAATATAATAAATACAGAAAAATTGGGACATATTAACTATTAAATTTACTATTAACTATTAAATATTAAATATTGGGAGTTTTGAACTAATTCAAAAATATTAGAGAACAATTTGGAACTATGCTCAAAAGGCAATAAAACTGTGCATATTTATTAACTGAGAATAGTACTACAAGTTCTGTAAAACAAAGAGATTAAAAACAAGGGAAAGGACACACACATATTTATAGTATATATTTTTATTGTGGAAAGAAATGGAAATTTGAGGGTGTCATCAATTGAAGAACAGCTGAATAAGTTGTGGAATATAATTGGGTTCAATACTATTGTGGCATAGGGAAAAGATGAGCAAGAGGATTTTTAGAAAAACGTGGAAAAACTTATATGAACTGATGTAAAGTGAAGTGAGAAAAATAAGAACATTGTACTAAGTAATAGCAATATTGTACAATGGTCAACTGGTGATAATTTATCTATTATCAGCAATACAAAAGTCCAGGACAATTCTAAAGACTTTTGATGAAAAATGATATACACCTCCAGAGAAAGAACTGACAGTGTTTCAGTGTAGATCACAGTATCTTTTTTTTTTTTTTTTTCACCCACTCAGGCTATTGTATGTTTAGATAATTCTCATAATTAAAGAGTTTAAATTTCATTAAACCCAACTTGGCATTTTCTATCTCCACTTAAAGCTCTTGGTGTAGTCATGAATATACTGATATCAGAAGGATATAAGTGGCAGAAAATCCAGACATGAATAATGGCTGAAAGTAGCCTTCTACAGTTGATCAATAAGGATCCAAACATAAGAAGTGGAGAAGAAAACTAATCCAAGGACAAGATAAGCATCCCCATAGCTCTTGCTAGCAACCATTGTAAATGAGCCTGCCAATGTTAGAATTCTCATTTAAAGTTCATAACTTCAAATTCACTCAGATGAATTCCTTCCTCCACTCATCCCTGAAAAGAAGCTAGGAATTATGCAATAAGAATAAGAGGTTATAGATAATCTCTAGAGTCAGAGGACCTGAGTTCAAATTCCTTTTCAGATTATTTTTAGAGGACATGTCACACTGATCAGGTCCCTGGGACTCAGTTTCCTTTTCTGTAATAATAATGGCATTAATAGCTATTAGCTTATTGCTGATATTTTTATGTTATCTGTCATGTACCAGCACTATCTAAGCTTAACACACTTATTATCTCACTTGATGCTTATAAGAATCCTGTGATATAGTTGCTATTATTATTATTATCCCTTTTTTTACAGATTGAGAAATTGAAGCAAAAAGAGGTTAACTGACTTTTCCAAAATAGTCTGGATGGTGTCTGCAGATGTATTTGATTTCAATTCTTCCTGACTCTGGGCCTGGGATTCATATTCTCTCCTTTGACACTGCTACTACTCCAGAGCAAGCCCTTATCACCTCACACTTGGATTAAAGGATAGTTTTCTGTTTTCAACTCTCTTCGCACCAATTCATTCTCCAATCAGTCACTAAAATGATTTTCCTAAAGCGTAGATCCAATCGTGTTGCTCCTTTACTTCATAAATGCCAGTGGCTTCCTGTTGACTCCAGAATCAAATACAAAATGCTCTTTTTAGCATTCAAAGCCCTTCATAATGGAGCTCTCCCCAATCTTTCCATTCTTTTTACATCTTACTCTCTCTGATACATTCTCTTTGATACAGTAACACTGGCCTCCTGCATGTTCTATGAATAAGACACCATTTTTTTGGTTCTGGAAGTTTTGTCTGCTATCCCCCATGCTTGGAATGTTTCCATTCCCTTTTTGGTCTACTGACTTTTCTGGATTCTAAATTCCAACTAAGATCCCATATTTTACTAGAAACCTCTTATCCTTCTTAATTCTAGTGCCTTCCCTTTGTTAATTATTTCCTATTTATCCTATATACAGTTTGCTTTGAATATGTGTGTATGTATATGTTATCTTCTCCCTTTAGATTATAAGCTTCTTAAAGGGAGGGGCTATCTTTTGTTTCTTTTTTGTATCCTTAGCACAGTACTCAGTACATAATAGGTGCTTAATAAATGTTAATGATGGGTTGCTTGCACCACTTTATTGTTGTTTAGTCATGCCTGCCTCATTTGGGGTTTTCTTGGCAAAGAAACTGGAATGATTTGCCATTTCCTTCTTTGGCTTATTTTATAGAAGAAACTGAGGCAAATGAGGTTCAGTGACTTGCCTAGAGTCACACAGCTCGTAAGTGCCTGGGGCCAGATTTGAACTCAGGAAAAAAAAAAGTCTCCAATTTTAGCACTTTATCCACTCTGTCACCTAGCAGCTTCTAGAATTAGGAATTTGTTTCAGGAGTTATCTGAATTAAAGTCCAGCCTGAGGCACTCATTAGCTGTGTGACTCTGGGCAAGTCATTTACCTTCCAGGAGTGTCAATATCCTCATCTGTAGAATGAGGTGGTCTAACTCAAAGACTTTTTACAGTTCCCTTCAGGTTCATCCTTATGATTCTGAGATTTTAGGAGTGTGGGTGATACCTTGTGCAAAGAACAAGGGCAAGATCTTACAGTGTGGTATGTTGACTTCCGATAGTTCCATCAGTGAAGGCTAAGTTCAAAATGTAGAGGTTTCCATTTACACCTATAGAGCGAGTACTCTTACCAATGAGGTCACAGAACCTACTCAGTAGCTAAAGATTCAGCACTGAAACAGTTGTCAAAATAAAGTAAATAAAGCTGGTGCAACATGGAAAGATTTGTTTTAGTTGGAATTTTTACAAAAGTACTTTTGTTTTCTTTTCATCCATCTGCTGTTTTCCATAACATAACAATGTTACTTATACTCCGGATAGACTGAGATGGGTTTTCGTGGGAGGAGATGCTTATGTGTGAACTGCTTTCTTCTTCCTTCTAACATCCAGGTTATTATCACTAACACAACATTATTTAGGCTCTCTAGAACATGAACTCTTTATTCACAACCTGCTCATGTGTTTGTTTAGTGGTAGGCTGGAGGCTTTATTTATTTGTCTGATCAGTTGCATATTTTTCTGCCTCCCTATCTCCAAACCAAATCTACAGGATTAGAAGGCCATAGATTTAGGACTGGAAGAGACTGTGAGATTAAGTGATTTGCCTAGGATCAACTAGTAGGTTACTAAATCAAGGTTTTCTTAAATTCAAGCCAGATACTCTATACATTACATCATGCCCATTTTTTAGGGAGGGGAATTATCTCATGGGTGGAGAAAAAAAGGGCCAGAACTGGAAGAGACAACAGGCCTAAGGGATAATGATGGGTGATGAGAATGTAACTATGATTTCTACTATTATTATCCTGAGCAATAAATAGTCTTCAGAACATTAAATTTTAAATGGAAAGATAATGATATTATCTCACTAATAAATGAAACAATAGTAAGATAGTGATTTGATCCAGGATCATATACAACTGAACTACACTGAAAAAAAAAAGAATAGGATAATTATTATAGTTATTTTTAACTTTTGCAGGATATCACATGCTTTATCTCATTTGATCCTCACAACAACTCTGGGAGGTAGGGACTATTAATATTATTTTATAAGTGAATAAATTGAGGTAAATTAAGACCAAGTGACTTACTCAAAATCATATAGCTACTACATGTCTGAGATAATTTGAACGTGGTTCCAGATCCAGCACTCTTAATTTCAACATTTTGCTCTATGGGAAATATTTTACTGGAGGAGAAACTTTAAGATTAATTTTCTGTGCTGAATCAATGTTTAAAAATAGACAACAAATAACAAACATCATAGGACTCTTTATTCTCTACATCTTTCATTCATTTCTGTGCTGTAAAATTTTGACATAATATCGAATATCATTTTAGAAAACCTGTGTTTGTTCTTCATAGCCCTTGATGTGCATGTAAATTATTCTCACAAAGATGTGTAGAGAAAAGGAAGAAGGTAATATGGGTCAGATTCTTGATTGCTTTTTTAATAGTAATTCTGGCTGTGATTTTTCTCATTATTTGCCTCTCATCTCCTCTTTTGGATTTCTTGAGCATCAAACCCTAAATATTCCCCTTACTATGAGACTTCCATTCCCATCTGCCTCCTTTGTATATACTTGGTCTAATTCCACTACTTTCCACAGCTTTGGTGACTTTAGTACCATCTCTATTTCCAACTATAGGGATCTATGATGCTATAATCCAAACTGTTAATAATGGAGAAAAAAAAGATTTGCTATAGAAATCTTTATTGATCGTTCCCATTTTCATCTATTCATTCTCTTTCAATTTTGTTCTTTAAAGTTTTGGGGATGATTATGCTTAATTTGATCTTGTGACAAGCTTTCTATGGCCCCCATCTCATGCTTGCTCTTCACTTTTTTCCTCAGGAAATAATTTTAATTTTTTTTTCATTATTTTTCTTCTATCCACCAAATAGCTCACTTTTTTCAACTATGTTTATCATATTTCTCAGCTTAGCTTTTCAACTGACTATCCTCTCTAAGACATTAAAAAATAGATACATTTCCTATGATTCAAGGATTGGAAATATCTGCCCCACTAGACTCAAACTCTGATACCTGAAATTTCACTATTAAAAATTCACACCTTTTAGTCATCAATATACAATCCATCATAAATGTCTCTCTTTATTGATAAAAAGAGAGACCCCTAGAAAACAAGAGCTTAGTAGCTTAACCTTCTGTTTGCTATATATTTGACATTGGGCAAGTTAATTTATCTTTCTGGGTCTCGGTTTCTTCATATGCAAAATGAGGAAATTCATCTAGATAATGCTTAATACTTCTTTTAGCTTTAAATCTCATGATCTTTTGATCTCAACTATTACCACCATATTCTGAATGGGTCTATCAGTTCCTTTCCAATATATTGAAAATAGTGACCTGAAGAATAACATATTCAATAAACATATGGAAGATGCAGAGATACAGATTGGTTTGATGGAAGGGAAAACTACTTTATGATTAGAAGCATCAAAACTTGAATGAGCTGGAATGGTCCAGGAGGGTGGGGTTGGATTTTCTATCACTTGATATCTTCAGGGAGCTGGATGATCATTTTTTGGGTGGTTGTGGTAGAGATCGCATTTGAGTTGACTTCTGAAATGTGTCCAACTTTGACATGCCACAAATCTATAACTATTGACAGTACCAAGCCAAACCAAAGATTCTTCTTAAAAACTGAATTTTCTAACTTTTTCTAATTTATTTTTCTAATTTTTCTAAAAGTTGTTTTTTTTCTAAATTTTCAAAAATTTTCTAAAAAATGTTTTCTAAAAATTACTCTTTAATAGGAGATAAGACTGGGAGAGTGGTATAGAGATGAGGAATGCTTTTTTCTTCCAGCAATTCATGAAGGTGTCTAAGTCAAGGAGCGATTGCAGTCTGGGTGAGTGGAGGGAGTATTTGCATGGATGAAATCACAGACCTTTTGAAGAACTGACTCATTGAAGAAGAGGACCTTAAAGGCTATTTTCATATACTGACAGGAACTAATGAGTCTAATGTAGGCATTGACTCCAATGATGGACAAAATAAATATATATTCAGAATTCAAGCTATGCTTTATTAAAAACAGAGACTTAGTTTCTTTTATCTTCTCTGCTAGATTGTGATTCCTTAGGACCAGACTCTAAACCCTCAGATTCTTATTGTCACTCCCCACAACACCCAGCATGGTGATCTACACTTGGTGGGCATTCAATAACTTTTGTCTTTTGATTGACATTTTTATTAGTTTCATTTGTCACATAACTATTATGATGTTTTACTGAAGAGAGATGTGAAAGTAATAAAAGACAGCCTTGCAGAGATCACTGCCCACTTACCTGTACTAAATGACACTGTGGTCAGCTGTGAGTGCAAATAAACAAAGCAGATGTAAGAAATATTATAATGAAAGATTCTACCACTCAAATTAATTAAGAATTTTTAAGCTCCTACTAAGCTTGCTAAGCACTATATTAGATGTGGTAGATAAAAGATCCCCTTTCCCCTCCAAAAAAGAAATCACTTCCAACCCTTAGGAACCTTACATTCTATTCAAGGAGAAAAATTCTAAGTACATACAAATTGTATTAAAAACAAAACCATAAATACAAGAAAAATTTTTTGGAGAAAATCACTCATAGCTGAAGAAATCAGGAAGGCTTTTGCATACTTAACCAGAGTTTTAAAGGGAACAAAGGATTTTAAGAAGTGGATGGGAGGATAGAGTACAATTTGCCCCGGGAATCAGCCTATCCAAAATCTAAAAGATGTGAGATGCATTACCATGTGTGATGAAAGACAAGAAGACCAGTGTAACGTGCTCTCCTGGCAGTTACAATTACTAGTCTGTCCTAGACCCACCAGAGTACCTTTGACCACTGTCCTTTGCAGTGTGAACTCTACCCGGCTCGCCTCCTCTGAGGCCTTCTAAGGTCTCTGGCCACAATCTCTTGAATCTATAGCTTAATAACCGGTAGCGCACTCAAGAACAACCACGTGTAATCTTAAAAGCCTTTATTATACCTACTCACATAATGCCTTAACTGATGCCCTGACTTGTTGGTTCCCGAGTGAACACCTGGTCAGAAGACCCACGTGTTCACTACCAAAATCCTTACCTCTTTCGGCTACCCATCTTGGCTTGGCCACCCAGGCTGGGGAGCCAGGGTGAACAGCACGAGGTTAAAGAGGGCGGTTGCTGCCTGCAGTGGGCTTACATAGGGCCTGTGAGGTCACACACACAGCCAATCAGCGAGAGAGTCACCCATTACAAAACTATCTCAATATGGCCAGGATCCCGCCCAAGGGCAGTCCTAATATCCACAGAAATTATTTCTGGGCCTCAATCTCCCGATGCACTGTGTCCGCCCATTTAAAGGGCCCTTACAGACCAGGAACAAAATGATGCTTTTCTTATGCAATGTGATCGTTAATGTATTGGTGAAAGTTCTGTAGTGTGACTGAAGATAAAACACTGCTGTTCTGAAACAGAAGAGAAGATGGCAAAATAACTGGATAAGGCCACTGTTTTTACTTTCACTCCATTTATATATATTTTTAAAAATTAAAATATAGGTTTAAGTGGATTGACTCCATGTCAAGCACATCTAAAGAGTCAGTGCTTCTTGGGGAGGATAGGTTGATTAGAGTATGGGCTAGAAAGGAAGACAAACAGATGACAAATAATAGTATGAGTAGAGAAGTTGAGCACATTGAAAAGTGAATTATTTCTTCATAAAGGTATGGCAGGACTCCAACTAGTGGAAAGGAAGTCTATGAAGGCCTAGAAACAAATGAACATTAACATTCCCTCCTCCATATACTTTAGTCTTTGCTTCTTTAAAGTAGTTATAAAAGCATGTCACCTTGTAAGAAACAGCTGAGTAATGCATTTGTGTAATGATGTTCCTCTTTTAAGGTGTCAGACAGTCACTTAGCATTTATTAAGCACCTACTAAGTGCCAGATACTGTGTTAAGTTCTAAAAACACAAAGAGAGGGAAAACACATAAGTCACTGCTGTTAAGGAGCTTATAGTCCAATGGGAAGATTAAAATACTTGTTCATAAATACCTTGTTTTTTCAGCATATTTTAGAGTCAGAGAAGAGGATTGGGGGAATGAGCATCTTTATTTTCACACAAGAATTAGTTTTCCAGAGAGGCTCAATGGAAGGCTTAAATGCATATAAGCTGTGTAACAATAAAGAAAATCCTAAGTAGGGTTAGGTCACTGTGATTTTTTCCAGTGTAGCAACATGTGGGAAAGGTATGCTTCTGAGGTAATCTTTTAGTCTGCTGTCAACTTATTCATGGTCCTCCACTGATTTCATGCTATATGATATAGTCCTTGAAGTCTCTTTTTCCCCCTTGGGATCACTTGCTTTAATTATTATTTTTAAAATTTTAATTAATTTTATTCTCCACTTAGGAAATACAAGCATTTTCATAATGGGAAAATAAAAAATAGATGATTGCACATGAAACTGCAAATCCATTAGATACAATTTGCTACTCCTTTAAGATATACATTGAATCAGTGGAACACATTAGATACAAAGGACAAAAAAGGATACATCTATTGCAATCTAGTCTTTGACAAACCCAAAGATACCAACATTAGGGATAAAAATTCATTATTTGGAAAAAACTGTTGGGAAAACTGGAAATTAGTATGGCAGAAATTAGATATGGATCCACACTTAACACCATATACCAAGATAAGATCAAAATGGGTCCATGATTTAGGCATAAAGAATGAGATCATAAATAGATTAGAGGAATAGAGAATAGTCTACCTCTCAGACCTGTGGAGGAGAAAGGAATTTATGACCAGAGGAGAACTAGAGATCATTATTGATCACAAAATAGAAGATTTTGATTAGATCAAACTAAAAAGTTTCTGTACAAACAATACTAATGCAAACAAAATTAGAAGGGAAGTAACAAATTGGAAAAATATTTTTAAAAGTACAGGTTCTGACAAAGGTCTCATTTCCAAAATACATAGAGAACTGACCCTAATTTATAAGAAATCAAACCATTCTCCAATTGATAAATGGTCAAAGGATATGAACATACAATTCTCAGATGATGAAATTGAAATTATATCCACTCATATGAAAGAGTGTTCCAAATCACTACTGATCAGAGAAATGCAAATTAAGACAACTCTGAGATACCACTACACACCTGTCAGATTGGCTAAGATGACAGGAACAAATAATGATAAATGTTGAGAAAACTGGGACACTGATGCATCGTTGGTGGAGTTGTGAAAGAATCCAACCATTCTGGAGAGCAATTTGGAACTATGCCCAAAAAGTTATCAAACTGTGCATACCCTTTGATCCAGCATTGCTGCTATTGGGCTTATATCCCAAACAAATACTGAGGAGGGGAAAGGGACCTGTATGTGCCTAAATGTTTGTAGCAGCTCTTTTCATAGTGGCTAGAAACTGGAAGATGAATGGATGTCCATCAATGGGAGAATGATTGGGTAAATTATGGTATATGAAGGTTATGGAATATTATTGCTCTGTAAGAAATGACCAGCAGGAGGAATACAGAGAGGCTTGGAGAAACTAAGATCAACTGATGCTGAGTGAAATGAATAGAACCAGAAGATTGCTGTACACTTCAATGTTGTATGAAGATGTATTCTGATGGAAGTGGATATCTTCAACATAAAGAAGATCCAACTCACTTGCAGTTGATCAATGAAGGACAGAAACAACTACACCCAGAGAAGGAACACTGGGAAGTGAATGTAAATTGTTAGCACTACTGTCTATCTACCCAGGTTACTTATACCTTTGGAATCTAATACTTAATGTGCAACAAGAAAATGGTATTTACACACATATATTGTATCTAGGTTATATTGTTAGCACATGTAAAATGTATGGGATTGCCTGTCATTAAGGGGAGGGAGTAGAGGGAGGGAGGGAATAATTTGGAAAAATGAATACAAGGGATAATGTTATAAAAAATTACTCATGCATATATACTGGCAAAAAATTATAAATAATAAAAATACAAGTAAATAAATAAATTAAAACCTCAAAAGCAAAAAAAAAAAAAAAAAAAAAAAAAAAGATATACATTGAAGATATCCTGTAACCTTTCTACCCCCTTTTTTTTCTTCTCTTCCTCCAGAGATGACTACCATTAGGTACAAATATGTGTGTCACATACATATATGTGCATTATATAAGTAAAAACATTTTGTATATACTTGTATTTATCAGTTCTTTCCCTGGATGCAGATGGCATCTTCTTTCATGTCTTTGTAGTTAATTTGGATATTTATAATAATCAAAATGACTTATTCACTTAAAGTTGTTCTTAAAACAATATCCTTTTTAATATAAACAATGTTCTCTTGGTTCTGTTCATTTTGTTTTTCATTATTTGTTAGCACTGTTAACTCTCACCTGACATCTCTATTGTGCTAATGGAGCAGGTCTAAAACCTTAGAGGATTCACCTAGGCCAGATTGAGACAGATTCTTCTCTCCATTCTTATTCTCTTGGGCATCAGAATTTCTAATTGAGGTTATAATGATAGGAACATAGATGGAAAGAATTCAAGGTTCTTTTCTCACTAAACCATTTATGTGTGCCTCTCAGTGAAGCCATAGAATAAGTTTTATTTATAAAGGTAAAAGTGCCTAAAAGAATACTGAAAAAAAAATCTGACTAATAAATACATATTGATTTCTTAACTCAATCTATTCCCTTCTTTCTAGGAAGCACATCACTGATAAGAAGTCTTCTCCTCAACAAGATTATTTTAAGTTTAAATGGCATAATAGATTAATTATATAATTTCTTCTAAGATGCTCAATCAAAATTTGTTTTTTAAATCCTTCCTTCAAAAAAAGTATTTCATTTTATAGTAAGTCAATCAGTTAGCAAGGATGTGTTGAACAGTTACTGCATACTAAGTACTGTGCTACCGAAAGAGAAGGAAGTTATCTAATAAGAATTTGTTGGAGATAAATGTTAGAGGTGTACAAGAAAGTATAATCGAATCAAAATGAGCCAATCTATGTTCAAGACCTGCCTTTGCCAAGTGGGCAATTTTGCTTTTTCCTCTTATTGATAGTATTTAATTTTCCCCCAGTTACATGTAAAAATAGTTTTCAACATTCATTTTTGAAAAATTTTGAATTACAAATTCTTCTCGCTCCCTTTGCTCCTTCCCTTCCAAGACAGCAAGCAATCTAATATATATTATACATGTACAATCATGTTGAATATATTTCTGTATTAATCATATCATGAAAGAAGAATCAGAAAAAGGAAAAAATCATGAAAAAGATTAAAAAAGGAAAAAGAAATAACAAAGACAAAACAGTATGCTTTGATCTATAGTTAGTTTTCATAGTTCTTTCTCTGGATGTGAATGGCATTTTCCATCACAGATCTTTTGGAATTGTCTTGGATCACTATATTACTGAGAAGAGGTAGGTCACTTAACCCTGTTTGTCTCGTTCATTATCTGAAAAATGAGCTAGAGAAGGGCTGTCAAATGACTCCAATATCTTTGCCAAGAAAATTGAGATGGAGTCTCAAAGAGTTGGACATGAGTGAAACAAGTGAACAATACTAATGTAAGACATATTGCAAGTAGAATAGAAACATATATATGTATATGTATGTATATATGCATACATACATATTGTCTCATATAAGAGTATTTCCATTTAGCTCATTTATTTGAAGTAATTGTGGTAAGTCTGATAGAGATCAGTACAAAACTGATTTCTTAATTATCCTTTATCTTTTCTGGAAATTTACCAGAGAATTTACCTTGTGATCAAAGAGAGAAAATCTTCTCAAGCTTTCAGAAAATAATGAAAGAAGGCAGTTTAGGAATTTTAAATTAAGTGCTCTCTGGAATGTAGCCACATTTCTAGACACATAGTCCAATAGAAGATGAAATGTGACATTAGGAACTCACACTTGACAACTCTCTTTTGAGACTGAAACCAATTAAATGGCAGAAGAAATGCAGGTGAGGAAAAAGTTTCTCTTTATTTTGATACTCACCAATTCCCTTTCAGTCTTAATACAAAGTCTTAATAACAAGTTTCCCTATGATACCAATAAGAGGCACGATCAAGGAGAATGTCGATATGTCATTCTTTCTGAAATCTGTGTAACAAATGTAGGTCTTCATACAGTACTTGTCTGCTTTTTTGGAGGCTGGTGACTCAGATTTATCTCATGGATGATGATGTACAAGTCAATATATTACCTTCCTGATGTCATTGGTACTCTTCAAGAACAAAGAATGAACTCCAGCTTAAGGGAAGCTTAGCATGTATAAACTATGTTAATTCTTTCAGGTCACTCTTTTTAGTAATTACCATTCCATGGTAAATTTTTTTTCCCCAAAATTCTGAAAGAGGTCATGCTAATCTTATTTTTGGGGAATAGTTCAGGCACTTGGAAAATGAGACTCTATTTCCCCCTCACATTTTCCCTGAATTATGTGGAAGAAAAATACATAAATGAATATGCACATATACAGAAATATTTATCTATGTGTACTTAAATAAAAGTTAAAAATAAATATAAATTTACAATGTTCAAATAAACAAATGCTTAAATAAAATCTATGAACATATCTTTCTACTATCTCCATATCAACCAAACAATTAATTTCTAGAAAAAAAATCTATCTAATTCTCATTGCCTTTACTTTTTCATATCCTCCCCATGTGTTTTGGTGATCTTATCAACAACAATGGCATCCTCTTTATGTTGATGACTCCTAGATAACTGCTTAGTGCAGTTATCTGCTTATCTTAGAGTCAGTTAGAAGTATATTAAGTTGAGCCTAAACACTTATTGATTTTGCAACCCTGGGCAAATCCCTTAACCACTGCTGACCTCATTTTCCTCACCTATTAAATGAAAATAATAGTAGCACCTACCTCCCAACATTGTTTTGAGGATTCAATGAGATAATATTTGTAAAAGCTCAGCCCTGTGTCTGGGACATAGTAGGAGTTTAAAAAATTCTTGTTCCCTTCTCCTTTTCTCCACTTCCTAAATTTAAATATCTAACATTCATCTGTTTATTGAAACCCCAGTCCTGCATCTTCAAATATAAGCTGCTCATAATGACTTGATTTCCTGTATACATTTTCCCTCTAAGTCCAGCCCTCTTAATTTCATTATTTCTGTTAATAAGAGTACTAATCACTCAGATTTACAATATTAGAGTCACCTCTGACTCTTCATTCTCTCACATTCCAGTCTATCTATTTATTTGCCAATCCTTATCTCTACAATATCTCTTCCATCTCTTCCTATGGCCACCCTACTCAAAGCCTTCATAATTTTGGTCCTGAATACTTGACCCCTGTGCATCTAGACTTTCTTCTTTTCCAACAATTCTCTAGAAAAAAGTTCAAATAGATATTACTAAAAAAAAGTATGTACTTGTCATTTTCTCAGCTCAAGAATGTGCTAGTAGTTCTTATTGCCTGTAAAATCAAATAAAAATGCTTTCATTTGGCATGTAAAGCCCTTCACAGTTTGGTTATACTCTATCTGTCCATGCTCTTCATGCATCACTAAAGTTCTTGCACTCTATGAAGCAAATAGGTTTACTAGCTGTTCCCCATATGTGGCATTGGAGCAGCTAAATGGTACAATGGATAAAGTGCTGGGCCTATAGTCAGGAAGATTCATCTTCCAGCCTCAGACATTTACTAGATGTGTAATTGGGCTAAATACTTAAACCTGTTTTCCTCAGTTTCTTTATCTGTAAGCATGCTGAAGAAAGAAATGGAAAATCCTTCGGTATTTTTGCCAAGAAACTTCAAATGAGGTCATAGTCCGACACAACTGAAAATGACTGACCAAAAATGCATGACATTCAATCTCTTGCATTCTGTAAATGCTGTTCTCCACATCTAGAATGCTTTTTCCTCATCTCCTTCACTAGTGCCCCTTAATGTTTAGCTCTAAGATCATCTCTTTCCCAATGCTTTTCCTGATAAATTTGTTATTGTCCCACCATCAATTTGTAATATCTACATATATGAGTATATGTATATATATACATATATATGTATATCTATATAGTATGTTATCTAATGTAGTATTACTGACTATTCAGTCTCTCCTCCTGTCCTTTTACTTCTCTCATTCTACCGTTTTCTATTTTCTTTCCCTCTCTCTTATATCTCTTCCTTTTCCTCCGTTCATATTTATGTATTTCCAAATACCATTAAACCTTTCTATCCTGCTAAAGTATGTAAGCTGCTTGAGGAAAAGTGCTGCCTTTCTTTAGTCTCTGAATCCCCAGTTGTTTCACATAGTGCTTGGCAGATAATAGATATCTAATAAATGTTTGTTTATAGATTACCTTGTATAGTTGTGAACCTGTCATTTCACCTCTATATGACTATTTACCAATCTATAAAATAGAACAAAAATAATCGTGCTAGCCACACCTATATTGAGGAGGAAATTTTGGTAAACCTTAGAGTAAATTACAAGCTGTATTATTTAGCCTTTCCTCTTTGGCAACGAGCACAAATGAATGCAGACCCAGAGGCTATAGACGTTAAACTAAGCCCAAAAGAAATTTGAGTGCTTAAGAATTTCTTTTAAAATGAAAAGTCAAGCACATAGTCTTTCCAGTGCTTGCACCTGGCAGATGTATCAGAGAACATTGGTGTCTGAGAGAGGAACAAGTGAATTAATTTGTGGTTTGACAAAAAGAAAAAAAATCTATCTTTTCAGCTATATCATAAAAAAACTAGAGTGGGGACCGTAAAGTGTGTGTTCATGGGTTATGTGATAAAGTAGTTTGAAACTGGTTTTCTTTTATAGCTTCTTCTTCCAAGACAAGAATTTTAAGATCATGGCCCTTTTACACATCAGTAAATCACTGGAGGCATTTGAATAGATGCCATTACTTCTATGCATGCTAAATAGAGTCTTCCCTTCCTGAACAATCACCCTTAGCTGACTCAGCATGTTTATACTTCTCTTGATCTATGATTTTTGCTCACCAGGACCTCTTAGCAATCAAGAGTTTGAGATAAAATAACAGAAATATCATCAATTGGCTGATTATGGGCAGCTAGGGATGATATACAGAAGTTTAACAGATGGTAAATGTCAACTCTAAAGTTTAAATCATAGATAAGACCATCAGGCATCATTTCATGTGGCTATTTTAAAAAAATCCTACTTTCAAATTGAGATTTATCAGATTTTCTTAATGTGCTTCTATAATATCCAGGCTAGCTTTCTGGAGGACCTTGGGACTAGCCTTGATCTTAGTGGAGGAGTGCAGGAGGCAGGAGAGCCATCAGGAAGGTGTTTAATAATGGAATGTCTCATTTCCAGTCCTTCTCAGCCTTTAAATACCCTGTTACAATTAATTACATCATTATAGCATGCTGAGTATGTGTAAACTAGAGAACTATTACATCATACTAAGTACTAAGGATAATGTGAACTAGAGAACCATCATCTCATCAATTCTACTGAGTTAACACCTTATTGTAAGTATCCTTGTTTCAAATATACTTCTCAAGAGTTCCAGGCCTCTACACATTTCTTCATAGATATTCAAGGTCTAGGCTTATTTAAATATATACCCATGGTTCCCACAATCCTTTATATTGCTGTAATTACACAAGTGTAATTGCTAATTGGTGAATTTAAGGGTATATAGACATCTGTGGAAGAGGGTCCACACACCCATTTACATGGCAAGTCTACATATAAGCTGACCTGATATTTACTTAGATGGTAGGTCTTAAGGAATTGAAAAAAACACCCCTTTCTAACTCCAAATGTCTCTCATTACCACTTGAAATTATAAGAATTGAGGTTTATCCTTTGGCTTAAGCATTAATTCCTATCAAAATGAAAATAATCCTGATGAGAGATGGCACATTAGAGCTTATCATTAAATCAACCCATAATTTTGACCTAATTAATGAGGCTTTTTCTCTTACTGTCATACTTTGGCAGAGAGGAGGAACTGGCAATATAAATATATTTAAAAGCATATGGAATTTGGAGTCAGAAGACCTGTGTTCAGATTTTGGCTTTACTGCTCACTGTGTGACTTTGGAAAGATTGTTTAACTTCTCTGGGGCTGATAAAGATGAGGAGGTTGGATTAGATAAATTTTAAAATTTCTGTTGGCTCTCAATTCTAGGAATTTCAAGTCTTGGAGAATAACATATATATGGAGAATAACAGATCTATGATACATTTACTATCCAGATATGGTAAAACATCACAAAGAGCTACAGAAGGAGTATCTAGGAAGATAGGATTTAAAACGATGACAATGAACTTTCTCAGCTAAGAATATTAAAGGGGAGAAAAAAGGCTCTGATGTAGAAGTCTGGATAAGGCTCAAGGACAACTTGACCTTCAAAATTCTGTCTGCTCATGTTAGCTGTGCCATTAGTGAATAGGTTATAGAAATGCCAAAGAGTTGGAAATAGGCTTGATAGCATTAGTTAGCCACATATTACTGGATAATCCCAAAATGATTTACTCAGTATTGCAATCAAATTGGATGCCCTATTTGACAGAACCAGCTATATTCAGCTTGGAAAATGTTAGCCTTTAGCATTTAGATGATTCACGCATATACAATAATGAAATAGTCCTATGATTACGTGCTTATATTTTATAGTGAATTTTCTGATATTTCCTTGGGTTTATGTCTGGAAGGGTTTTTGGAATAATTAGTCTCAGATGTCCATTTGCCTGATACAGGATAGAAAAGTGCTCTTCCATTATAGGAGATCATGTGCCAGTTTTCTTGTTAAATTATCCCCCTTGACATGAAAGGTATTAGGGCCAATGTTGCAGAGAAATCAGGATCCACTAGTAAAAGAGCTAATACAAAAGCTCCCCTTGGCTATGCTACCTGGACTGGTTCAGGACTACTAGGAATGGTTCATAAAGTTCCCTTAGGGGAACTAAGGCGGAGTAACCAGGAAAGAAGGGCAATACTTGGCATGCATGTGCTAAGAAAGCATTTGGCTTGTGTGCATTTGGCATACATCATTGAGAGCCAGGTATTTTGAAGGCTTACTTACAAAAAAGGGCAATGTCCTCACAGGGCAGTTCTGCAGTGAAATGCTTAATGATATAAAATCTCTTTTGCATTTGTGGTAAATCCTAGCATACCAACGGACTAATTCAGTTTCATGATAATGACTCTACTAGAATTATTATGGTGATTAATATAAATGAGAAAAATTGTTTACCTCATGTTTATTAAGGAATTTCTCAGGAAACAGCTTATTCTCTGTGTATAAAGGACTGTACACCTCAGTCTCCTCCAAAAGCTGCCTTTTCAAATATAATGCAATGACCTGCTAATATATTTCTCCCCACTCCCTGTCCCATAGAGCCATCCTTTTTTTATTTGTACATGTACATGGAGTCATGACCTTAAGCTGGAAGAACCACAAAGACCTTTTCCTCCACACGTTTCATTTTACAGACAAGGAAATTGAGGCCCATGGAGATGGTGATTTTCTCAAGTCACATATAGTTTAGTAGCAAAGGTGGTATTTAAAACTCAGTTCTCTGATTCCAATCAGTACTCCTCCCTCTGTATTTAAAATACATTATCATTTATAATTTTTGGTTTCATATTACCTACACTTCCCAATGTATCTTTTATTCCTTTCTTGCCCAGAGAATTATTCCTTCAAAGAAAGGGTAAAAATTAATAATTCAGCAAAATGGACCACATTGAAAAATCTTCTATTATCCATAAGGTTCTAAACCCACAATCTCTCATCTCTGCAAAATAGGGTAACGACTTCTCACATTTGATCTTTGGAGTCATGTTTGGTTATTTTGATTTTATATTATTCAAATTATTTAATTGTTGTTCTTTCCATTTCCATGTGCATGTTTTTGGTTCTGCTTACTTAATTTTATTCATCAGTTCATGTGGACTTTTTAGACTTTTTTGCATACACCAAATTTATATTATACACAAAAGCCAAGGTATATATATATATATATATATAATTTTCATTTGAAATATTATAGTTTGCTTAATCTAACATTTACTTCTCTGTCACCTTTTAAAAATAAACAAATTTAAAATATTTTATTTAATATTAAAATAAATGTGCATCTGTAATACTTTTTTTTTTTTTTTTTTTTTGCTGCGGCAATTGGGGTTAAGTGACTTGCCCAGGGTCACACAACTAGGAAGTGGTAAGTGTCTGAGCTCAAATTTGAACTCAGGTTCTTATGACTTTAGGGTTTGTTCTCTATCCACTGTGCCACTTAACTGCCTGTGTATTATCTTTTAAAATGATTTTCCACTTCAAATCTTTAGATAATTTAGTATTTATAAATTCCTTCTAGATCTTAATCTATGATGTCTTAATGCTATGATCTTAATACTTTAAGAAATAATTGAATCATTTATTGAGTAATCGTGGTTAACTCTTTACTAAGAATGGAGTACAATTAAATAGGTAACTTTTTATTGGGTTGAATTATTTAAGTCCACTGACCAAGAGTTAACATTTCTGGATATCTCTTGTTACCATTTATGATATTGTTATTCTTTGCCTTAGGCTATTTGTCCTAAAAATACAGATCTTTTAAAATGTTGAGTCATGATTTTGAGGAGTAGCTTGGTATCATTAAGAGCAGTGGACAATTTCCCAAAGGTAATTTAACTTGATAATTTCATTCTTTTCAGTTGTGGTTCCATTTCATTTGTCCCAGATATCTGAACTGAATTGTTGTTCAGTCATTTTGTCATGTCTGACTCTGTGTTCCCATGGACCATAACATGCCAGCTTCTTCTACCTTTTACTATCTCTTGATGTCTTTCCAAGTCCATGTTAATTTTTTTCATGACACTATATATCTGTCTCATCCTCTGCCATCCTATTTTCCTTTGCTTCCAATCTTTTTCAGAATCAGGGGCTTTTCTTATGAGTTTTATCTTCTTATTATGCAGTCAAACTATTTAAACTCAGCTTCAGCATTTGACCTTTTAGTGAAAAGCCTGAGAAAATTTCTTTAAGTAAGTCAACACTTGCTATTTAAAAGTCTTCTCCAACATCACACTTTGGACTTTCAGCTTTCCTTATAGTCCTATTCTTACCATAATAAATTGCTGCAAGGAAAAATAAAACTGCTTTGATTATACAAATCTTTGTGGGCGAAATTATATCTCTTCTTTTTAGCCTGATATTCAGATTTGCTATAATTTTCCTTCTGAAGAGCAAACACCTTTCAATTTCATGGCTACAGTTGCCTTCTTCAGTAGTCTCTGAGCCCAAGAATATAAAATCTGACACAACTTCCATTTCTTATCCTTCTAATTTCCAGGATGTGATAGGAGTAGTTGTAAAGATCTCAGTATTTTTATGCTTAAACTTTAAGCCAGATTTTACAGTCTCCTCTTTAACTCTCACCAAGAAGCTTCTTAATTCCTCTTTACTTTTAGCCATCAGAGTGATATATGCATATCTAAGATTGCTGATATTTCTCCTGGAAACTTTAATTCCAGCTTTTGACTCATCCAGTCTGGCCTTTCACTAAATACAAGTTAAATAAATAAGGGTACAATATACAGCCTCATTATACTTCTTTTATGATATTAAATCAATCAGTTCTTCCAAGTTCAGTTCTTATTATTGCTTTTTGGCCCACATAATGCTTTTTCCTCAGAGGACAAGTATGATGATCTGGCACACCTATGTCTTTGAGGACAATGATGATAAACTTAGTCGGAAATGGAATATATGAATAGCACAGTTATGAGGTGCCAGGAATCTGAATGGGAAAAGAAGCTGCAGTTGAAGAAAGAAGAGTTGTGTGTGTGTACCTGTGTGTGTATGTGTGTGTGTGTATGTGTGTGTGTGTGTGTGTGTGAGTGTGTGTGTGCGTGCGTATGTATAAAATAAAACCTGTTAGATTTAGTTATAGAAAGCTTGGGGAAGAGATTTTGGGAAAGAGTTTTAAATGATATTTTAAAATGAAATTGGTTGGAATTGAATTATTACATGTGTAACTTTGGGAAAGTGATTTAACCTATTTAACCTATTGGGGCTTCAATTTCTTCATCTGGAAAATTTCATTTGGGTTACATAGTTTTTAAGGGCTTTCCAAGTCTATGATTCTGATTCAATGAATTGCATAGAGCATCTCATCTTCATTTGAGAGTTTTTGATGAAACACTGAGTAACTTTGTAATTTGAAAAAAAGGACTTCCTGACAGACTGTACCTGAGGATGAGCCTTGAGAAAGCTCATTCAGCTGCAGGCGATCAACTGAAGAGCACCCCTACCTAAGTAATTGACAGAAAGCACATAATTTTTCATGAGGAAGGATAAAAAGTCTTTGAAACAGTCAAAAACAAAGTTAACTATGTTACTTAACTTGGGGAAATAAATATGATGCGGCTAGAGACAAGGGAAATATCAAATGTTAGAGAAGAAATTAAATTGGCAAATGTCACTTAATTTATTCCATTTATTTTACAGATGAAGAAACTAAGGCAAAATGATTGACATTTTGCCCAGGGTTATGGAATGCTTTTCTGGTAAGCACCCTCAAATTTTGGAGTATTTATTCTTCCTTTTCCCTCAACCTGCATATTCTATCAGTTGTAATATCAATCTCCACATTTTTTATATACACTCTGTCCTTACTGTTTGCATGACATAATAAAGTCATAGAATTAAATCTATAAGGGTGGTCACCTAACTCAACCCCCTTTATAAATGAGGAAATTTCGATGGCCTTATGAATAGTAAGTGGTGGAGCTGGAATTAAAATCCAGGTTCTCTGGTATCCAATCCAGGACTCTTTACTATGGTACATTTCAACCACCACAACCCTAGTTCAGATCATTATGATTAGTCACTTGATTACTGCAAAATAGCCTTTTCATTGATTTTACTTCTAGATTTTCCCTTTCAAGACCATATTTGAAGCAATTGCTTGTTAGTTTTTTTTTGCTTGTTATTTTAAAAGAACAACTTTGTTTTTTGAACTTTCATTCCCCACTGCAGCTTCTCTCTTCCCTTCCCATTCTTCCAGTTTCTGCCAAATAAAGTCTACTTCCTTAGCTTGATAATCTGGCTTTGATTGATTTCCTAGATTTTTGTAGCATTATCTCTCTAATTTCATACTATTCCCCTTCATACAATCTATATTCCTCATCTTCTAGACTCTATACTATCCCTTAAAATTTTTATATGATAAATTTATCTTTGTAACAGGGTTTGCCAACGAGCCTATCCTTTATGATCATGAGACGAACACTTGGTTGTTGTAATTCTCATGTGGACCCTAGAGCACATTTAGACATCCTCTATCTATTTTATTAGTCATATGAGGAAAGAGAGTCTTTTAGATGGAGTATATGCTGGAACTAAGACACATTCAAAAAGCAACAGCTTACCAGAACCCGATTTTTAGGAGATTTTTCTCCCTCCTGTTGGTGTTCCAGTAAAAAAAGAGAGAAAATAATATAAGGGGAGGGCCATTGTCATTCAAGTCTTACATGTGCCCCAAGAATATGATTCTTAGTCCTTTGCCTTAGTATTTGTTCTTTCATTTTAGATGACAACTATAACCTTGTGATTTAAAAGGGCAGGATAATGAGCCACTAGGATGTCTGGCAGTGGAGTACAAGCCTAAAGAGTGTGTGCACTTTTACTGTATATTTTGAAACCCCAAATTATAACCTTTGTATCCAAACCAGAAGTATCTGAGAGAAGTGCTTATTCAGCAGTGATGCTGCATATGGCTATGAATTTCTTGGGAAGAGTGCTACTTAAATTGTGTTAAATCTCAATCTTCCTAGGAACCAAAGTTGTATAGAAGAGCATGTCCCTCAAAGTATTTGAAAGGGAATTTTTGTACTCTTGTTTTCATTATATATTTGAAATAAATATCCCTTTGGAAAAGTTAATTGATGTTAACAGGTTATGGAATTAGGACTCTAACTCACTGGCAGCTAATAGTAGAGGGGTAACACTAGAATAGGGGATTGCCTTAGAATACAGGTACCCTAGATGCTCAGTACCTTAGAACACTTAGAGGAAGACTTAGTTAACTTTGTTCCAGGAGAGTGTGGTCAGAGTAATTTCTACATCTTTAGGTGACCAGATTCACACAAACTTGGAATCATTCTTAGTCGATATGTTGCCACATCTCGTAGACTACCTCCACAACATCTATCACATTTGTCTTTTTTTTTTTTTTTTTGATTCACATGAATCATTGCCTTAATCTAAACCCTCATTATCTTTAACTTTTGTTAGGATTACTAAGTGAGAACTCAGGTTGTCTGGATAGTGACAAGGTGAGAATTCAGGTTGGACAATTACAAGGTGAGAACTCAGGTTGACTTGATGGAAGGAGCAGGCTCATTGGCTGAGGTGGTTCTTCCCAGAAGCCCTTGCATTATCCCACGCCCATTCTCTGGGAGAATAAAAGAGAGAACAGTGGGCCTGGAAAGTGAGTCTGCCTGGAGAAGGATAAGAGCTGGAGGAGATTCAGAGCCAGGATTCAAGGAGAAGACTCTGAATTGCATCAGGCTTGACGGGGCTCTCTGCAGGAAGGGAAGTCACTTCTCTGGACAAGAGTTAACAGCAACTGCCTGGAGACAACGGTTCGTTACAGGAAGAAGAATCTGTTGGAGAGATTTGAGTAGAAGACACAGCAGATCTCTTCCCAGAGAGTGATCCGGCAGCTTCTAGAGACGACAGCTCGTTACAAACTTTGATGATGATGATGATGATATTCATTTGTTCTTGCTATTGAAGGTTAAAGGAGGTCATGTGAACATCACTGAAAGGTTATAGTCCCTTTTGGTAGCCTATTTTCCCCCAAATTGTATGATCATCTACTTGGGGGCAAGGTATTTAATCTTTTCTCAGCCCTTATCTTTGACCTTTCTTTGGCCTTTGACCCTGCCAATAACCCTCATTCCCTTTGTATTCTCTCTCTATTGGATTTTAATTCTCTTCCCTCCTATTTGATAACTCCTCAGACTTCTTTTCTGAATATTAATCTAGCTCACATCCCACTAACTGTGAATATTCCACAGGACTCTGTTCTAGATTGTCTTCTCTTCTCCCTCTATACTATTTCATCTGGTAATTTCATCAGCACTCAAGAATTTGATGATTGTATTTTTGCTAATGATTCTCATATCTATTACTATAATACTAACTTTTCTGCTTACTTCCAATCTCACATTTCCAACTATTTATTGGACATTTTGAAATAGATGTCTTATTATTCTTATTCTTAAATTCATCATGTCCAAAACTGAGCTCATTATCTTTGTCTCTAAACTTTTCCCCCTGACCTTCCTTATTCTTGTCTAGGATATTATATTCTCAAACCTCACAACTCACTCTCTCTGTCTTCTTAAGTCCTATTTACTCTCATCCCTGACTCCTTATCCTGTCTTACATCTCATATCCAACCCATTGTTAAGACCTGTTGATTATTCCTTCATAATATCTCTTTCATATTCCTTCTTCTCCTATCTAAAACTGCTACCTTCCTGTTACAGGCTATTATGAGCTCCTATCTGGATTATTGCAATAGCCTACTGGTTGTTCTCCCTGATTCAAGTCTCTCCCCATTCCACTCCATCCTCTTAGTTGCCAAAATAATCTTCCTAAAGTATAGATCTGATCATGTCACTTCCTACTCAATAAACCCCAGGGACTCCTTATAACCTTTAAGATAAAATATAAAGTCCTCAAGATTCCAAGCCCTTCAAAACCTTCTTCTTCTTCCTACTTTTCTAAGTCTTCTTATAACTTACATCCTATCATATACTCTATGATTTGTTTGTTGCTTCATATACTCTGTCACTTGACTCTGGGTATTTCCCACTGGATGTCCTCCATGTCTGAAATCTTTTCCCTCTTCATCCCCACCTTTTGAGTTCCCAGACTTCTTCAAGTTTCAAATAAAAGCTGAGACTTGAAGATAAGCTTCAAGCTTGAAGCTGAAACTGAGGTAAGATTTAAGCATCTTCTACAGAGTCTTTCTTTCTCTACTTTAATTCTATTGCCTTCTTTCTGCTGAGTTTCTAAAATTTATCTTGCATATAGGTTGTTTGTCATAGTTGTTTGCATACTGTCTACCACATCAGACTGTGAGCTATTTGACAATAAGAACTCTTTTGCCTTTCTTTGTATCCCAGTGCTTAGCACAATACTTGGCATATAATACTGGTCTTAAAACATTTAACTATTCTCAATAACACTTTTTAAGACCAAATTTAGATGACAGACTTTTATTCCATATTTATTGAGCCATAGCATTTTGAGATCACTTTTTTCTCATCTCGATTATTGCAAATAACTAAAGTGACTGCTTGGTTGAAGAAACAAACAAAAACCTGGTACATGAGTTTCTAAATTTACAAATCAAATGCATTAGTTGTGTCTTTTACTCAGAAAAGGCCTGAAAATTCAGTATCATAGATATATGATAGATACATTTGTGCCTTAGGGTAGCAAAAAATTATCATTATATGCATGAGAACTGTCATATTTTGCCGAAGAAAAAAGTATAGCCTAGGGTTATTACTCTAACTTAATTAACCTATTTGCCTTGGTGCAGTAAGGAAGGATGCCAGAAATGTCTTATTCTAGCATTTCATTATATATAGAGGTAGCCTGAGGTTCTTGAAGGTTATACCAACAGAATACAAACCCTGACAGATTTTTACCAAATCGAACAATATTCTGAGTCCTCATGTCCATGAGCTGACCTAATATGGGGAGAAGCCCAACCTTAGATGATTATCCATTGAGAGCCATAAAATGGATAAAAATATCAAACCTCAGTCAACCCTGAATGATCCCTTTATTTCCAAAGAGGTATTAGAAGAGAGACAGAATAGATAATAGAAGATACTAAGAATCACTCATTCCTGTTTTTTTTTAGTTGTTAAACCACCTAGAAACATTAAATCATAGGGACTCTTTACACAAAGATCACTAATGAGTTGACACACTACTGCTTTTATGTTCTTACTATAAAAGAAAGCATATGTCAGAAAAAAACTGAAATTCTATAGAAAGATTGTACTCAGGTTTTCCTTAAAGGCATAAAACAATGAGTTGGTAGAGATGGTTCTCTTAGATGTCTGTAGACATTATCCAAACAAATTAGTTCATGAGTTATTTGATGATTATATTTAGTGGTGTTCACAATGAACATGAACACATCCTGGTTAAATAATTACAGTTTATACACTAACACTCATTGCAGAAGAAAAAGCAATAGAGGAATTCAATGAAGCAAATTATTTTTCTTTTTTTGGACATTAAAATATTTTACACACACACACACACACACATTCACACTCACAGTCACACTTTTTTTTCTGCAATTTTTATAACACTTTTCTTTTCAAATGCATCCTTAATCCCTCTCCCAAGAACTATCCCTTTTAAACAAAGTGTTAAAATGAGAGATAAAAAACAGCTCAGTTAAATTAAACAATATATCAACCCCTTTATTGGACTGAGCTTAATTAAAAGCAAGCAGTGTTCCATGATACTACATTTCTTCCCTCCTCCTGGATTCTCTAATCAAAAAGTTTGAGAAAGGTACTGTCTATCTCTTATCTATGCCCTTGATTCAAGCCCAGTTGTGTTCCCCTAGATGCTACTCCTGTTTACTAATAAGATTACCTTTTACAAAACATTATTTGCTTTGAAAACTTAGCAAGAACATACAAATTTTCCTTCATCCCAGCACTTAAGGAAGAAGAAAATTTCTTAATCCCCCTCCAATGCCCTACTGATCTTTGGGGAGATATAAAAGAGCAGATTCACATTTTAACTTAGTTCCTATGTAACATGTAACATAATCCTATCAAAGTTTCAAGTTTAACCTCTAACTACCAAGTTTGTGTCCTAGTACCTTGGTTTATTGGGGGTCTCTACTAGGCTGGTCTGCAATCCTATTACTAGGGTCTCCATGGGTAGAGCTCCTGAATCTGGGAGCATTTATCACTGGAAATGAAAAAACAACAGAAACAAGCCAAAACCCTAAAGTCATTTCTAAGAGACAAAAGGAAGAAATGGAAAAGCAATGTGACCCATTCTCCTACTCAACATGGTGCCCATGTTATGGATGAAGACCTTCATTCCTTGATGCAGTTTTAAAGGCACAATCAGTTCTGACAATATAAGTGATGAAGAGTCTGCTGCTGCCCATATGGTAAGGGAACTCAGAATTTCATCTCTCAGAAGCAGTTTCTGGCATCTTCCACATGGAGATCTTAAGTAATTTTGCCTGACACAGAATAATCATTAAATAAATATTGACTATAATTATTATCTTCAC
This sequence comes from Sminthopsis crassicaudata, assembly GCF_048593235.1. Lineage (NCBI taxonomy): Eukaryota > Metazoa > Chordata > Mammalia > Dasyuromorphia > Dasyuridae > Sminthopsis > Sminthopsis crassicaudata. The sequence continues at coordinate 563,034,880 of NC_133619.1, forward strand.
AGTAACTCTATGAAGTAGGCACCTAAGATTTTATTATCATCATTTTAAAGATGAGGAAAATTAAGATGATTTGTCTAATGTCTCACAGATATTAAATGATAGACAACATTCAAACCCAGGTTTTCTAACTAAAAATCTAAAACTTTTTGTTAAAGCAGTTTTCCCTTTCTTTCAATAAGCATTCAGTCATATCTAACTCTTCATGAACCCATGGATTGTCTGTCCATGAGATTTTCGTGGCAAAGATAGTACACTGATTTGCCATTTCTTTCCCTAGTGGAGTAAGATAGAGGGTAAGTGGCTTGCCCAGGGTCACACAACTAGTAAGTGTCTAAGGTTAAATTTGAACTCATATCTTCCTGGCTCCAAGCTCAGTGCTCTATGCATTGCATCACTTTAGTGTTTCCTAGGCAAATAGAGGTCAAGTGATTAACCCAAGTTCATACAACGATTCTGGATTTCAACTCAGGTTTTCCTCATTCCAGACCTAGTGTTCTATCCACTGAGTCATCTAATTTGCCCTCTACTCTTTCCTAAAGAAGCATATTCATACATTTATTTACAAGCATTCATTTAAAAATAATAATGTACATATTTTGACTTTCTGTAGGATATTTTGGCTTTGAGCCTAAAGAAAATGAAGTCAACAGTAAAGTGAATGCCAAAAAATATTTCTTTGAAAATAAAATGGGGGCTGATAATTGATAGAAGAGACTATCCTTCTAAGGCACCAATTGAGAACAGTGTTTGATACTTAAGTTAAGTGGAAGTCTATATACCATTCTCCAGGTCTCCAGGACAACCACAGGGCTCCATCGTTTCAGGAAGTTCCATAGCAAAGGAGAATCATCTCTTTTGGTTCTGATTTTTTAAGTGACTTTCAGGGACAGCTTACAAGGACAAACATGATTTTATCCAACTTCTAATACAACCCATGCTTCTTGGAGACTACTTCCTCAGATTTGGAAGTGCACACAGTCTCGGTCCTAAAGATTGATCCCCTCTCAAGGAGGCTCTTCCAAGTCATATATTGAATTCAATTTCCTGAGTACTTCAAGTTCTGCATTAGACAAGTTCACATTTCATAATTCAGCTTTTTTGGTCTGGCTTCTTTGTTTCTTTTTAAATTTATTTAGTATTTTATTTTCCCCAGTTACATGAAACAATAACAATAACAACAAAACAAACCTGGTTGCCCCCCTCCTCTTTCCAATCATTTCCTGATATTTCTCTTAGTTCCCTTTGTAATACAGAAGACCTTTCAAACAGAATCAACAAATAAAAGCAATTGTGTCTGACTAGTTTGGTAATTATTATTTTTAAATGCCTTTCTGCCCACCGAAATTGGCATTCTTGTCACACTCTGAAGTTTGGCTATAACTTACAAGTGCTGACTCAGGGAATTACTGTTTCAGTAAGGTTTTAAGCATTATAGAAATCTTATGGGGAAAAAAAAAACAACAACAAACTAGGACTAAAGGAAAGAAGCTGGTGCTATGCTGTAGCGCCTGGAGAAGTAGTCTTGGAGTTGGGAAAGTACGGATACAAGTCTTATTGCTTCCAAGACTCTTCAAAAGTCACGGAGCCATTCAATAATCTAAGTAGCTTTCTAAGACTCTAAGAACAGGTGATGATTTATAGTGACAGTAGGAATTTTGTCCTACTATAGGGAACAACCAGTGAAAAAGTTGTTCTGTATACCTAAACTATTCTCTTGACCTACACTTACTTTCTTCAATGAATTTTTCTTGGTTGACCCCACTGCTTTCCCTCTGAAATGACCCCTCCTTTACTTCAAAAATATTCATACATGCATGTATTATATGCATAGCAATTCGCATGTAATGCAAATGTAAGCTCCTTGAGCAGGTTTTTTTCATTGTATCTAGTATTTTACACAGTGTTTGATGAACAGTAGACATTTAATAAATCGTTGCTTACAACTAATAGATTTGTTTTTGTTTAACATATCATCTCCCCTTTTCTATTTAAGCTGCATATTAACATATTCTTTTTTACTTTCTTGTGTTTGTTAAATTCAGAATACTTTTTTTTAAAAAGTTTGTGCAAGTTTGGACTCAGTCAATTGAAAAAACTGTTTAAAGAAAGTCTACAAAGTTTTAGCACACAATAAGAAGTAGTGGTTTTCTCCATTAACTTGTCAATTGAAATTCCCTGAACAGGAAGATATCCTTCTTGGTCTATAGAGGAGGGTGGAGAAATGCCAGAGATAGGAATATCGGAAAATAGAGAAATTAGTTGAAGAAATATTCAACAGAAGCATCTCAACACAGAATTTCATAATTTTAGCAGAAGATTGGGTTTCCCCCTTCTTTTAGTGTCATTTGCCTGACTTTGGATCTTGAAAATGTTTCCCTCAGATTCAAGGTGGGCACTCTTAAAAATAAAACATAACTCTCATCAGTGCATGTACCTTTAATACTTAACCAGAGACACAAAAGGCATTTACTAAAGTGATATAATAGGAACAATATTATCAAAACATTTTTCTTTCCATTCATCTAGGTATATTACCCCACAAAATACACACAGCTTCTGTGGGAAGGATGGCATGAAGAGAAATGGATAAGCACTTATTTAGGAAGCCAAGACAGCTCACATCTAGAATGCTATAGGACCCAGTTTCTTTTTCTTTTTGTAGTGACCTCTCACTGCTCCTCCAGTGCAATGAATCTAGTGGACATTTTATACCACTTGGGATCTCTGGGTCTACCTCTAGTCTAGCTCTTAATCTCCTTTTGGGTGAGTATCTTTGTTGCAAGACACTGTGGATGAAGCGAGGAGTAATTCTTTGTTATCAACTGGTTCTTTTTCAAAGGTAATTCTCTTCTTAACTCTTTAGATCTGTCTTCTGCCTTGACACATCCCATAGAACAAAAACTCTAAAGCGCTCTAAAGCTGTTGTTTTCATCTTCTCTTCTTTTTAAATTTCCTCCTCTCTTCTCTCTTTTACCTCTTTCCTCCTATTTCTCCCTCTTTTCTTTCTCACCTCCTTTCCTCTTTATTTGTCTCTCTACTCCTCTCTTCTCTCCTCTTGTCTACCTACATTTTCTTTTCTCTTCTACCATCTACATTACATTACTACCATCTAGCTTATTCTTTTTCTGCAGATGCTTTTCCTATATATATATGTAATATTAAACTGAGACTACCATTATCGAGGTCTCTCTTAAATTCCACACTTAAAATTACTGTTGTTCTTATAGCTCCAGTGCCCATCACAGGCATTTAATAAAGTATTTGTTGAATGATCTCACCTTATTAACCTATGTTGAACTTAAAATCCTCCATGCATTTTTAATAAAATTAATATCTAGATAATCTTCTCTATCTTGTATTAATTATCTCTAAAGATAAAGATAATGATGATTACTGTGATGATGATAATCATAGCTAGACCAAGGAACTAAGGATTCAACGGTATTCCCAAGAATTCCCTGTAGTCTTCTTATACCCTACTTTCCCTAGTTACATCAGCATTCAGCCTTCCTACAATCCATTTTGGAAGTCAATTCCATATAATTTGGAACTGCAGGACAGAGATTTCCTTGAGAAGGAATATAAACAGTAAATGGTTCAGAGGTCAAGGAAATTCCCAGAAGACTTTACTCCCCTTGGATTTTTGCTATAGTTAAGGCTATGCCCAATGTGCTCTGACAGTAGGAATGATTCTCAGTGTTTCCTTCCCCACCTTGACCTGAAAAATTCAGCTGCCTTATCCAATCTTTCAATAATTTACAAAGCAATTTCCAGGTGGCCATGACAGTCCAACCCAGAAATCAATGAAGGCTGGGCACAAGGACAGATTTTCTTTCAGTCTCTCAATTCGGTCAAATAGCTACATCATACTTCAGTGGATTGAACATTTTTCACCTTTCCCTATCAAGCAACTGAGCCAGTTTCTCACTGAGCAGAGGAAATAGTCACCTTCCTACTGCAGTAAGGAGTCAGACTCCAGTGCCAGAAGGTGACTAAAACATGAGGTTTATCTGCTTTGCATTTATCTGTTTATTCATGCATTGAATTTTGTTCTAAGGCAACTGAAGCATATAATACACAAAGTTCTAATACATTGAAAACCTGGGTTCCCACTGAGATTTCGACAAGTTATTTTCCTGTAGGGATTCCATCAAGACTTTTCCATCTTTCCAGAGAATGCCTAAAGTGGTTTCCACTGTGTCAGATGAACTGTAAACAATTATCAGTGTCTTGATGTTAAGGCAAATTCAATATGTGGTGAATGACACTGAGGCTTTCAATTTGCCATTTAGTCTATGTTACCAATTACAATACCTTGTCTGCCAACTCTTCTGAAGGGAGTAATAATAATAATGATTCCATGCAGAGCTTTTATTCTTAAATGATCCTTCACCTATATTACCAACTTGAATGAACTAAAAGCAACTATTCACCTGCCATAAGAATGTAGAATGTAGCCATATCTGGATAAGAAACTTGTTTCCTGTGTGTCCCCCAAGCAACTTGACTTAATATGCTATTTTCTCAGTTGGGGCAACATAGCACAAAGAGTCTGGGTTCAGATACAATCTCTAATATTTATGACATATCACCTTGTGCATCACTGTTCTCATCTATAAAGTGAAGGAATTGAATTAAAAGAACTCAAGTATCTCTAGAAGCTCTAGATCTAAGGTCATGGTACTTCACATTAATATAAAAGCATTTTTAAAAGATCTTAAAATGTCTTTTTAAAAATGTGTGAAGATAGACGATATATAAAGTATTTCCATTCCCTCTCTAAGAATTATAGTTAGAATAATGTAATATTATTGTATAAATATGTTCTCCAGTTCAATTGCTAGAATGTTTTGATTAATCTTTGTGGATACTGATAAATCATTGTGTCTTTGTTATATCTATAGGCAATCATTTTGCAGATTGAATTTTGTCTTCCTCCTTTCTTTTATTATTGGCTTTAATTGGCATATAAGGTTATGAGAAAACTAAAGTAGGCATTGGTACCCATTTTGTCCATTCAACAGCAAGCGAAATACACAACTTCCTATTTGGGTTCTGCTTTTTCCAGTCATGTGGCCTCAGAAGAGATACTGTTCCCAAGAGGCAACTGTATGAGGACAAAATAGGGAGAGATAGGATATTAGGGCCTTGCAATACTGGGTTTGTATGATGTCTTGGCCATGAATGCACCCCTGTGTTTGAGCTTCAAGACTGCATACAACATAAGTTTGAGAGTTGGAATATATCCAACCTATAAACCAAAGGAATACCTACAATAATATATCCAACTTTTGATCCTCCAGCCTCTACTAGGAGACCTTCAAGAAAAGCAGGCTGCCAGCTTCACACTTTGTCCAAATTAGGGCTTAAATGTGGCTCTGTAATTTTTGCTCATTGTTCTTTTTTCTGTTATCTGGTGACCAATAGAACAAATCTTATCCTTTCTTTAGTTAAAGCCTTTGAGATACTTAAATAAGACTACCAAATCTCCTCTCCAATGCCACCATCCAGAGTCATCTTTTCTTGAGTCAAAATAGGCCTAGTTTCTTCAACCAATCCTTATGTGTCATGAACTCAAGAAGACGCTTTGCCATACTGATTATTCTTTCTAGAGATACTCTTAAGGGTATGGCTCCCAGAACTGAACATAATTCTCCAGATGTGACCTGACAAGAGAATTATCATCTTATTCTTGAAAATAGAAATTCTTCTAAGGTGACAAAATATTGTCTGTTTTGCTTTTTTTGGTTAATACCTCTGCATCCCACATTTTATATTTGCTGAGTTGATTTTTTGTACTCAAATATGAGACTTCACATTTATCAATTTTAAATCATCCTGTTTCATATAGCCTAATACTCTAGAGTGTATTTATTATATACTCTGACTCTATCATAGAGTGTATCAACTATCATTTCCAGATTTGTCTCATATGAAACTTTTTCCAAGTTATTATTTAAAAATATTAATTATTATGGGACCAAGCACAGATCCCTATGGCATTCCACTAACTATCTCTTTCCAGTATTGACACTGATATTGATAGTTTTTAATGAGTTATGCCAAAATAATTTTTACTGCAATATTATCCTTTACTTAATAGTTCTCTATCTTCTACACCTAAATAATAAGCTACTTTATCAGAAGCTTTCTTAAAATCTATATTTATAGCATCTTCCTTGTCTACTATTTCAGCAATTCTGTCAAAAAAAGAAATGAGGTTTTTTCCTGGTACTACTTGTTCCTTGCTATTCATTTGTAATTACCACTTCTGTTTCTATATATTAGCCAGCTATCAATTGAGATTCTTTCTAGAATTTTCCAGGAATTGGAGTCCAGATCATTGGTCTATAGTTTGCAGATTTTACTATCTTTCCTTTTTTGAAAATTGAGACAAAATATGCCCGTATTCCACCTTATATCTTTTCTACTTTTCATAATTTTTCAAATGTCACTGATAGAGGCTCAACCATAAAGAACACATAGAAGAAATTTGATAGTTGTCTTCAAGTGGTTGAAGGGAGTGATTATATTTGTTCTATTTGATTCCAGAATCTCAAATAGTGAGGAGGAAAGGAAATTTAAAATTTATTTGTAGGAGAAAAATAGTTGTCCAAAAGTGAAATAATCTGTCTAAAAAAGGTGAGATTATTTTCCTTGGAGATTTTCAAGTGGAATTTGCATGATAACTTTTTGGATATATTAATGAATTTCCTATGTATTTGAGTAAATGACCACTGAATTCCCCTCTAACTCTCAAGTTCTGTCATATGCATACTAAAAAGAGTATGCCCCAGGTTTAATGATGAAATAATTTATAGATACTGTTTTTGAGTTGGAGTACACATTGGAGGGTAGGCCAGAGGAAGTAACATAGACTCTCATAGTTCAGTCTATGCAAGAATAAGAATCCAATCTTCTCTATATTCCAAATTGTGATAATCTAGCCTCTGTTTGCAGATTTCTAGTGATGAAACATTGACTCTTCCTTGTTCTATTTTTGGCCAACTCTGATGGTTAAGATTTATTTTTTTTCCTAATCTTTATCCTAAATTTACTTCTCTCTAAACTGTACTTACTGTTTCTGTTTTTGCTGTTTCAGGGCTAAATAGAATGAATTTAAAATATACATTAAGAATGAATATATGTCAGGAACAAACTAAATATTGGACTTATAAATAAAAAATAAGAAAAATTATTTTCCCCATGAAGCTTATATTCTAATGAGAGCAGATAGCACATACAGTGAAGCTGCCAAACTAAAATGAGGAACAAGTTTAATCCATCTATTTAGCAGTCATTCAGATTCTTGAAGACAGCTTTTTTCTTTCCTCATTCTCTCCCCTCTATCAACCATGTTTTCTCTGGGTTGAATTAATTCCATTCCTTCAATATATCTCTGAATAGAATGGTTTAGCATTCCTGTCACTCTCTCTAGACACTCTCCAGTTTCTTAATGACTTTTCTAAAATTTGACACTGGAACTAAATATATTACTCCAATGCAGAGAATAGCAACACTATCACTTCCTTACTTCTGGGCAGTATGTTTCTATTAATGTACATTAACATGGTTGAATTAAGTTTTGGAACTATCATACCTCATTATTGACTAATAGGGAGTTTGTAGGTATGCTACTTCACCTCATCCTCAACCTCAGGCATTTTTCACATGATCTGTTAATTATACTTCCAGTATCCTCTATTAAAAGCAACTAGAAGGTATAGAGAGTTGAATGTTGTGCTGGAGTCAAGACGACCTTAATTCAAATCTGGCCTTAAGCATATTATCTATGTGACCCTGAACTAGTCTTTTAACCTTTGTATGTTTTGTTTTATTTAATCTGTAAATGAGAAATAATTATAGCATCTACCTCTTAGAGTGTTGTGAGGATCAAATCTGATAATATTTGTAAAATACAACATTTAAACTTGCTATAAATATTAGCTGCTATTATTCTGTACTTATAGAGTTTTTAAGTTAAACATAAGACTTTGTATTTATCTCTATTAAATTTCATTTCCTTAGAATTTCCCCATCAGTCTAGCCTCTTGTGATTTATTTTGTATCAAAGACATGTAGTTTTCTTCTTCCATTCCCTTCACCTTTTGCTCTGGGCACAGAAGGCAAATTATCAGCATCCTTCTTTTCAAAAAGGATGGGTCATTCAACTGCCCTAATTTTCCATTTATGTTTGTCTCCAGAAATAAAACATTTGACCTTGATTCCCCCCTCTAATATGTGCTATTTTTTTCTGTTAAAAGGTAATTTTTTTTGATGGCAAAAATTATCTCTTTTGCATTTGTGTCCTGAGCCTAAAATAGTGCTTGAGAACTGTTTTAGTCAATTAATTAGTCCTCTCTGGAACACTTATCTTAACCTCCTAAGATTACTCTAGGAAATTTGGGAATATTGCCCCTAACTTGGAGTCCATTGGAATGATCTGATAATCTTCCAATTATATTCCTCAGGCAGCTGACTATTCTACATATGTTTAAAGCTGATTTTATCTTTGTCCTTGAACTTAGATCCTATGACTACTCCTTGTGATTTTCTGATTGCTCTCCATTCTTTTTCTTTTATTTTTCTTGCCAATTCTAAATCTAATACCATACCAACCCAGTTTTTGGAATATTTATGAAATAGTCTCCCAATAAACCAATTAAATAATTCCTGAGGCCTGTTGGGCCTGAGAAACTTATACCACTTGAAATTCACATTGCAATTTGTTCCAGATGTTTAATTCCTTTGTTGAAGATCTTTTGTTGTAGGAATCTTTTTGATTTTTGTTTTAATTACTGAGAAGTACCAGCTACTTCTCTGGTTCCTTCAAGAAATTATGATATTAACTGAAGGGGCTCAAAAAGCCTGTAAAGGAAGGTGCCCTGTATTGAAAAGGCAGGTCTTCCATACATATTTCAAATGTACCTTTGTCTCTGTTCCTTGATGCCTCTTTCCTCTCCCCAATCTGGGCTGGTTAGCACTTTATTTTTTAAAATAAATTACTAGAATTGTAGTAACAAACTGTAATCTTCTGAAATACCAATAGAAACTTGCTCTCAAGATTTGTGATATACAGGAAATTTACTTACTCTAATAAATGTGTAGCTCAAATATAGATAATAGAAGACATCTTTACATGAAATCATAATACCTATGAGATACTTTAATACTCAAGTGCACTGGAGAATTATTGTCTATTGACTCTTGGATCTGGTTTGTGTGAACAGTGAAACCATACAATAATAAACAATGTTAAAAGTATAATAGGATCATAGATTTAGTGCTGGAAGTTACTGCATCATTATAATACTAGAGTGATTCAGGCAAAAGCTACTGGACCCACTTTCTTAGGCAGCTAAATAGTACCATGGACAGTGCATAGGGGCTGGAGTTAGGAAAACCTTAGTTCTCACATTGTCTCAGATGTTACTAGTTTTGTGACCCTGAGCAAAACATTTAACCTTTGTCTAAGTTTCTTCATCTGTAAGATAATTCCCAAGTTTGTTGTGAGGATAAAATGAGATTAAAAAAAATCTTTGCAAGTCTTGAAACTTTACACAAATGCTGGTATTATTATTATTATTATTATTATTATTATTATTTTAATCACAGAGACCAACCTTTTCATTTTATAGATGAGGAGACTGAAGGGCAAGAAGGTCCAAGAGTGAATTACATTTTTTAAAATTTTTGCACAGTATTAGCTATCATTTGCATAACACTTATATGTTAGTAAATATTTTATTTGATCTTTAGAACAATCCTTGGAGATAAGTTATTATTATTCCCAATTTGCAAGTAAGGAAACTGAGGTAGGCAGAAGTTAAGTGCTTGCCCAAGGTCACATAGCTACTAAATGTCTGAAGCCAGATTTAAATGCAGGTTTTCCAGACTCCAGGTCCATCCTTTCTTCACTTAATTGTCTATGGATATTTTGTTCTCCATGAAGTCAGAGCTCAATGTGAATAGCTATTTTTTCCAAAGGAGAGATAATAATTCATATTTGTGTAAAACTTTTTGTAGAGCCTTTCTGAAGCAGGTAGGTGGCATAAGTAGACAAAGTGCTAGAATTAGAGTCAGGAAAAACTGAATTCAAATCCAGTCCCAGACATTATTTGTGTGACCTTTGGTAAGTTGCTTAACCCTGTTAATCTCAGTTTCATCAGCTATGAAATAGGTACGCTAACTTACTTCTTAATGTTGTGTGAGGCTTATATGATGTATCCTATATAATTTAAAAGCTTAAAGCTGAGTAGCTATATGTAGAACTATCCCATGTCAGTGTGTCTTTGGTCTTAGCTGTCTTTGCCTGCTTCTATTGGTCCTTGGTGTTTAGCACAGCACAGAGAAGAAGAAATAATATTGGAAAGAGCAATATAGGATTAGTTGAAAGAGAGCCAGGATCATAGTCAAAATCTGGGTTCAAATTTTGCTTCTGTCCCTTCAAATTCAGGGGCAATTGGTGGATCAATGGACAAAATATTGGGGCTGTAATCAGGAAGATCTGAATTCAAATAGATCCTCAGATACTAAGTCTAAAGATCTAGACAAATCACTTATGTTTGCCTTGGTTTCTTCATCTTTAAAATGAAGACAAGAATAATATCCGCTATCCACAGTAGTTGTGAAGATAAAATGAGATAATAATTGTAGATTGCTTAGCACAGTGACTGGTATATAATGAGCAATATATAAATGTTAGTCATTATTTTTATTAATTTTAATTATTATTATTATATTCAATATGTGGCCTTGTGCCAGTAGCTTAATCTCTCAATGTCTCAAGGCAACTCTCTAAGATTATAAGTTGAAGTTGAGAGCTATCTATATTGGTACAGGGAGTTTCCTTTATCAGGGAATTCTTATCTCAATAAAGTCACAGATCTAGCTTTGTCTCTCAAACTCTTCTCCACTCCCCATTTTCTCAAAAATAAGTTTAAAAAAATGATAGGATAATAGAATCCAAAAAATCTGTGGTCCAAATTGCCATTCTCTTATTACCTGCATGACCTAAGACAAATCATTTCACCTCTGTACCTCAGTTTCCTCATTTGTAAAATTAAAGGACTCTAGTAGAGAACATAGAAGATTCTTTTTAACTTTATGCTCTAATGCTGTCTGTAATGATTGCATGTCAAAGATTGTTAACCAACCCAGAACAATTAGACTTGCCTTTCAGGAGGTAGTAGCTACACCAGTTCTAAGTCTTGGATAATCAAATGTCAATGAGTTCTTCACTAGGAAAGAATGCCCAAGAAAATGTCAGAGAGGATGGTAAAGGAGAATAAAAGCTCTTTTCTCCTCTTTAGTCACAGATTTGCATATTATCCAAAAGAAAGCATCAGAGTAGAGGATGCATCTGGGTTTAATGTCATCACAAATTTCCTAAGAGTTGTTATTGTTCAGTTTTTTTTTTAATCTTGTTTTTTTGCGACCTCATTTGGGTCTTTTAAAGCAAACAAACTATAGCAATTTGTCATTTCCTTCTCCATATCATTTTACAGATGAAGAAACTGAGATGAATGGGGTTATAAATGGGTGAAATCAGATTTGAATTCAAGAAGATGAGTCTTCCTGACTCCAGGCCCAGCACCTTATTCACTCTGCCACTTAGCTACCCACTGCTCTATCTACTGTACCACCTATCTGCTCTCCTCACAATTAGAGTTGTTCCAAAGTGAAATGAGCTGCATTGGGTATTAGTGGCTTCTTCCTCAATGAAGACCTTTGAGTAGAGCTCTTATGAGGTACTTATGTATTATATAGAGTAAAAATTCCCTGAGGGCAGAGAGTATTTTGTTTTTGCTCAAATGTCCACATCTTCTATCCCAAATGGTAGCATTTAGATATTTGATAAATTCTTGACAATGGATTGATTTATTGCTGTAAGGATTGCTTTTCTGAAATGAGCTAGATGACCGCCGTGGTCCTTTTTAAACTTTGAAATTCTGTGATGCTGTAAGGAAATGAATTAATTATCTGTTCAAATCATTTAATATTAAATTAAAGATACCTTAAAATGAAGATGGATTCAACATCAACATTTGTCCTGAACAAAGTAAGACTCAGAAAAAGTTTTGTAGTTTTAAACAGAGGTTAGGCATACACATTATATTGGGTTGACAGAGCCAAAGCTGAGACCTGTGAGGAAATTATGTCCGAAAACAATGTGGCTGTAACGAATGGATAATGTTAATAAAAAATGAAAATATGCCTCATAGCCATCCTGATGGTTGAATTATGACCATGAAAGTGGGGAGTAAGGAAAGATCTGACAAATTCTTTGCAATCTGGTCAACTTATTTTGAATGATTGTACAAAGCAAATTCAGTTAATTTAATCATCTACATAGCTATAATTAAGAATAGTTCAGGCAAAAGTTGTCCCCTATATCATTTAAGAAATCATCTATGTTTAAATCACCTATTTAACTTCAACTAACTAGATCTGGCCATGATAATAGGATAATGCTCTTTTACACACATGCACACACACACACACATACATACATACAATTACTTGACCCACATTCCACTTAGGTTTAGAAGAACAATGTGTTTCAGGTAACTACCCAATCAGTGCTACACTGGAGTGGTGACATAAATAAGTGATTGGGGTTTTGTCACAATGACAATAATATTATCATGAAATGAATAGGTTAATGGCATCTGCAATAATCCAGAATAAATCTTTTTTTTTTTTTTTAACCTCTGTAATCTTGGACACTATAACCAACCAACTATACTTTCTCCTGGCTACTTTCCCTTCCCTAGGTTTTCATGACACTGACATACCATTTCTTTTCTGGATCTTATTCAGGTTATATCCATTAACCACAGGAGTTCCTTCAGGGCTCTCTCCTGGAGACTCTTCTTTTCCTCTTCCATATTATTTCAGTATCCATTGATTCAGTTATCATCTTTTTTGTAGAAAATTCTCAGATATACTTATCCATCACATCAATTTCTGATTGGACTCCTTGAATAAGCTGTCCCATAGATAATTCTAAATTCAAAATTGCACTCATTACTATTCCCTTCCCACCAGAAGCTCTTCCTTCTTCCTCATTTTCCTATTACTGTTTGGGGTAATACCGATTTTCCAGTCACTCAAGCTCACAAATTCAATGTCATTCTGGAATTCTCAATCTCTTTTATTCTACTAACCTCATATCTAAGCTGTTTCCAAGTCCTTTGGAATCCTGCTTAGTTTACCTTTTTAACATCTTTTGTATATGATCTCCTCTCTCTATTAACACTTTCCTCATCCTGGTACAGGCCCTCTTCATCTCACACCTGCATTGCTGCTATATCCCATTGGTTGTTCTTCCCAACTTAAGTTTCCCCTCACTCCATTTCACCCATAATTTTTAAATTTACCTTCCCAGAGTGTTTGATAATATCACTGGCTCTACTCAGTAAATTCCAGTGGCACCTTATCACTTCTAAGGTATGACATTACCTATCATTCAAATCTCTCTTTTTTAACCTCTCCAGTTTTCTTATGTCTGATACTTTCTTCTCACCCCATATTCTGTGATCCTATGATACTGATTTCTTTGCTATTCCTCAAAAAAAAAACCCTGGCTTCTAACTGCATGTATTTTATCTGGCTCTTGTATTTGTAACACTTCCTCTTCTCCCCTACTTCTTGGTTTTCTTAATTTCCTTCAGATCCCAGTTAAAACTCTACCATCTACAAAAACCTTTCCTTTTAAAAAAGTGCCTTATTTGTAGTGAGAAACTAGAAATTGAATGGATACCCATCAACTGGAGAATAGTTGGGTAAATTGTGGTATATGAATGTTATAGAATATTATTGTTCTGTAAGAAATGACCAGCAGGATGAATACAGAGAGGCTTGGAGAGACTTGAATGAACTGATGCTGAGTGCAATGAGCAGAATCAGGAGATCATTATACATTTCAACAACAATACTATATGAGGATGTATTCTGATAGAAGTGGATATCTTTGCCAAAGAGAAGATCTAATTTAGTTCCAATTGATCAATGATGGACAGAATCAGCTACACCCAGAGAAGGAACACTGGGAAAATGAATGTGGACTACTTGCTTTTTTGTTTTTCTTCCCAGGTTATTTTTACCTTCTGAATCCATTTTTTCTTGTGCAACAAGAGAACTGTACAGATCTGCAGACATATTTTGCATCTAATATATCCTTTAACATGTTTAACATGTATGAGACTTCCTGCCATCTAGGGGAGGGAGTGGAGGGAGGGAAGAGAAAAGTTGGAACAGAAGTGAGTGCAAGGAACAATGTTGCAAAAATTACCCAGGTATATGTTCTGTCAATAAAAAGCTATAATTAAAAAAAATAAAAAGTGCCTTACCTCTATTATCTTTTATCATCTATCACTTCTCTATCTATATATCTTGTTTGAAGATAGTTGTTTGCATTTTGTCTCCTTAAAGCATCAGTTACTTTAGAGCAGGCTCTTTTGCCTTTCTTTGTATCTCCAATGCCTAACTGGGTGACTGCAACAAAGGAGGTGTTAAAAAAAAATCCTTAATAACACTACTCTTTCATTTTCTCCTGCCTATTTAGTTGGTCCTTTTAAATCTCTTTTACAGAATATCATTCATGTCCTGTCCCATGTCTATAAATTTTCCTCAACACTCTGTGCTGTGCTATCTTCTTTTATTTCTCTTCTCTTTGGGTGATATTATCAGCTCCCATGGTTCACTCAACAATTTCCATGCTGATGACTCCTAGATTTATACATCCAAGTTGAGTATCTCTTCTGAGTTTTAACCACTTTATCAATAGGTCATCTTCAAATTAGTATCCTATTAGCAATATATCAATTTCCTTATTACCTCACACCCACTACTCTAGTTCAAGCCTCTGCATCTTTCTCTCCTAGACTATTACAATTGTCTCCCAATTGGGTTTTTCAGTGTCTTGTCTCTATTCTTTCTATCTTCAGTATAGCTGATAAATTGATGTTTCTGAAATACAGGTCTGAGTATGTCAGTATTATATTTAAGAAACTTCAGTGTTTTCATATTTACTCTAGGATAAAATATAAATTTCTCTTTATGGCTTTTAAAGCATTTAAAAGTCTAATTCCAACCTTAATTCTTAACTCTCATTATTTTCCTTCTCTCCTCTTATATTATGGTCTAACTCAATGAACTCACCAATTCCCCTGTGGGTTACTGCACCTCCTTCTTTTCAAAGACTATTTCCCATGCCTGGAATGCAACCTTGCCTTATCTCTATTTCTTGGCATCCCTAGTGCCCTTCAAGACTCAGCTGAAGCACCACCTCTTACATAAGATTTTTGTCTTGAATCAGCTACATCCAGAAAAGGAATACTGGGAAATGAGTGTAAACTATGAGCATTTTTTTTGTTTTTCTTCCCAGATTATTTTTACCTTCCGAATACAATCCTTCCTTTGCAACAACAACAAAATTCGGTTCTGCACATATATATTGTACCTAGGATATACTATAAGATATTTAATATGTATGGGAATGCCTGCCATCTAGGGAAGGGGGTGGAGGGAAGGAGGGGAAAAATTCGGAACAGAAGGGAGTACAAGGGAGAATGTTTTAAAAAAATTACCTATGCATATGTACTGTCAAAAAAAGTTACAATTATAAAAATTAATAAAAATATAAAAAAGACTTTTGTCTCCATTTCCTTTATCATTGTGTTTTCCCCATCTAAATTATTGCACATAATTTATGTTCACTTATGTGTACATATGCTGCTTTCTCTTTTAGAATTTAAGCTCCTTGAGGGGGAGGAATTTTTATGCATTTCCACATAATTTAGGGTGACACTGGACACTTAATAAACACTTAATAAATATTTCCTGAGTGATTTATGAATGGAGCTACTTTAATGAATCTATGACTATATTTCAGAGTCTTGCAATCATTTTTAATCATCCTAGTGATGTTCCTAGTGATATTCTGGGGTGTGTGTGTGTGTGTGTGTGTGTGTGTGTGTGTGTGTGTGTGTGTTTTCAGATGCAATGTTTATGATGTATACAGATCAGCTTCTATTGTATCATAGATTCTGTCATGATTGATGAAAACAGCAATATGTAGTAGCTAAAAGAAATGAGCACATTTATTTCTGCTTGGAGGAAATGTCTAAATTACACTATATGAAGTAGCTTATTGTCTGCTGCTTTATTATCTCAAACTAGTAACATGTGAAAGCTGAGTTGCATGTAACCTCTATGGACATATTAAGTTTGTAAGTATATTTCCTAGAGCCTGAGAAAAAAAGGACATAACTAAATGTCAGAAGGTACAGAAAAGACCCATAACTTTTCCAGTAACATTACCCAGATTTTGTATGATAATTATCTTGAAGCAATGACATGAGAATAATCAGTGATCATATGAAAGCCTCCCTTTAGACTTGAACTTTATATAAGGTTGAACTCTCTTTACTTATCCAAAATCAAGTGCTATATGCCTGAGTTAATTTAAATAACATTTTTTGATGATGCTGAAGAGAGCCAGGTATTTTATAGAAAGTAGAAGTGTACGTGTCTAATTGGTTTCCTACCTCTGATGGCATGAGCAAGGAAATGTCAACTAGCTAAAAGTTGTGATTGTCTAACAAGAAGGATTCCAGAGGAAGAACTAGGAGAAATGAGAAAATAGAGGAAGGAAAAAATCCACTGAATGAAGATGCTTAATCATATATTTGAGGATTCTGAGTATAAACCCAAATATTGCTCATGGTTTTTTCTGTGACAGTTACTTATTGAAGTATTTGATCTCCTCTCTCTCTTCTTTCTGCCTCAGCAATCATGAGTATGGTGTTTTATCGTGGCTTGTTGAACCACACTATACTGATTTGATAGTAGAATAATCCAAATGGTAGATAATCCAGATAGTATTTGAGTAGGTAGCAAGGTATAAAACCCTACTTCTTGCTGCAGGGTTCCATTGAGGTCAATGGAAGTAATTGCCCATAAAAAGGTATAAATAATATTCTTAGATTCCCTCTATATATCAACTCAGCTCTTCCTAGTGGGGGAAACAAATTGTTAGCTCAGAGGTGAATAGTGTATAATGTCTCCTCCAGGAATGTAGAACTTTTGTAGATTGTTAAGATGGTCTGAGAGAAGTGGTAGTGAGTGGTCTAGCTGAATGACTAATTTTGGAAATTCTTTAGTCACAGGTCCTGCAGTGTATCACAGAAAAAGACATAGTTAGGAGGAGGCACAGCCGATACAAAGGCAGAGAAAGTACTTCCCAAAAAGAAAACAAAACGATTTTTTTCCTGAACTATATAATTGGATGATTTAAGTACACATACAACACACATACACACACACACAACACAAATTCACACTTATGCATATATGCATGCACGCCCTAATGTCTTAGTAGATATAAGATTATGTGTTTTCTGCAGCAAGCACTGTCCAAAAGACTGGGAAATACAAATTCAAACAAACCAGACAGTCTTGTCCTAAAACAGGGAAGAGAATGCACAAAGAAACTAAAAAGAGGCAGGGTTTAGGGATTTGAGAAGGAGGAAGTTACTTGAATGAAGGTAAGGTTTGGCATTGGTAGCCTGGGAGTGAATTGGAACATGTCTTTGAATAAGGACATAGTCCATTAAATCACAGAAGTGCTTCCTGGTGTAAAGAACAAATTATTTTGTTAATTTAGCTACTCAAAAAAGAGAGAGAGAGAGAGAATGAGAGAGAGAGAGAGAGAAAGAAAGAGAGAGAGAGAGAAAGAGAGAGAGAGAGAGAGAGAGAGAGAGAGAGAGAGAGAGAGAGAGACAGAGATAGAGAGAGAGAGAGAGAGAGAGAGAGAGAGAGAGAGAGAGAGAGAGAGAGAGAGAGAGAGAGAGAGAAAAGAATATTCTGCTTAAAATTTCTGAGGGAATGATGTCCACTTGAAATATCTGTTGTTGCTGTCCAATTGGATCTGACTCTTTATGACCCCAAATAGGGTTTTCTTGGCAAAGATAATGGAGTGGTTTGTCATTTCCTTGTCCAGTTCATTTTGCAGATGAGAGAACTGAGGCAACAGGGTTAAGTGACTTACATGTCCAGAATCATACAAGTACTAAGTGTCTGAGGCCAGATTTGAATGTAGGACAGTAATCTTTCTCAGTTCAGGCTTATAACTCTAACCATGGTATCATATAGCTGTCTCCACAGAATTATTCACTGTATTTAATTGGAAGATCTAAATAATCCAGATAATTTTTTATGTCTAGATACAAAACTATACATTTAAACACAGTGACACCCCCATACTCTTCTCCTTTTCATCTGTAAGATTCTTCCAACCTAACATGATTGCTTCTGGTGTAATTTGGCCTTAATGGGGACGAGTAGAATGGAGAGGCTAATAAAAGTTACCCTCAGCCCTGGATTTCTGACTTTGTCACTACATAGTAATTGTATACATACATACACACACACATACACACACACATATAAATATATATATGTATATATTTATATATGTGTGTGTCTGCATCTGTCTGCATGTGCATGTTATATGTATATACATATGTACACACTTATGTATGTATATATTCATGTTTTGTGTGTGTGTGTGTGTGTGTGTGTGTGTGTGTGTGTGTACTGTATACAGTAAATAAAATAGACTCTTTTAAAAGTATATAGGAGCCTTTGGAGTTCTTTCTTGCTTATTGGTTGACACCTGGTAGAAATGAAAAAAAATGGAGAGAGAACAGCTCTCTTTTCCTGTTGAGAGCTGCAATTTCCTCCAATCAGTTCTATCATGTCACAGCTGTTTATGGATGAAATTGCCCCTATCCTGGAAACTTTTAAAGCAGTATAATGAAAACAAGCTTCAATGTACAGTTTTTAGTGGTGCTAAGTGATGCCTCGATCTTTTCAACAATTTTGAACCCTCTATACTCTTTGCTTGAGTTGCTTTTTTGTGCATACTATATTTCTTTTGAGAGCATTTTCATGACTCTGAACTGTATAATTAGGAATATAAATTGCTGTTTTAATGAGTCAGTTACAAATTTATACTCTGAAAAGTCAGGAAATCCCAAAATTCTCATAGTAAATGCTAACTTGCTCATATGACATATATATTATGTCTTGGATTGCTAGCATGGGCTTGTAAAAATATATTTCATATTAGACCTTGTCACTGTGGAGGGGTGTGTTTTGTCACTGAGTGTATATGACACACTCATATACATTAAGTGTATATGAAATGTCACCTAACTTTATTCCTTTAAAACAAAATTGTTTATAACTTGGGATAGGTAAGAGCTTCTTTTAATGGTAGTATGACTGAATTTTTTTTTAAAGAAACTATTTTTGTCTTGGGGGAGACATCACCTCTGTTATTATTATTATTTTTTTTTTTGGTGAGGCAATTGGGGTTAAGTGATTTGCTCAAGGTTACACAGCTAGAAAGTATTAAGTGTCTGAGGGCAGATTTGAACACTGTCCCATCTAGCCTGTGCCCTTACCTCTATCTATTCTTACAGCACCTTGGCCTTGATAGTAGATGTCCTGAGTAAATATCCAGGAGAGGTGATGGTACCCATAAGGCGATGGAACAGTATATGTAAGTAGTCATCAGCTTTGTAGAGACTCTGCTGGGAGCCACATTCTCTAAGCTGATTGACAAAGCCCAGCACTGAGATCAAATGTGTACAGCCCTCATGCAGGAACAACATTTCCTTCTATGATTCTCATTAGTAGATTACTATTTCTTATATTATTTATAATTGGCTTTATTACAGCACTAAACATTATCTAAAAATATAATGACAAGGGGAATTTGGGCAAGTTAACTAGAAATGATTCCACATGCATATTCTGTCCTAATAAAACTAATCTCTCATTGAGACAAATGATAAAGGAGAGAATACCTTCAAAAGTATTGTCACTATGGGAGAGAATCCAAAGGCCTAGGAATAATGGTGTTTACCAATTTAGACTCAGAAAAGATCAGTATATCTAGGAACCAAAAGATGGTTAAAGTATAACTAGGAATTGCCCTAAATGCCTATGTACACGGTTCCAAGTCAGGGAAATAAAGGAATCAAACAATCCATAAGATTGACAAAGAAGACATAAGTAAACTAACAAAATTCACTGACATTTAACCTTGTATAATATTTATCTTTTCATTATTGGTTTCACGTAATGCAATCAATAATTAACACAACCATAAAAAACTTACTCATATATTAAATGTCAAATGTAGTGACATATAAAGGTCAATAAGTCAGTCACATATCTGAAGACTATGTTGACCTAAAGAAAAGTATATGATTATGATATAGTATAAAATAAAGTCTGGAGGAGTCCGAGAGAAGTGGGAGCATCACTTCTATCAGTTCCTAACTCAAACTACTCCACGACTCGTGTGTTCCTTTGACGCTGACCCTATTCCTCCTGCTCAGCTCCCTGAATTTCCTGCAGAGGCTGGAACCCTGCAAGTCTCATTGGTTTAAAGTTTCCAGTTCCATGTCTGGCAGTCTATGTAATGTGGTAGAATGGAGAGAATCCTTGACTCAAGTTCATAAATATAGGGGCTCTAATAATGTTTATTAGCTGTGTGATATTGGATAATACACTTAATTTCTCTGAACCTCAGGTTTTATAGAATGGAATGTTGATAATAATTGCTCCTCCCTCATAAGTTTGTTTTGAAAAATGAGGTAATATCTGTAAGAATTTGTAAATCTTAAAGCATGACATGTTAGAATCATTTTTTTAAGTTAAAAATTTAAAATTAGATTACCAATTGATCTTTGAAAAGTCATGGAAAATGAAAAAGGTGAAGTTAGACTGTAGATAAGCAAATGTATCTCCAATTTTCAAAAAGACAAAAAGATGGATATTCACATTAAAGTTCTAGGCAATTGATGTTGATTCTTAGTTATCTTGAATCTGGAATGAATATTTAGTGAAGTATAATTAAGTCCTGGGTTGTTCAAAGATTTTATCAAATCTTGGATCAAAGCATGCATAGAACACTTGTTTAATTTGCAAATGAAACAAAGCTCATTTTAATTAGTAACCAATGGGATGACAGTAGTGATCTACAGCAACATTAGAATAATAGATGGAATTTAAGAAGGTGGAACTTAATAGGAATAAATGTAGAGTTCTGAATTTTAATTTGAAACATCCAGAACAATTAGGAGAGCAGCAAAAAGTATAGAGTAAGAAGAACCTATACAGCCCAGCTTCCCAAACAACTACTTTTACAAAAATTTAGGCAAAAGAGGAATCAGAAACATATATAGGATACACAAATAAAATTCTTTGTAAATATGAAGAGAAAGGAGATGAATAGCTTTCATCTTAATTGATCAAAAGTAGGTAGAATACAGATTTTAAAAGTTTGGTATAGAAATACATTCAGCCCAATAAAGGAAAAAGGTAATGAACATGAGAAAAAAGAATACATTTATAGGCAATCCCTGCCCAAACTTGGAGGAGGAAACTATGAATAGAAATATAAGTCAACAAGTCATGAGGCATTTATTAAGCTCCTATTATGTTCCAGGTGCTGTCCTGTGTGCTGGACACACAACACCAGGCAAAAGACAATCCATGCTCTTAGGGAGCTCATTATATAATGTGATAGCCAATATACCAAAAAATATACTGAGATAGGATATATATATATATATATATATATATATATATATATATATATATATATATATATATATATATCATGAATTTCAGATAATATCAGAAGCAAGGCAGTGGCATAAGAAAGAATGGAAGAGACTTCTTATAGAAGAACAAGTTTTAGCTGGAATTTGAAGGGAAGTCAATAGGTATAGTTGAAGCGGGGAGAGAATTTCAGGAAGAGAGGAATGCAGAAAAAGGGAGAAGGAAAGAAAAAAAAAGGAAATAATTTGGGATTCTATTCTGGATTTGAGAAAGAGAGAGGACCAAAAGAGGAGGATGTTCATTGCATCAAACATGGAGCAATGGTACTGAAAATTCTTATCTTTGTTCTTTATAAAGAGGGGATAGGAATCAAAAAGATGGGGGAGAAATATAAAAGAATAAGAAGGAGGGAAATATACAGGATACTTATAATTCTAATGGAATGAATTCACTTATCATAGTAGTATAGATTAAAACCAGAATTCTATAAGATATTGTTGATAATGATTAAAATAAGAGATTGGGATATATCTCAGATGAACTAAAAAGTGTAAGTGACAAGGTAACAAGAAAAATAGGTTTGATGAAAAAAGATGAATAAAGAAACTAGACTTTGCTGAAAGGAAACATACACACTGAGTAAACACCAACACTTAACATAAATACAATAAATGGCATGACAACTTAACATTTAAGGAAAAGCTAAAATTATTTACAGGGGAAAATAGTATTTAAATGTTTAAGAATAATAATGAGGCAAGTCAACAGACTGCTTTCAGAGATAGGCAAATCTATCAACAACAATAACAAAAATTAAAATTTAATCTATGTACAATTTTAGAAAAGTTACCTGTAATAGATCTCTGACAATTATTGAATGGGGAAAGAAAAGAGTATATATGTTTCTTAGCTATGGACAGCATCTTTGTAAAATAAAGCATGAATCATGGAATAAATATTTCATAAATGAATTTAAGAAAGTATAAATATTAAACATATCTTTTGTTCACCACTAGTTAATAAAATTATATTCAAAGAAAAGTCAATGAAGAAGGAATTATAAAGTAAATAGAGGCTAAACAACTTAATCCAAAAATAACTGGTAATCCAAAGAGTAAGTCATAGAAATGATAGACAATTTCATTAACGATCAAGACAAAAATGAGATAGCATGAGAGAATTTTTGGGATGCAGCCAAAATTTCCCCTTAGGAAAAATTTTATGTCATTTCAATAATTTCATTGCTAGAAAAGAGAAAGAATAAATCAATGGATTATGTGTGCAACTAAAAAGTAAATAAATATCAACACAGAAATTCTGAAAATCAAAGGAGAGATCAATAATACTGAAAGGAAAGGTAAATTGATAAAATGATCATTTCAAGGGGGTAATGAATTGATAAGCTATTATCTAATATTATTTACAAAGAAGAGAAACAAATTACTAGTATCAAAAATATAGGAGAAATAACAAATGAAGACAAAATGAAGGAAAGTATTAAAATGATTTTGTCCACACTGCTATTAGAACCTTCAATTTAAATAAAATAAGTGAATACTCAGAAAAATATAAAGTGTCTAGATTAAAAGAACAATAAACAAGAAATTTAGATAATTCAATGTCAACAAATAAATTGAACTCTCAAAGAGAAAAAATAAAAGACAAAACAGGACCAAATGTACTTAAAAATTAATACTATCAAATACTCAAAGAAAAAATACATCTAGTATTCCATACACTCTTTGAAAAGAGAAAAGTAAAGTTCCTACCAAATTTATTTTTTGATAAAAACATTTTCTTGAAATTTAAACCAGGTTGGGAAAAAAGAGGAACAGAAAACTACAGAAAAGTATCCAAGGAATTTTAATAAGTTTTAAAATAATATGTTATCAAGGTATATGTGGTAAAGTATCAGATCAGTTGAATTGGTGAAAGAAATTAGATATACAGACACTAGGATCAAACAAAACAACTCGCCTAGTAGTCACTAAAGCAAAAACCTCAGCTACTGGGATAGGGGCTTATTGGACCTTTATTGTTCTTTCAACTATAAAGTTTCTTAAAATATATTTTATTAATTTTATTGAAAATTTTCAATTACATAAACATTTCAGCATTTTTAAAATTTGACTTTCAATTTCTCACCCTCTTTCCTGCCTCTCTCCCAATGATCTTGAAAAGGCAAGCAATATGGGTTCTATATGCAAAATAATTCCATATTAGTCAGTTTCATATCACAAACACAGACAAATCTTAAGAAAAATAAAGAAAAATTTAAAAAGTTTTCTTCAGTTAGCACTAAGAATTCATTAGTTCTCTCTCTGGAGGTTGATAGCATTTTTAATCTTGGGTCTTTTGGAATTGTCTTGGATTCTTGTCTTGATCAGCATAAATATAACAACTCATAACATATACCAGCATAAACTTCAAATTGACTTATATGTTAAATGTCACATCATAAGCAAATTAAATAACCATGAAAGAATTGTCTTTTGGGTCTATGGATATAGGAAGATTTCCCGAGATCAAGGCAGATTTGAATCACAATAAATAAAATAGACAATTTTTGTTAGATAAAAATAAAACTAATGTAGCTAATAAAAATAGAAATTATTAACTGGGAAATTATCTCTCAAATAAGTTTCTCTGATAAAAATTCTATTTCCAAGACATATAAGGAATAGATTCAAATTTACGAGAATAAGAATTGTACCTTAATTGATAAGGATATGAACAAGCAGATCTCCAGGAAAGAAATCCAAACTATCAATAGTCATATTAAAAATCACTAATAATTAGAGGTATTAAAATTAACAGTTTGATATCACACTGATTGGATTAACAAAGTTGACAAAAATGGAAAATGACAAATGTTGATGGGCTGTGGGAAAACTGTCCCATTTATGCTTTATAGGTGGAGTTGTGCATTGGTGCAGTCATTCTAGAAAGGAATTTGAAGTATATTTTAATAGTTCTTAATCTGTGCTAACCTTTTGACCCAGGGATACTATTACTAGGCCTACATCCAGAAGAATTCAAATAAAGAGTATAAATAATATGTATAAAGCTATTTTAGCAACTTTTTTGTGATGGCAAAGATGTGTAAATTAAAGGAGTACTCACTAATTTGAGAATAGCTGAACTAATTTGAGAATTCTGAAGTTATTTGTTCAGAATAGCTGGACAAAATTTGGTGCATATAATATTATTATATCTTAAGAAATGATGAAATGGACTTTTTCAGAAAAGCCTGGGAAGACTTGAGTAAACTGATCCAAATTTTTCTTTCTTTCTAATATTAATAGCCCCAATTTCTTTAAGGGATCTTTTAATTATGTGGATTTAAGTTCACTTTCCCAATTAGAAACTATATAAGCAAAACTACAAAACACTTTCCACACAAATAAAGTCAGATCTAACCAACTGAAAAATATTAAATGCTCTTGGATAGGGTGAGCAAATATAATAAAGATGACAATACTATCTAAACTAATCTATGTATTTAGCGCTATACCAATCAGACTCCCAAAAAACTATTTTAATGACCTAGAAAAAATAACAACAAAGTTCATATGGAAAAACAAAAGGTCAAGAATTTCAAGGGAACTAATGAAAAAAAAATTAAGTGAAGTTGGTCTATCTGTACCTGATCTAGAACTATATTATAAAGCAACAGTCACCAAAACCATTTGGTATTGGCTAAGAAATAGACTAGTTGATCAGTGGAATAGGTTAGGTTCAAAGGAAAAAAAATAGTCAATAACTTTAATAATCTAGTGTTTGACAAACCCAAAGACCCTAGCTTTTGGGATAAGAATTCACTGTTTTATAAAAACTGCTGGGAAAGTTGGAAATTAGTATGGCAGAAACTAGGCATTGATGCAAACTTAACACTGTACACCAAGAAAAGGTCAAAATAAGTTCATGATCTAGGCATAAAGAATGAGATTATAAATAAATTAGAAGGACATAGGATAGTTTACCTCTCAGACCTGTGAAAGAGGAAGGCATTTATGACCAAAGAAGAACTAGAGATCAATATTGATCACAAAATAAAAAAATTCGATTATATCAAATTGAAAAGTTTTTGTAAAAACAAAACTAATGCAGGCAAGATTAGAAGGGAAGCAATAAACTGGAAAACATTTTTACAGTCAAAGGTTCTGATAAAGGACTCATTTCCAAAATATATAGAGAATTGACTCAAATTTATAACAAATCAAGCCATTCTTCAATTGATAAATGGTCAAAGGATATGAACAGACAATTCTTAGATGAAAAAATTGAAATTATTTCTAGCCATATGAAAAGATGCTCCAAGTCATTATTAATCAGAGAAATGCAAATTAAGACAACTCTGAGATACCACTACACACCTGTCAGATTGGCTATAATGACAGGGAAAGATAATGAGCAATGTCAGAGGGGATGTGGGAAAACTGGGACACTGATACATTGTTGGTGGAATTGTGAATATATACAACCATTCTGGAGAGCAATTTGGAACTATGCTCAAAAAGTTATCAAACTGTGCATACCCTTTGATCCAGTAGTAAAACTGGGCTTATATCCCAAAGAGATCTTAAAGAAAAGAAAGATCTGTATGTGTTTGTGTCAGCCCTCTTTGTAGTGGCCAGAAACTGGAAACTGAGTGGATGCCCATCAATTGGAGAATGGCTGAATAAATTGTGGTATATGAATATTATGGAATATTATTATTCTGTAAGAAATGACCAGCAGGATTATTTCAGAGGCCTGGAGAGACTTTCATGAACTGATGCTTAGTGAAATGAGCAGGAGCAGAAGATCATTATATATTTCAATAATACTATATGATGACCAATTCTGATGGACGTGGCCCTCTTCAACAATGAGGTGAACCAAATCAGTTCCAATAGAACAGTAATGAACTGAACCAGCTACACCCAGCAAAAGAACTCTGGGAGATGACTATGAACCACTACACAGAATTCCCAATCTCTCCAATTTTGTCCACCTGAATTTTTGATTTCCTTCACAGGTTAATTATACACTATTTCAAAGTCCAATTCTTTTAGCACGGCAAGATAACTGTATGGACATGTATACATGTATTGTATTTATCTTATACTTTAACATATTTAACATGTCTTATACTTTAACATATTTAACAATTGCCATCTGGGGCAGGGGGTGGGGGAAAGAGGGGAAAAATTGGAACACTCTTCTTTGGATACACTTTAGCTTTTTAGAGGTGTAATTCAACCCCTAAGATATCTTTTATCTGGGAATAGATTCTAGAATTAAATGAGAATGAGGGTAGAATTAAATGAGAAAACTCATGTTTCTCACTATTCTAGTCAGAACTAGTCAGAAGAGCTGGAGGAGGAACTACATCCATTATGTACTAACAATTTACCTACTTGTGTAGTTTGCACTTTAAAATTCCTCCCACTGTTGTAATTTATCACACTTTAAATAGTCTGTGAGGGTGATTTTTTATTTTTATTTTAATACTTGTCTCCTCAAGAGACTAACAGAAAAAAACCTAGAATCAGGAGAACTAAATGCTTACTAACTTTCTGACCATCATCAAGTTGCTTGAATTATATGGTTTTTAGTTTTTTCGTCTATAAAATAAAGATAATGATACTTATTATTTCCACAAACAACTTACACTGTTTATGTCTTTTAGAGTTTGTGGTAAATGCTGGTATAAGGAGCATGTTTTACAAACTTTAAAAGACATAAACAGTGTAAGTTGTTATTTTTTTTTTACTGTTAAAAATGAGTTAGATAAGGTTTTTTGAGGTTAGAAACAACAATTTGGGTACTCTTTTAAATAACTTGGGTTGGGGCTGGAAAGGGTTAGTGATGAAGACTGGGAATCCCTGATTTGGAGTACTCATTTCATCTCTAATATAATAATAATAATAGAGTAAAAATGCATGAATAACTTTGCAGACCCCATGCCCAGCTATGTACATGAGATTAAAAATTCCTAGGTTGGGGTAGCTAAGTGGTGCAGTGGATAGAGCACCAGCCCTGAAGTCAGGAGGACATAAATTCAAATCTGGTCTCAGACACTTAACTTCCTATCTGTGTGAGTCTGGGTAAGTCACTTAACTCCAATTACCTCAGCAAAACCTAGGGTTAAGGTTATATTAAGGTCCTATATTTGTTTGGACAAAGCATATGTGACCTTTGTATGATCTAGAGGCATTATGGTGTAGTTGATATGACAGCAGATTTGAAATTAGGAATTAGGAAGACATAACTTTTAATCTTATCCATATAGCATAGACTAACTACCTGTGTTACTCTAAGAAAATTATTTTAATTACTTCATGACTCAGTTTCTCCATATGAAAACTGAGATAATGGACACTGATGGCCTATAAGGTCCTATCCAGTTCTATCTTTTTACCTTTTCTGCTCTGATCCTAGGTCAACCCTTTGTCAACTCTCTGGTTCTCAGTTTCTTTATCTATCAAAGGAGAGAGAGGGGACTAGATGACTTCTATGTTTCCTATCCATTATAGCAGAATTTTACTTTAACAAACATAATTTGAGCTAGTTGCTTTTTATATAAGCCACATCTAGAGTGAAACAACTAAAACCAGAGGCTCATAAATCTTTACAGCTTCATGTTTGCAGATATGCAAAGTGAGAATTAATGAGACAATTTAGTATATATTTTTTTTCTTCAACTGCATTTTCTCAGTCTTTAGACATTACTCACAACAAGATCCAATCAAGATGCCTGTCTGGCAATAGCAGAGAATAAGTGGCCTTGTGCAATATTACCCTGGTAAGCAGAAGGCCTATTAACAGACTGCATTGTTTCAACATAAAAGAAGCAGTTTTGTCTTGGCTCAAATATCTTTCATTTATTAGTTGAGCCTAAAACTCCTCTTATAGGAAAAGAGCAACGTGATGTCATCAGAGTGCCCAAGGACATGCTTACTTGTACCATAGTCTATACTCATGGCTTGGCTAATGTGTGATAATCTTATAGTAATGATGATAAGAAGAACAAAGAACCTTGAACTAGGTCCTGGTAAAAATGTTTCTATTTTCTTTGCATTGCATGGTTTAATTTCCTTGAGGAGAATCCTCATGGGTATACTTTTCTTCTAAGACATTCCAAGTATCAGTCCCTTTAATAGTATCTTTGGTTTTTAAACAGTACAACATGATTTTTATTGGTTTTATGGGTTGTTAAAATTCATCATGTGATTGTTGGTCTTTTCTTAAGGAACCTCCCTATATGGAACACAGTCACTTACCAGATAGATATATCCTGCCTCTAGAATAAAAAGAAAATGCGTTCAAATTTTGCTTTTGATACAACCTCTATGATTTTATGTAAGTCATTTATTGTCCCTGAGTCTCAGTTTCCTCAACCATTAAAAAAAGGAGCTAGAATAGAAGGTATTTAATGTCCATTTGACATGTATTAATGGTCTTTTAACTGTAGGAAATTCTGTGAAATAAAGTACAAAACATACATTTTACAAATAAGCTCTGGAACTTCTTCAATGTCAGTCTAAGGAATTTGTATTTTTAATTACAAAACAATAGGGAACTTTAGAACTTTTTTCAATAGATAGTTGATGTATAGGCAATGTCAGAAACATCAAAAGTACTTAACAAATGCTTGTTATTTTGGAATTAATCTTCACAGAGATAATAATTGGTGGAATGAATGAACTTTCTGATGAAAGCAATGTACACAAATAAAAAATATTCTGAGTCTAGTAAGGTAAACCAAAACTTAAAATCTGTTGGTTTGGTGTTAAGTAACATAAGGTCACCTCCACCAATAAATCACTAATCCAGAATTTATTAAATGATTATCCTATGCCAGCACTAGGCTAGATGCTAGGAATATAAATGAAACCAGGAGACTATCTTTGTCCTCAAATAGTATATATGTCTAATTGAACACTTTGATCATTGAATGTATTTCTTATCAAGAATAAGTTCTTAATGACCTTTTAATTATAATTTTACACAGGATATGCAATAAAAGCTTATCTTTCCTTTATATCATTTAATTCTAGGTTACCAAAAGTGTTTAAGATAGTATTTTACCTCTAGGAAGTCTTCCAGGAAATATTATTTGACATGTTTGACATGAATGAAGGAACAAATTTTATATAGTGTGCTATTTCCAATGAAAACTTTATTTTGGTTGAAGGCTAACAAATAATTTTTAAAAAGTAGCACAGCATGAAGATATATTGATAAATGAAATAGAAAAAACTCAAATTCATCACAGACTTGGGAACCTAGAACTTCAGCATTTGAGACTTATCAGAGTACATTCACAATATTCATTCTACACTTGTAGAAACTGAGGACCAGAAGAGAGGTTAAACAGCTTTTCCAATGAGATTCATCTATGTAGTAGCATAATATAGTGTAAAATTTAGCTTTCTTGGATCCCTGTCCAGTGATACCTTCTAAATGCATCTCCACACTATCCCACCTCAATCAATCATCTATTTCTCCATTACTAAAAAGATTTATCATAGCAAACTAATAGATGCAGTTTGCCTTTCTTTAATTTACTTGATCTCATAATCTAATGTCAGTTATTTATTAGTTCTCATTTCTTTCATCAGGATAGTCTGATGATATTTGGCAAATATCATCAGTATAAATCAACTATAGTACTGCATTTAAAATCAAACAGCTATCTTGCCCTGTCATCTAGGTCTTTTACCTTTTTCCACACTAAAGATACCCACAGAAAGATATATATGCCTTTTGCTAATGGACCATTTTCCCTTGAGAATACCTGCTTGATCTGAATAGTAATTCCCTCATCATCTCTCTCCTCAGTGCATCTACTCTAAGAGCTTAAATGTTACATCAAATTTCAGCTGTGGCATCTAAGACACATTTCAGAAGCTCTTTGGGCATAAATGGGAAAATGCACCTCTATTTTAACTAACCTTTGGTTTCGTTTATAATCTTACTTTATTTTATTCCTTGAAAAATCTTTATTATGAGAAGAGGTTCATAGATTTTATCAGCCTGCCAAAGAGACACATAATACAAGAAAGATTAAGAACATCTGTAATAATCTTAAAGAAACACCACGTTTTTTAGAAAAATCTATCCATCTATTCAAATCAATAAACTTATTGACTTTTAGGGGAGGTACAAGGGATAGGCACCTTCCTGATGTTTCACATTCTATTATGCAAGGAACAAGGGAACAGGGATCAGGACCCTTGGGTTTCAAGCCCAGCTTTGCCACACAGATTTGTGTGATCTTAGCTAAGCCTATTCATCTCTCAACTTCTCTCAACATTACTGGTTGTAATGTTCTCTGGTTTGGTTTTCTTGGGGTCTTCTGGAAGCAGCCTTCTTTTCAATTCAGTAATCACCACAAGAGTAACCAGGTGTTAAAGTCCAAATTCTTTATTATCTCCTTCCTGGGGCTGGGCAGCTTTTTGGAGAACCTTTCAGTCTGGCCTTGGTCTCAGTGGGGAAAGTGCCGGAGAACAGGCCAGCCTCCAGGAGCTCGATTGAAGGTGAAATGAATTTCTCTCTCCTTGTCTCTGAGAGCTTCTAGTGCGCTTGTCTTTCCCTCATATTCTCCAGCCACTAGGGATGTGTGTGGAGAGGAACTCGTGTAAAAATGTATAGCCAAAGAAAAACAAACTCTCACAAATTATGTTTCATTCTACATCCTAAGTACTTCACCTTTTATCTAAGAGATTAAATGTAGCTTGCTTCATCATCAGTCATCTGAAATCATGGGCACTATGTTGATCAGATTTCTTAAACATTTCAGTTATTTGAGTTTTTAATTTTTTTTTTTTTGCTTTTTTTTCTGAGGCAAATGACTTGCCCAGGGTCATGCTGCCAGGAAGTGTTATATGTCTGAAGCCAGATTTGAGCTCAGGTCCTCCTGACATCAGGAGTTATTTATTTTTTTGCAATGTTTTCATAATTGTATAAGTTGTTCTCCTAATATTTATTTTATTCTGTATCAATCTATGCTGAAACTTCCCTTTCATAATTTTTAATGACCCATTATTATTCAGGTATTCTCCAATTGATGGACACCTTTTTAACTTTCAATTCTTTATTATTAGAAAAGAAAATTCAATCATTTTAAAAGGCTATTATTCCTATACTCTCTTGAGATCCTCATGAAAATCAAACAATATATATAGATACTGCTATTTTCATTTATTATAATACATGATGAAAACAAGGCTCAGTTTGTGACATGTCCTTGAATGCATAATTAATTAAGGAGTAGTAAAAGTGTTAAAAGCCTAATTTTCTTACTTCTAGTACAATTCTTTCACCATTGTTCTGTTTTCAAAGAAAATTTTGGAATTTTTCCCCTTTAACCTCTAAGTAATGAAGGAGTTGAAAATGTGATTCAAAGTTTGTAACCCTAGTTCCATTTAATAACTACAGGTGCTTTTTCAAATTTTATCTGAGAGTAACTTATCTTGGAAAAATCAGAGAATGAGCCCCTTTTAAAAACTGAAAACAGTTTTGCTGATCAAGGAATGTCAAGACGATGAGGTAGATTTTTTTCAAAGAAAGAGAATTCACATACTATCCTATCATTTTCCTTTTCTTTGAAAAAAAATCTACCTCATCATCATTCCTTGATCAGCAAAACTGTTTTCAGTTTTTAAAAGGAATATTAGGTCAGTTGTTTTTTTTCCCCTTTGCTAAGATGACTGTTTTGGTTCAAGAAATGCTGGTAGATACTGGAATGGAACTCATGAAATTCTTTAGACAATATAAACATCTACTTGGCTGGCCTGGAGAAAAGATTGTCTTTGGTGTTTGATTAAGTAGAGAAGTTAATTACATAAGCTTTCTAAATCCTTTTGAGGAGGGGTACTAAACAGTTGACTTGGCATGTGACTATTTGAATGAAAATGAAATGTCTCAGCTAGTCAGCCAATTTTCCATTAGCTGCTTCTCCCTAAGTGATTTACTTATAACTCAAAATAAGCCTTTCCTTTTAAACTTGTCTCCTTACTATGCAGAATGCTTATTCCTACCTGTTCATGCTGTCTTTTTATATGAGAGATTCTTTATGCTATTTTGTATGTGTCATGAACCCATTAAGCAATCTGATGAAACCTAAAGACTTCTCAGAATAATGATTTTAAAAGGAATAAAATGAAATACATAGGATTATGAAGGAAATAAATTATATTGAAATATAGTTGTTTTTTTTAAACAAGATCACAGATCTCTGTTTCAGGACCTCTGCTCTACAAGGAATATTTTTTCTTGTTCTTCAGTCAAATCATACTTTCTTCAGGGCCAGTTTCTTTCACAAACATATCTTTTATTATACTATCTCAGTCTCTAAATCTTTTACCATTTATACCAAACACCTTATGAAATGTACAGTTTTATGTTGTTTGGAAGATATTATTAATGGTCATTGACATTTATATGACACCTTAATGTGTTATACAGTCAACTAAGGAATTTTATATATATATCCTTATATGGTTTTCATAACAATTCTGTAAGCTCAATTATAAATATCCCCAGTTTTTTTCCTTTCCTTTTCTTCTTTTAAATAGGACTTGTGCTATCACTAATTTAGGGATTTCCTAGTGAATAACTTGTCTATTGATACATTATTAGTACCTTCATCAAAACCAATAGTCTTAGAAAGGTGTTATAGCATCTCCATTTTCTAGATAAGAAAACTGTTGCTCAGAAAAATTCATCCTCATAATCACACATATGATGATTATCAAAGGTGATATTTGAACCCGTCTTCCTATAATGAAGATAAAAATTTTATCCACTATTCCAGGAGTTGGAAAATTATAGCATGTGAACCAAATCTGGGCTATTCTTAGCTCACAGATGGCACAAAAATAAGTGATGAGCTGAATTTGATCTGTAGACCAGTTTGCCAAACTCTTACATTATAACATGCTAACTCTGCATATTTATATGATTCCCTCAATTAAATTGGAAGTCCCTCAGTGGCAATGATTATGTTCTTACCTGCCTTGATATCCATTTCAGAAAAAAAGATATGCTAAAATTCACAGTAGACTTTTAGCAACTACTTCTTGGATCATTTTGACTTGATGTTGCAGGTGTTTAGAGTCAATCAAAAAATGTAATTTGGAGTTCAAAGTCACTTATAGGGAAGAGTCCACTTTATAACAGATTTATTTGATTAATGCTGCCATGTCTTATTACAAACTCTATTATTTATCCTATATAGGAAAATGGTGACTAAGGAAAAAATTCTTAAGTTGGGCAATTCTGGGCAAAAAACCCTTTTTATGAATGGCTGATAAGAGGTAAGCAAACTACCGAATAAACCTTATTCTTTGGAACTATCAGGCTTTTTTTCCTGAATTTTATATTATGGAATTTTTGTTTGCCAAGTACAAGGCATTGAAAAGCTACTACCTGCTTAGAGAATGTGATCTGACAAGAGACTAGAATTTTTGACATTGACTTCCAATAACAAGGTACAATAGCTAATATTTCTATATCATATTAGGATTTACAAAGCACTTTGTTTCCAATGAATCTTGTATGATGATACCATGGAAGGGTTTAGAAAAGAATGCATGATATAAAGATGAAATATACTATTCTCTCAATCACTGTGAGCTTCCTAGCTCCCAATATTTTTTTCTCATCTGTAAAATTTATTTTTTTATTAATTTTTATAATTATAACATTTTCTTTGACACTACATATGCATAGGTATTTTTTTTTACAGCATTATCCTTTGTACTCCCTTCTGTTATGAATTTTTCCCCTCCTTCCCTCCACCCCCTCCCCTAGATGGCAGGCATTCCCATACATATTAAATATCTTATAGTATATCCTAGGTACAATATATATGTGCAGAACCGAATTTTGTTGTTGTTGTTGCAAAGGAAGGATTGTATTCGGAAGGTAAAAATAATCTGGGAAGAAAAACAAAACAAAACAAAACAAAAAAAAATGCTCACAGTTCACACTCATTTCCCAGTGTTCATTTTCTGGGTGTAGCTGATTCTGTCCATCATTGATCAATTGGAATTGGATTAGCTCTTCTCTATGTTGAAGATATCCACTTCCATCAGAATACATCCTCATACAGTATCATTGTTGAAGTGTATAATGATCCCCTAGTTCTACTCATTTCACTCAGCATCAGTTGATATAAGTCTCTCCAAGCCTCTCTGTATTCCTCCTGTTGGTCATTTCTTACAGAACAATAATATTCCATAACATTCATATGCCATAATTTACCCAACTATTTTCCAATTGATGGACATCAATTCATTTTCCAGTTTCTAGCCACTACAAAAAGGGCTGCCACAAACATTTTGGCACATACAGGTCCCTTTCCCTTCTTTAGTATTTCCTTGGGATATAAGCCCAGTAGTAGCACTGCTGGGTCAAAGGGTATGCATATTTTGATACCTTTTTGGGCATAATTCCAGATTGCTCTCCAGAATAGTTGGATTCTTTCACAACTCCACCAACGATGCATCAGTGTCCCAGTTTTCCCACAGCCCCTCCAACATTGATCGTTATTAGTTCCTGTCATCTTAGCCAATCTGACAGGTGTATAATGATATCTCAGAGTTGTCTTAATTTGCATTTCTCTGATCAGTAGTGATTT
Organism: Sminthopsis crassicaudata; assembly: GCF_048593235.1. Classification (NCBI taxonomy): domain Eukaryota; kingdom Metazoa; phylum Chordata; class Mammalia; order Dasyuromorphia; family Dasyuridae; genus Sminthopsis; species Sminthopsis crassicaudata. The sequence goes on from NC_133619.1 coordinate 563,070,158, forward strand.
GGAACACTCTTTCATATGAGTGGAAATAGTTTCAATTTCATCATCTGAAAATTGTCTGTTCATATCCTTTGACCATTTATCAATTGGAGAATGGCTTGATTTCTTATAAAGTCAATTCTCTGTATATTTTGGAGATGAGGCCTTTATCAGAACCTTTAACTGTAAAAATGTTTTCCCAATTTGTTACTTCCCTTCTAATCTTGTTTGCATTAGTTTTGTTTGTGCAGAAACTTTTTAATTTGGTGTAATCAAAATTTTCTATTTTGTGATCAATAATGGTCTCTAGTTCTCCCTTGGACACAAACTCCTTCCTCCTCCACAAGTCTGAGAGGTAAACCATCCCAAGTTCCTCCAATTTATTTATGATTTCGTTCTTTATGCCTAAATCTTGGATCCATTTTGATCTTATCTTAGTATGTGGTGTTAAATGTGGGTCCATGCCTAGTTTCTGCCATACTAATTTCCAGTTTTCCCAGCAGTTTTTGTCAAATAATGAATTCTTATCCCAAAAGTTGGGATCTTTGGGTTTGTCAAACACTAGATTGCTATTTTTATTCACTATCTTGCCCTGTGAATCTAACCTATGCCACTGATCAACTAGTCTATTTCTTAGCCAATACCAAATGGTTTTGGTGACTGTTGCTTTATAATATAGTTCTAGATCAGGTACAGCTAGGCCACCTTCATTTAATTTTTTTTTCATTACTTCCCTTGAAATTCTCGATCTTTTGTTGTTCCATATGAATTTTGTTGTTATTTTTTCTAGATCATTAAATAGTTTCTTGGGAGTCTGATTGATATAGCACTAAATAAATAGATTAGTTTAGGGAGTATTGTCATCTTAATTATATTTGCTTGGCCTATCCAAGAGCACTGAATGTCTTTCCAATTATTTAAATCTGACTTTATTTTTGTGGCAAGTGTTTTGTAATTTTGCTCATATAATTCCTGACTTTCCTTTGGTAGATATATTCCCAAATATCTTATACTATCGACCGTTATTTTGAATGGAATTTCTCTTTGTATCTCTTGCTGTTAGATTGTGTTGGTAATGTATAAAAATGCTGAGGATTTATGTGGATTTATTTTGTATCCTGCAACTGCTAAAATTCTGAATTATTTCTAATAGCTTTTTAGCAGAGTCTTTGGGGTTCTCTAAGTATACCATCATGTCATCTGCAAAGAGTGATAATTTGATTTCCTCATTTCCTACTCTAATTCCTTGAATCTCTTTCTTGGCTCTTATTGCCAAGGCTAGCATTTCTAGTACTATACTGAATAGTAATGATGATAGTGGGCAACCTTGTTTCACTCCTGATCTTACAGGGAAAGGTTCTAGTTTATCACCATTACATATGATGTTTACTGAAGGTTTTAAATATATGCTCATTATTATTTTAAGGAATAGTCCATTTATTCCTATACTCTCAAGCGTTTTTAGTAGGAATGGATGTTGGATTTTATCAAATGTTTTTTCTGCATCGATTGAGATGATCATACAGTTTTTATTAATTTGATTATTCATATGGTCAATTATACTAGTAGTTTTCCTAATATTAAAGCAGCCCTGCATTCCTGGTATAAATCCTACTTGATCATAGTGTATTATCCTGGGGATGATTTTCTGAAGTCTTTTTGCTAATATCTTATTTAAGATTTTAGCATCAATATTCATTAAGGAGATTGGTCTATAGTTTTCTTTCTCAGTTTTCAATCTACCTGGTTTAGGTATCAGTACCATGTTTGTGTCATAAAAAGGAATTTGGGAGGACTTCTTCAATCCCTATTTTTTCAAATAGTTTATATAGCATTGGAATTAGTTCTTTAAATGTTTGGTAGAATTCACATGTAAATCCATCTGGTCCTGGGGATTTTTTCTTAGGGAGTTGGTTAATAGCTATTTCTTTTTCTGAGATGGGACTATTTAGACTACTTACTTCTTCCTCTGTTAATCTGGGCAAGCTATATTTTTGAAGGTATTCTTCCATTTCATTTAAGTTATCGAATTTATTGGCATAAAGTTGAGTAAAGTAGCTCCTAACTATTGTTCTAATTTCCTCTTCATTAGTGGTGAGTTCTCCCTTTTCATTTTCAAGACTAACAATTTGCTTTTTCTCTTTCCTTTTTTAATCAAGTTTACTAAGGGTTTGTCTATTTTGTTGGTTTTTTCATAGAACCAACTCTTAGTTTTATTAATTAATTCAATAGTTTTTTTACATTCAATTTTATTAATCTCACCTTTTATTTTTACAATTTCAAGTTTTGTGTTTGTCTGGGGGGGTTTTAATTTGTTCCTTTTCTAGCAATTTTAGTTGTAAGCCCAATTTGTTGGCCCTCTCTTTCTCTATTTTATGCAAGTAGGCCTCTAGAGATATAAAACTTCCCCTTATTACTGCTTTGGCTGTATCCCACACATTTTGGTATGATGTCTCATTATTGTCATTTTCTTGGGTGAAGTTATTAATTATGTCTATGATTTGCTGTTTTACCCAATCATTCTTTAGTATAAGATTATTTAGTTTCCAATTATTTTTTGATCTATTTTCCTCTGGCTTTTTATTAAATGTAATTTTGATTGCATTGTGGTCTGAAAAGGATGCATTTACTATTTCTGTCTTACTGCATTTGATTTTGAGGTTTTTATGCCCTAGTATATGATCAATTTTTGTATAGGTTCCATGAATTGCTGAGAAGAAAGTATACTCCTTTCTGTCTCCATTTAGCTTTCGCCAAAGATCTAGCATATCAAACTTTTCTAGTATTCTATTTACCTCTTTGACTTCTTTCTTATTTATTTTGTGGTTTGATTTATCTAATTCTGAGAGTGCAAGTTGAGATCTCCCACTATTATATTTTTGCTGTCTATTTCTTCTTGCAGCTCTCTTAATTTCTCTTTTAAGAATTTAGATGCTGCACCACTTGGTGCATATATGTTTAATATTGATACTGCTTCATTATTGATGCTACCCTTTAGCAGGATATAATGCCCTTCCTTATCTCTTTTAATTAGATCAATTTTTATTTTTGTTTGATCTGAGATGAGGATGGCTACCCTTGCTTTTTTGGTTTTGCCTGAAGCATAATAGATTCTGCTCCACCCTTTTACTTTTAGTTTGAATGTATCACCTTGTTTCAGGTGTGTTTCCTTTAAACAACATATTGTAGGATTCTGACTTTTAATCCAGTCTGCTAACTGCTTCCTCTTTATGAGGGAGTTTACCCCATTCACATTTATGGTTAGAATGACTAATTCTATATTGCTTGCCATCCTGTTAACCCCTGCTCATGCTTTTCTCCTTTCCTTCCCTCTTACCCCTCTACCCAGTATTCAACTTGTGAACACCACTTGCTTTTCACAACCCTCCCTTTTTAGTATCCCTCCCCAACCTTAAAGTTCCTCCCCTTATTTTATCCCTTTTCCTCACAATTTCTGTATTCCTTTCCCCTTAGCTTACTCCTTTACTCTCACTTTTCAATGAAGTGGAAGAATTTTCACCATAAATTGAATATGTCTATTGATACACTATGTTCATCTCCCTCCTTTCTTTCTCTCAGATATAATAGGTTAACTTTGCCTCTTCATGAAATGTAGTACCATCACTTTACACGTTTTTTTTTTTTCAAGGTAGGGATACTTGCTGAGATGATTTTAATTGTCAAAAAGAGTTGGTGAGGGTTGAACTGGATGGTTATTAAAGCAAGAAAGAGAGAGAAAGGGATGTGGGTGAGGGAGATAGGTGCTAATACTATCATCATGTTGTTTTTCTCATTTTCTCTCATATTTGTCATCTTGCTTCCCTGTTTTACCTTCCTAGAAGAGAGAACTCTTCTGTGACTATATAAACAGAAGTTCTTACTGTGTGTTTATAACCTCTCATGATCTCTTGGTTTTACTTTTTTTAAAAACTTTATCCCATGGCCCTATACCCTTCAGACTTATATGGGTTCTATGAGTCTCTGAATTATTATCTCATTTCTTTAGTTTTTATCTTTTTTAAAAGTTTTACCACAAAAAGGAAATATTTTTCTGAAGAAAGTTATAGTTATTAAATTGTAGTTGTAAGTCATTTACTTGGAAAGAAAAAAAAGTCCTTTTTTGTACCTTTTCTTCTAAAGCTACTTGTACTCACATGTGCATGTACATGAGTGTATGAATGTGCTTGTGTGCATACATGCCTATGCAGGGTTGTGTGTATATGCTTACATGTGCATATGTTTTCATGTGTATTGATGAAATACAGGTCATGGAGTAAATAAGAAGTTTGTAAGTTCACCAACAGCCTGAAATCTTAGAGAATTTGAAGGTCCTGGACCAGGAATGCCATAAGCTGAGAATCGTGAGGTATTTTAGGATGCTTACCTTAGACAAGATGCATCAAAGAAGGGTGAGGTGATAGCATCCTAATAACTAATACTAAAGGAGGTCTTTGTGGCTCTGTAAAGTTTGTCATTATCCCTTACATATTATCATTATCCCTATATATATTAACCTATTTGAGCCTCACAACAACCCTGAGATACAGGTTCTGGAGCTTTCATAGGTTTGTTGATTTAGAGGTGAAGGGACCTTTGAGATCATATAATCTAGCCCTCTCTGCTAGGAAATGAAGTCTCAAGGTGGTGGCTGGCTTTCCCAATGTTACACAGATAGGAATAGAAGACTAGGACTCAAACATAAAGTCGTGTACCTCCAAACTACAAATCTTTGCACTTTAGTACAATTCCAGTTAATTATCCTTATTTTACAGATGAGGACACAGGCTTTGAGAAGAATCAAAGTAGTAAGTACTAGCAAGTATTTGAGTTTGGGGCTTTTCTTGATGCTGTCTAACTATCAAGCCACTAAGATACATGGTCTGACTCTGAGCTGGTCCTACTCTGTTGTGCTTTTGTATCTGTGGGAAAGAAGTGCAGAAACCCTGATCTTGCAGGGATTGCGTAAACTTTTCTGCAGATCTTGACCTCTCCAAAACTTGCTCTTATTTACTTTGCCCTTTACCACTGAATTGGCAATAATATAAAAACTATATTTGTATAGATACAGATTATAAAACACAATACCAAAAAAAGAGAAGTTTCCTCTGAGTATCTATATTCTAGATTACCTATAACTTCTTTCTGCTTTGGGTAGATATCTGAAGACATCTAGAAGAGGAGAAACACGGAAAGGGAATGGTGTTTAAATTGAGGTCACATGAGGAGAGGCAGAAGAAACTAATGTTGGTGAACCTGGAGAAGACTTTTGTGAGTGACAATGATTCAGAGGAATGATACTTACTCCACTGAGCTTCAGAGGAGAGAACTGGGACCAATGGGTTGGTATTACAAAGAAGCAACTTTAGATTTGATGTAAGGTAAAATTTCCAAACCGCTAGAATTATCCCAAAGTACTATGGGCTGTCTTGGGGTAGTGGATTATTCCTTATTAGTGATCTTAAAAGCAAAGGTTATATGACCTTTACCAAAATGTTTCAAAGGGCATTCAACTTCAAGTAAGGGTTGGATAAGATGGCTCCTTAGTTTCCTTTGAACACTGAAATTCTAGGAGATCAACTACATTGACAGACAGTATTGCCCTATTCATATTATGCTGAATAGGAAAATTCATAATAGCCTATCTCATTCAAAATCAGTTTTCCCAAGATTAATCTTCACTCTATTTTGTCATTATTGAAATTTTACCTGATATTTACTACTAAAAACTTTCAAAATCATATACATTTCTCCTTAGTTTATTGATGGCAAGAATAGTATATATTTTAATTTAAAAAGTCTTTATTTTTTATTTCATTTAATTTTTAAGTTATAACAATGGTGATCATATAGTAATAATAGTAATTAATATCATATAATTTTCCAATTTTCAATTCACTTTATTCATATCACTCTTAATTATTGCATGTAAGCCTATTAATGTTTTTCTAAGATCATCAGGGTCATAATTTATTATGGCACAATAGTATTCCATCACAATTTGTTGAATCATTCACCAATTGACAGGCATCCCTTAAATGTCCAGTTCTTCCACATCTTTCAATTTTCAAGTCACTTTAACAGGAAGGTTGAACCAGAGGTTCTCTGAAGTCCCTTTCTGTCCAAATTAATTATGTGCCTTTGATACCTGGATTTTCACAATCTTGGAAGGTAATGCAAATATCACCTATTCTATTATGCTCTTATTTCACATGAGGAAATTGAGGCTCAGAGATCTGAAGGACTTAACTAATATCAGTTACTAAGGATCAGATCCCGAGTTTTACCCAGTAATTCTGTTTTTTAATTTGTGTTCTTTCAAGAAAAAAAATTAAAGCATAGCCTGAGATGTTAGAAAAATTAAAGGAAAAAAAGTGGGTATCATTTAACTTGCCTCTCGGCTACTAAAAGTAGGTCAAACAGGAATTTTTAAAAATCCCATCTTGGAAGTTGTAAGAAATCCTAGTGAGTCTTGGCCATGTCTTTTGTGTAACTTTTTTCAGAGAACATGAGAATGAGTTCGCAATTATCTGATGAAATGCCAGGAAGCATAGGAGAGGAAGGCCATCTTCCTCTTGCATTGATTAATAAATTTTCTTTATTGCTGACCTGTATTTGCCTTGGAAACCTCACCAGTTTCCTGAATAAATGTAGTCATTGTGACATTATAAAAAATAATTTCCTTGGTGGGTCCCCTGAGATGGTGTTGATTGTGTATTACTTTCATTCTATGAGTTTCTTCTCCCCTTATGTCTTGTTTGAATCAAGATTCTGAGCAGTAATAAACTTGCATCCACCCCCTCTAAGTTTGTGCATGTTGAATGTGAATTCTAAGTCTAGATTACACTTACAGAAGTCTTCTTGGCATTCAGCATCATCACAAAAGTCATATTTCAGTAGGATTAGGAATGCAAACTCAGCTGAGGTGGAGGAAAGTAATATATGTAAGTTCCAAAGCCAGCATTAGCCCTTAACCCCAGTTCCATCCTCAGTAATGCCCTGGAGATATCCATCTACACAAATCCTTTGTGTTATTAATTTTTATAGTAAAATAGAAAATATCAAAAATGTCCATTCCACTCTGTATTCTCCAAATCAGAATCATCTTGTTCCCTGCCTCAGAGTATATCTAGTTTCAAAAGGCAGCCATCTCTGGTTTGTCATTTTTCCTTTCTTTTTTGTTCCATGGCTTTCTAAATATGAATGTTGGCAGAGATTCAGCAAAAGTATTACTAAATAATACAACTAGAAGTCTTGTTTGGACTGCTTTCCTTTTGCATTGTTGGGAAGAAGCATGAATTTATGAATCTGAAAGGTGGGGTTGTTTGGATATTAAGGTCTATTTCCCTGGATATTCAGATTTGAAACTGACAAGACAGATCAGCTTGGTTTTATTTAAATATTTTGCTTTATGCTTATAAGCTATAGCATTTGAGGGTCACATATAAAAATCAACATATTTAAAACTGAAATAATTATGTTTTCCTCTCAAATCCTTTCCTCTTGTGTATTATTTCCAACTTACCTATTATGGCCAAGGGTATCATCTTTCCCATCACACAAACTGCCAATCTCTGTCATCCTTAATGACAACTTCAACTCACCTTCACATAGCCATTCTGTTGTCAAATCTTGTTTCTACTCTCACACTATCTCCTATATTCCTCTTCTTTTCAGTCACACAAACACTTCCCTACTTCAGGGCCTTGTCACCTTTCAACTGAATCATCAAAATAATTCTAATTGTTTCTCTACCTTATGTTTCTCTCCCCTCTGGTTCATTCTTATTTTAACTCCCAAAGTGATTTTTCTAAGCGAATGGAGATTTTGACTATGTCACTCCTTTCCACACTAAGTGGAAATGCAGTAGTTTCCTATTATTTCTAGCATCAGGTATAAACTTCCCTGTTTCCCATTTACAATCCTTAATAACCTGGCCCATTTCCTAACTTTACATTCACCAATTTTATGATCCAAGCACAATGGCTTATTAGATCTTCCTCAAATACATTCCATTTCTAACATTTTGTGTTGTTGCAAAGGGTACCTGGAATGTTCTGCTCTTTCACGTCTGTCCTTCCACCTTAGTTTTCTTAGCTTTCTTTATAACTCAATCCTAATCTCCTCTTTGGCAGAAAGTCTTTCTGGCTCCTCCTAGCCTCTAGTGTTTTTTTCTTTCTCCAATTACCTTCCAACTTGCTGTCTTCCTTGCTGTGAGATAAAGGACTGATTCTTGCCTTTCTTTGTATCCCTAGTGCCTCCTACATAGAAAGTTTTAAATAAATGCTTATTGGCTGACTGTATCCAAGAGTGGGTCCCATGAATCTTTTCAAAAGCAGGGTAAAAAGTCCACAGACAAGGCTCCTTCCACTTTTTAAGTCACTCTATTAGTCTTATTGTTATGCAGTCTTTTTTTCAGTCAGGCCCAACTCTTTGTAACTCTGGAGTTTTATTAGCAAACACACTGGAGTGCTTTGCTATTTCTTTTTCTGGCTTGTTTTATACATGAGAAAGCTGAGGCAAACAGGATTAAGTGACTTATTTAGGAATACACAGATAGTAAATGTCTGAAGCCAGATTTGAACTTAGGAAGGTGACTTTTCCGGACTCTAGACCCAGTGCTCTATCCACCATGCTACTTAGCTCCCTTGTCTATATCTACACAAAACTGTAGCTCATGAGCCAATCTTAATATATTTTCCTTTTATTAGTCAGTCACAAAATACAATTATTATTTTAATTGTGGTAATTTTATTTATTTTTATACATATTGCTTTATAAATCATGTTGGGAGAGAAAAATAAGAGGAAAAGGGAAATACCACCAGAGAGATTAAAAAAAAAAAGTGAACATAGCATGTGTTGATTTATATTCAATCTGCTTAGTTCTTTTTCTGGATGCAGATGGCATTTTCTGTCCAAAGTTTATTGGATTGCTTTGGATAATAAACCACTGAGAAGAACCAAGACTTTCATAGTTAATCATCCCACATTCTTGCTGTTATTGTGTACAATGTATTCCTGGTTCTGTTTGTTTCACTCAACATCAGTTCATGTAAATCTTTCCAGGGCTTTCTATAATCAGCTTGTTCATCATTTTTTATGAACAATATTCCATTACCTTCATGTACCAAAGACTGTGTAGCCATTCTTACAATGATGATCATCCATTCCTTTTCCAATTCTTTTCTATCACAAAAAAGAGCTGCTATAAATATTTTTGCACATATGGGTCCTTTCCCCTTCTTTCTCATTTCCTTGGGATACAGACCCAGTAATGGCACTGATGGGTCAAAGGGTATACACAATTTTATTGTTGGGCATAGTTCCAGATTGCTCTCCAGAGTGGTTGAGAATACAAAATGCACTAATGAAATATGAAAAGTAGCAATAAAATATTTTCCATAAACCTGGGGTACATTATTCTATAAATTTGCATACCATCAGTGGGAAAAATGAATGCACTTGAAATGGAACATCCCTGGACAGGACCATATCATAGATAGGTATCTTAGACTTTTTATGCTGCAAGGACAGTAATGTCCTTTGATCATGTCATTATACCACTACTTGAAGACTTATTTATATGTATGCATTATAGTCTTTTCCAGACTTATGGTCTCCTCTGTACACAGTATCTCTTCTAAATACGTAATCTATTCTGGGAATTATACCCCATTATTTGAACTTGACTACTACTCAGCATTACTTCTATGGCTCTGTGTTTGCTGCCAAGGATAATTCCACTGGGTATATATGATCACAGAGCTTTTTCTCCTTCTAGCTTCTTGCTTCAGCTAGAATTATTAGCTGGAATTCTATCTCTTTTAATTGAAAGAATAGGTTCTGCCATGCTTTTTTACAACTTTAAATCTTTTGATCTCTTTTAGAAGATAGAAGCCTGAAAAGGGCTGAAACTCTGAATAGATGCACTTGAATCAGACAACCAAGCACTTAAAGTTAATTATTTATTGGACAATAACTCTATTAGCATGTTTGAAATTTCTCTTCTTACAGTTAATGCTAGCTCAATGCTTGGAGTTAAGAGAATTAGAAGGAGGGATTAGGGGGTGGAGTGAGAGGAACCAGAGTCACTTTTCAGGTGGATGAAGAGAAAGGAGATTGTTGAGAGCTTGTGGCAGTCTTGTCCATCCCCTTCACTTCTTCCCCTAAAGACCAAGGACTTTTGCTTATCCTAACTCTGGCTAATTCTGAGGCCTCCAGAGAGCTAATCCAGACTTCACATTTTGGTGCCCAATGTGTGAACTGAGGATTCTAATTTCACTGAAGAAGTCCCAGGTGACCAGGGTGAGTATTTTAATAGACAAACAGAAAACTTACTTTGTTAAGAGCTAAACTAGTAATTCTCATTTTGTAGCTAAAATGGGGCAGATATTGGAATTGGCAGATTTTTTTTTTCTTCTTTTTTTTTCTGCCCCCACCCCTACCCCCACTCCCTAATCCCATCCCAAAGGAGATCTACAGGAAGCATACTCAGACTGATAAAAAGACAGGTTTAATTGTAACTTGGGAGGAGATTGATAGACTCAAGTACATTAGAATGCACATTCCCTTGGTTCTTCAAAGAAGAAGAAATAGAGGCAGATAATTAGAAACTAGTAGATCAACTATGTGAATATTATAATGATAATGATCCTGATTCAATTTCCAAGGAAACATTCTATATATGCAACATAATACAATTGGCCTTAAAGAATCCTGCAAGATCTAGAAAAAAGAAAAGTTTTAAGAACTGCCAGATGAGGAAGTGTGAGGAAAAAGAAGGAGACAAAGGACAGATTAATGGCAATATCACCAGAGGTTATGAGCACTTAAGTGAACTTGAAGGGCATGGTGATTCTCACTCTCACAGCCTAGCTTCAACTCCACTTACACTGGAGCAGACTCTTGAAACTGAGGAGAAGACCCATGAAACATTGGGTGGTTCCATCGCTGATTGCACGCACCACTGAAAGAGCATGGCAGTTATAGCGTTTGACTCATGGACATCAAAAATTGTTGGACTTCAAAACCCTCAGGAATCCCTGAGACATGAAAAGATGTTGTAGGACTTGAAAATCCTCAGCAATCATTGGATTTTCTGAGAAATGATAAGATTGTTGGAAGACTTCAAAACCTGCAGGAATCATTGGATTCTCTGAGACATGAAGCAATGGACAATAGATTGGTTTTGGACTCTCTCTTGGCTACTAAAGGAGGCATATGTATGTTTGTTGTTTATATACTCTATTTCTAGGACTTCTGGAAATCTTTTACAACACCATGTTGATTCATATTGTTTGTTATATCACTACTTGCAGGTACAATTCATGTTTGTTACACCACATTGAGCCTGCGCTGGTTGTGGGGAGGTCATCACTGCTAGCCTGTGCTTTATTGCTATATGCTTGTGTAATACCTCCCGTGCTGATGGGTTTATGCATACCTGTTTCTAGTGAGACCCTTCAGCCCAGGAACCTGCTAACAATATCTGGCTTGACTCCCCACTTCCCTGGTGCTTTTCATTTCTCTTCCGGAGAAGTCAGAGTGGGTATGATCACCTCCTTTCCAGTGTTTTCATTTCCTTTCCTGAGAAGCCAGGGAAGGAATGACCACCTGTCTTCTAAAACAAAAGAAAGCAGGAGATGTAAAGGGCTGAAACTCTGAATAGATGCACTTGAATCAGACAACCAAGCACTTAAAGCTAATTATCTTTTGGACAATAATTCTATTAGCATATTTGGAATTTCTCTTCTCACAGTTCATGCTAGCTCAATGCTTAGAGTTAAGAAAATTGTAAGGAGGGATTAGGGGGTGGATGAGAGGAGCCAGAGTCACTTTGGAGGTGGACGAAGAGAAGGGAAGTTGTGGAGAGCTTATGGCAGTTTTGTCCATCCTCTTCACTTCTCCCTCTAAAGACCAAGGACTTTTGCTTATCCTTACTCTGGCTGATTCTGGGGCCTCCAGGGGGCTATCCTGGACTTCACAGAAGCCCTTAAAACATCTAGCCAAACATCAGACTAGAGAAATCCTTTTCTTTTTTTACTGAGGCAATTAAAGTTAAGTGACTTGCCCAGAGTCACACAGCCAGGAAGTGTTAAGTGTCTGATGCCAGATTTGAACTCATGTCCTCCTGACTTCAGGGCTGGGGCTCTATCCATTGTGGCACCTAGCTGCCCCAGGAAACCCTTTTCTAAGGAAAACAAACATATACACAAACTATTTTCTCCCATTGGTAATGATCTATATGTTTCTTTAAGAACCATGGCTAAGATGAGACCTTTTTCCCAGAGAGAGTTTTAGTCTAAGTGTCAAGCTGTCTAGATTTATGAACAAAACCATTCCCAATTTCCTAGGACCTTGAGAGAGATTTAACCTGTTTTTTGAACTGCATTTTGTAGTTGCCAGTATGCAATTTCTGTCAAAAACCTCATTATAGCTAAGGGTAAAAATCCCTTATGAATCCCTGTTTAATTACTAATTGGATATTTTGTTCCCACCTCACTCCCAAATAATTTCAGTGGAACTTTTCCATAGAAACCTCGCAGAATGATGACCCTTATAGAGTTTGATTCTTTGTAGTTTCATTTTGGGGACCAAATAGGCCTTTATTTGTTCTCTCTTCGAATCAAACTACACAAGCTGAAAAATTAAACCCAGAGAATAAGGTCATTATCTGTTTTTAACCTAGCCACATTCCTGGTCTTTTATATTTATATGTATATGACACAGCAAAAGCTTTTCAGGCTTTATTTATATGTCTTACACACAGAAAATGTGAAATGTAGTCAACAAATAATATTTGAAAGAAAGTTATAAATAACTAAAATGGAAGCTTTATTTTTTGTTTTTCTATAGCATTTATTTATCATTTACTTTTTTTGCCTAATCCAAACATTAATCCTTCCAGCAAAGATTAAAAACTAATGGGAAAATTAAAATAGTTCAATAAAATCAGCCAGTACTTCAATTATCTGTTTAATATTCTAGCTTTTGGAGAGTGCTGGAGTTCTTAACCTGGGTTCCATGAACTCCTGAGAAGTTTTTGGATAGATTTCAGTTGTTTTGTAAAATACCTATCTAGATACCTATCATTTTCATGAACATTTGGTCCCTATGTGTGTATTATTTTTTACATTTAAAAAATATGATTCTGAGAAGGTTTATTGCTTCACTAGACTTCCAGAGGAATTGAAGTCATTCAAAAAGTTTAAAAACCCATGATTTAAGCAGGAGAAGTTTGATCAGACTGAACATTTGTGTCTGAATTATCATTTTTATTAAAGGTTTTTATTTTCAAAATGTATACATGGATAAATTTTCAACATTGACCCTTGCAAGACCTTGTATTCCAAATTTTCTCCTTCTTCCCCCCACTCCTTCCCCTGGATGGCAAGTAATCATCAATATATGTTAAATGAAATGTATGAATATATATTTATACAATTATCTTGCTGCACAAGGAAAATCAGAACAAGAAGGAAAAAAAAATTGAGAAAGAAAAAAAATGCAAGCAAACAACAGTAAAAAAAGTGAAAATATTGTGTTGTGATCCACATTAAGTTCCCAGAGACCTCTCTCTGGGTATAGATGACTCTCTTCATCCCAAGATCATTGAATTGGCTTCATTCATATCATTGTTGGGAAGAGTGAAGTCCATCAGGATTGATCATCATATAGTCTTGTTGTTGCCATGTACAATGATCTCCGGGTTCCTCACATTTCATCATCAGTTCATGTAAGTCTTTCCAGGCCTTTCTGAAATCATCCTGCTGTTTTTTTCTTATAGAACAATAATATTCCGTAACATTCATATAACTTATTCAGCCACTCCCTAATTGATGGGCATCCATTCAGTTTCCAGTTCCTTGCTACTACAAAGAGGGCTGCCACAAACATTCTTACACATACAGGTCCCTTTCCCTCCTTTAAAATCTCTTTGGGATATAATCCCGGTATTAACAATGCTGGGTCAAAAGGTATGCACAGTTTGATAACTTTTTTAGTATAGTTCCAAATTGTTTTCCAGAATGGTTGGATCCACTCACAACTCTACCAACAATGTATCTATGTCCCAGTGTTCCCTCCAATATTCGTCATTATCTTTTGCTGTCATCTCAACCAATCTGAAAGGTGTCTAGTGGTACCTTAAAATTGTCTTAATTGTATTTCTCTGATCAATTGTGATTTAGAACACCTTTTCATATGACTAGAAATGGTTTTAATTTCTTCATCTAATTTGCATATAATATCACTCTTAATGTCTAAATCATGAACCCATTTCCACCTTATCTTGGTATAAGGTATAGGTGTGGGTCAATGCTTAATTTCTGCCATACTAGTTTCCAATTTTCCCAGCAGGTTTGTCAAATAGTGAGTTCTTATCCCAAAAGCTGGGGTCTGGATTTGTCAAACACTAGATTGTTATAGTTATTTTGTCCTGTGAACCTAACCTATTCCATTGATTGACTATTCTGTTTCTTACCCAGTACCAAATGGTTTTGATGACCCTTGCTTTATAATATAGTTTAGTGTAAGGGGCCTTTAAATGGGCGCCACAGCAAATCGGGAGATTGAGTGGTCCAGAAGTAATTTCTGTGGATATTAGGACTGCCCTTGGGTGGGATCCTGGCCATATTGAGATAGCTTCGTAATGGGTGACTCTCTCGCTGATTGGCTGTGTGTGTGACCTCACAGGCCCTATGTAAGCCCACTGCAGGCAGCAATCGCTCTCTTTAACCTGGCGCTCTTCACCCTGGCTTCCTAGCCTGGGTAGCCAAGCCAAGATGGATAGCCAAAAGAGATAAGGGTTTTGATAGTGAACACAAGGGTCTTCTGACCAGGTGTTCACTCGGGAACCAACAAGTCAGGGCATCAGTTAGGGCATTATGTGAGTAGGTATAATAAAGGCTTTTAAGATTACACGTGGCTGTTCTTGAGTGCGCTACCGGTTATTAAGCTATAGATTCAAGAGATTGTGGCCAGAGACCTTTGAAGGCCTCAGAGGAGGCAAGCCGGGTAGAGTTCACACTGCAGAGGACAGTGGTCAAAGGTACTCTGGTGGGTCTAGGACAGACTAGTAATTGTAACTGCCGGGAGAGCACGTTACAGTTTAGGTCTGGCACAGCTAGACTACTTTCATTAGCATATTTTTCATTAATTCCCTTGAAATTCTGGATCTTTTGTTCTTCAAGACGAACTTTATTATTTTTTTTCTAGATCTGTAAAATAATTTCTTGAGAGTTTGACTGCTATGGCACCAAATAAATAGATTAATTTAAGTAGTACTATCATTTTTATTATATTCATTTGGCCTACCCATGAACACTTGATATTTTTCCAACTGATTACATCTGACTTTATTTGTGTGGATAGTGTTTTGAAGTTGTGTTCATATAGTTCCTGACTTTCCCTTGGAAGAAAGAGTACCAAATATTTTATACTATCGACAGTTATTTTAAATGGAATTTTTTTTGAACTTCTTGCTGCTGGAATTTGTTGATAATATATAAAAATGCTAATGATTTATGTGGATTTATTTTGTTTTTTGCAACTTTGCTAAAATTGTGAATTATTCCTAGTAGATTTTTAGTTGATTCTCTAGGGTTCTTTAAGAATACCATCATATCTTTTGCAAAGAGTGATAATTTGGTTTCCTCCTTACCTACTCTAATTTCTTTAATCTCTTTTTCTTTGCTTATTATCAAAGCTAACATTTCTAATACAATATTGAATACTAATGGTGATCTTATTTGGAATGATTCTAGTTTGTCCCCATTACATATGATTCTTGCTGATGTTTTTAAATATATGCTACTGAATATTTTAAGGAAAATTCCATTTATTCCTATTTTCTCTAGTGTTTTAATAAGAATGGGTGTTGGATTTTCTGCATCTATTGAGATAATTATATGATTTTTTTTTGTTAGTTTGGTATTGATATAGTCAATTACGCTCATAGGTTTCCTAATTTTAAACCAGCCCCGCATTCCTGGTATAAATCCTACTTGGTCTTCTTTGCTAATATTTTATTTAAATTTTTTGCATCAATATTCATTAGGAAAACTGGTCTATAATTTTCATTCTCTGTTTTCACCCTATGTGGTTTAGGTATCAGCACTATGTGTCACAAAAGGAATTTAATTCTGTCTCCTATCCACTTGTTTTATAGGAGAGTTCATCCCATTCACATTCACAGTTAAAAATAACTAATTCTGTATTTCCTGTCTTTTTATTTACCTCAAGTTATGCTTTTCTCTTTCCATTCTCCCTTCCTCCTTCCAAGTATTTTGCTTCTGATCACCACCTCCTTCAAACAGCCCTTCTCCTTTAGAGCCCCTCCCTTTTTTAAATCTTTTCCCTACTACTTCTGTTTTTCCTTGTATTAGCCTTTCCTTTGTTTTTCCCTTTCTCCTCCCACTTCACTATAAGGTGAGACAAATTTTTATTGTGAAACCAAATATGTCTGATATTCACTCTTTGAGTCAAATCTATTGAGAGTAAAATTCACACAATGTTCATTCTCCTCCCTTCTTTCTCTCAATTATAATGTCTTCTTTGCCTCTTTTGAGATGTAATTCCCCTCATTTTACCTCCATTTTCCTCTTTTCCCTGTGTAATCTCCTTTCTACCTTTAGTTTCTTTTTCATATTATTACAATAATCAAATTATATCCACATGCTCTAGGTATACCCACAACAGAAACATAGTTCTCAAGAGTTCTTTCCTCTTTTTACCTTTTTATGCTTCTTTTGGGTTTTGTATTTGGAGATCAACTTTTTTGTTCATCTCTGATGTTTTCATCAGAAACAAATGAAATTCACCTGTATTGTTGAATGTTCATTTTCTTCCCTGAAAGATATTGCTCAATTTAGCTGGATAGTTTATTTTTGGTTGTAATCCAAGTTCCTTTGCCATTTAGAATATCAGATTCCAGGCCCTTTGATCCTTTAAGGTAAAAGCTGCTAGGTCCTCTGTAATCCTGATTGTAGCTCCTCAGTAGTTGAATTGTTTCTTTCTGGATGCCTAAACTATTTTTTCCTTGATCTGATAATTCTGAAATTTAGCCATCATATTCCTTGGAGTTTTCATTTTGGGGTCTCTTTTAGGAGGTGATTGGTAAATTCTTTCAATGGCTACTTTATCTGAAGTCCTAGAACTTAGGGCAATTTTCTTTGATGATTTCCTGAAAGATGATGTTGAGGATCTTTTTTTCATCATTGATTTCAGAAATTCCAATGATCCTTAGATTGTTTCTCCTAGATCTATTTTCCGGTCCATTGTTTTTCCTAGGAGGTATTTATGTTTACTTTTCTTTTTTCATTTTTTTTTGGTTTTGTTTTGTTTTGCTTGATTGATTAATGAAGTCTTATTGAGTCAGTCACTTCCATTTGTTCAATTCTAATTTTTAGGGTATTATTTTCTTTAGTTACCTTTTTTAGTTCCTTTTGAATCTGATCAATTGAATTGTTTTATCAATTGCATTTTTTTTCCATTTGACAAATTCTATTATTTCAATGAATTAGAATTTTTTTCATGTCTATTTTGTAAGGAGTTATTTGCTTTTTCCATTTCATCCAATGTATTTTGTAGGGGGTTATATACTTTTCCCATTTCATCAAATCTATTTTAAGCAGTTTTCTTCAGATAATTTCTGTTTTCCTATTCCATACCCTCTTGCAAAGATCTTATTTCCTTTCCCCATTTTTTTCTAAGTCTCTTTTAATATATTTTTTGAAATTTCCCAAGAAATCCTTGTGAAATGGGAACCAACTCCCTTTGGGGTTCATCTGTGGATCTTCCAAAGTATCTTCTTCTGGAAATGTGTTATACTCCAAATATTTGTGGGTTCTGTACTCCAAAATTAGTTCAGAGGCTTAATCTGCTGTGGGTTTGAGAGAAGGTCAGAGGAGGTCACAGAAAGCCATGTCTTCTCTCCTCCATCTTAGCTCCACGCCCCCATATCTGAATTTTAAGGTTGGAAAGCACAGATGTTATTATTAATTCTCATTTTATATATGAGTCAACTGAGAATGAGAAGATCACACAGATATTATATCAGTAATATTTAAAATCAGGTATTCATGCCTCTACCTTCTGGTCTCTATCCACTATATTAAGCTATCAGTCATAAATATAGTATTAAGCAACAAAACTGAGATGATCCCAAATATGCTGACTTTGTGTTGTTTTTTACTATCTTATACAACAACTCTCATTAAAGAATTCAAAAAAATCATGGAATATTAGCGTTAGAGAAAGCAAACTTGAAGGCCAAAAGGCCGACCCATATTAAAATAAAAATCCCTACCACAACATCCCTGATAAATGATATTCAGCCTCTGCTTGGAGGTTTCCAATAAAGAGGAACCTACTTACCTTCCTTGGTACTTTTGGGCACCTATTATTTTAAGTAGTTTTTCCTTCTAGTGAACTGAAACCTGCTTCTCAGTAGCCTCCATAACAGTTCAGCCCTCCAGAGCCAGAAAGAAAAAGATAATCCTATTTCCCTTTCACAACTTTTCAAATTCTTAAAGTCAGAAGTCTTATATTTCTGTCTCTTGATCAAACTTCTGCTCTAAGCTAAATATCCCTAATTTCTTCAATTAATTCTCAGGTAGCATGGAATCCTGGAGGTGATCAAATTTGTCAATGTTTGCTCAAAAAGGGCCAACTAGGTGTATAAAACTGCATTTATATAGCATCTAAAATGTGCCTGAAGCTGTGATAAGTCATTTTTACATATATTATCTCATCTGATTTTCATAATTACTACTTAATAGATAATTTTATATGTCTTAATTTTGAATATGGGGAAACTGTTGCAAATATAGGATAATTTACACAAAGTCAAACAGCTAAACAGTGACTAAGGCCCTAGTTGAAGTCAAACTCAGCATTCTATTTATAACTTTGAATCTGAGTTTGAAACCTACTTCAGGCATTT
Source organism: Sminthopsis crassicaudata (assembly GCF_048593235.1). Lineage (NCBI taxonomy): Eukaryota > Metazoa > Chordata > Mammalia > Dasyuromorphia > Dasyuridae > Sminthopsis > Sminthopsis crassicaudata. The sequence goes on from NC_133619.1 coordinate 563,089,076, forward strand.
TCTAGCTGTGAGACCCTAGTTAAATCACTTAATCTTTTCTGAACTCAGTTTCCTCATATGTAAAATGAAAATAACATTATTAATTGTTATATCACTTTCCTCACAGCAGTTGTGATAATTAAGTGAAGTAAAGTGCTTTGCTAGTCTTAAGTACTATATAAATGCTTAGCTACTAAAATCAAAGAAAATAATGCAGATGTAGTCTGACGTAGGCAAAAGCCAGTGGAATTATGTACTCTACTATTGGAGACTATAGTTTTCCTCATGATCAGATGTGTGTGTGTGTGTGTGTGTGTGTGTGTGTGTGTGTGTGTGTATGTGATTTTTAATCATGTCATACTATATGTTCAAATCAAAGTTTCAGAACACTAACACTTCCTGATTTATTTCACATGACCTCTTTATATAGTCATTCCTATCTTGTACTTGTGCCATTAATCTTTTTTAACACAAATCTAGGGCCTTAAATTTCTTAATGTTGAATTTTTATCTTATTAGATTTGGTAAACATTTTGGTAAATTGTGATCTTCTTTTGAATCTCAGTTATTTGACATGTTACTTTCCCTTTTGGCTTAATTCTCATCTTTAAATTTATTAAGAAGGTCATCTATGCTTTCACTGAAGTCATTAATAAAATGATTGACTACTACAGGATCAAAGACGAATCATTGGGGTATTGCACTTGGGACTTTGGGAAAGTTTTCATGTGTTTTCTTTCATAAACATTTTCTTTTTGGTTTCATCATTTTAAAAGATCCAAAGCCACCTATGGCTACCCTTTACTATATGTAGCCTTTATCCTTGTTCCTTGTATACAAGAATTGTAAGTCAAAGAATTTGTGAAAAACTTTCTCTATGGCATTCCTATGATTGTGATTTTGCATCTCTCATGGGTAAAAGTTTCTGAAACCAGATATGGTTTGAGCTTCCTTTTTTAATTGAGTTCTATTGCAAGTGTAGGTATTGTTTAATTAATATATCATTCACATTACTCCATTTAAAGTAAGGAACAAAATACTCTGACCTTGATATTTTTTAGATGAGAATTTATACATCAGTCAATTAGAATTATGAACTAAGTGTGAAATAGGTATAGGTATCTTGTATAGGTATCTTCTTTCAATCAAGAAAAATCATAACCAACTGAAGCAGGAAATATGTGGATATTAGCTGGGAAGACTTGGCCATCTTAAACAACTAAATATTGGGAAGAGAAATTGAACAATTCATTAGTGAATTGTAAGATAAAAGAGAAAATCCTCAAATCCTAAACCAAATGGATTGCAAATGAATTTTATATATATATATATATATATATATATATATATATATATATATATATATATATATATATATATATATATATATATGTAACTTTGAAAGAATATATGCTGCTTCTGATATTTTAACCCTTAAAAATACACTTTGACAAATTCAGTCTCTGAAATAACTATAGGCCCAAACCAAGGAAAGATAAGGGAATAAAAGAATAACAGATACATCATGTTAAACACTATTGATGCAAAATATTGAGTTAAAAGCTAGAAAAGAGACTATAGTGTATATCAAGAAAATTCATACTGATCAAATTGAATTTATAAATAGAATGCAAAGATAATTCAACACTAAGAAATTTTGCCATGGCCAAATATGCTAAAATCAAAGTTACTAAATTATATTGAAAGTTCTAAAAGCATGTAGTGAAAAGCATCATTTCTAAATGTGATTTTTAAAAATGCATTTAACTAAGAGCTAGTCATTTGTAAGAAAGAAAAATTAGTCTTTCATAATGAGATAATAAATGGTGAAATAAAATGTTCAATATATTGTAACTAGCATTACTTATCACAGAAATAAAACTTTATGTCAATGACAAAAAAAGGAATTAATGGAATAAACATTAGCAAGAAGAAAAGAGAATCAACACAAAAATTAATCAAGATAATAAATTATCTCAACAAAGTATCAGGATACAAGATAAATTTGAAAGTCATCAATATTTCTACATACTGCTAATAAAAACTAGGAAAATGAATAGAAGATAAATTTGTTTAAAAGGTCAGCACAATTCATTAAATATTTGGGATTCAGTCTACCAAGATACAGCTATCAACAAATAAGTAAAAAACAGAAAAAAATAAACTGGTTAAATAGTTTCAGATTCAACTTACGCCAGAAAACAGTAATTATCAAAACTGTTTTTACTAAGCAAAATGTAAACAGAGATCAAGAATAGATTTAATGACCATGATTTACAAGTAATATATAGTCTTCTAGTCTTTGATACAACAAAAAAATACATATTTCCATGAAATTACTTGACAGAAATTTCTGTGACAATTGGGATGACAGATGGGCAGAAAATGAAATTTTTATACCATATTTGTATGATGATAAATTCTAAATGAAAAATATAGTCTAGATTAAAAAGTGAAAACTGACAAAACATCAGAGGAAAGAGCATGGTATAATGTGGAAAAGGGTAAGATCAACAGCTAAAGAGCATGGGTTCAAAATCTGTTTCTGCTATTTAATGATCATGTGATGATGGTTTCTGAACTTCAGTTTCCTTATACACAAAATAAAGGGCTTGAAAAAAACAAAAAATAAAACAAAAACAAAAAAAGTCCTCTGAAGGATGTTTACAGATTTCAGCATGTACTCCTATTAGCCTATGATCTTTTACAACTAGGGATAGAGGAAAACACTTTAAATAGTATTCATTATACATTAGAAAGTATAGACTCATCTTCTGGAATTCAAATCTGTCCTCAGACCTTTACTAGTTATGGGATCCTGGATAAGTCCCTTAACCTTGACTGTCTCCATTTCTTCATCCATAAAATGAGCTGAAGAAGGAAATGGCAAACCACTCCAGTATCTTTGCCAAGTAGATCCAAATTGAGTGAAAGAGTTGGACAAGACTGAAATGACTGATCAACAACAACAAAGCTGTATAATAATAAACTAGTCATTCAACCTCTATTAGCCTCAATTTTTAAATACATATAAAATGAAGATAAAAACACTTTATAGGGATGTTGTGGAACTCAAATGAAATAATTTACATAATTTTGAAAAAAACATAGAATTTGTCAGTTATTGCTTTTAGAAAACATATACCAAGCAGACAATTTAAATTTTATAATGTTTTATTCTCTAGATTAATATGATTAAAATAATCAGAAAAATGTAGAATTGGGAATATTTATTTATATATTTTTAATAAAAGACTGACATCCAACATCTATGAAAAAATAATACTTGTTTGTACCATTCAAAGCAACTTCTAAACCAAAGAGCAGTTAATCACTATGAACTGTTTCTAAAAGTAGAAAAAAGTTATCACTTTTTGAAAAAGAGTTTAAAGTCACTTGTAGTTAGAGCAATGCAAATTAAACAAATTTGAGCTATCAACTTATTTCTATGAAATTGTCAAATATGATAAAAATGAAAAAGTAAATTTTGGTAGAGCAGTAGGAAAATAGATGCTCTTTTCTGCTTTTAGAATTGTGGATTAGCCTGACAATTTTGTAAAGCAATTTGCAACTGCATAGTAAAAAAAAATGTTATTGCTCTTGGACCCAGTGAAGGGTTTATGAGGTCATACAGTAAAGAAGTTACTGACAAAAAGAAAATCCTAGTTATATAAAAATTTTCATAGCAGTATTCAAAATAATAAGAAGTTAAAAAAATATGTACAGCAGTTGTGGAGTGAACAAATTGTTACATATGAATGGATTGGAACATTATTGTGTTATAAAAAATGCCGAATATGAAGATTTAAAAACATTTATAAGTAGTGATTCAGAATGAAAAGAGTAGATTCCAAAGAACCGTAAACAAACACTTTGACTATAATAATGTAAGTGAAAACCATATTAAATAGTAATAAAATGTTACATATAATGTTAGTTATTGATATGGGCTTTTTAAAGTAAAGCTCACAAACTTCTTGTCTTCTAAGAAATAATACATAACAAAATATTAATTGATATACAATTACTTACAATCACTTGTTTTTGTTATTTTGTTTAACTGGTAGAATTATGCATTTTAAAATGTTTTCTGTTTTATTAAAGAAAATTAAGTTTAAAAAAAAAAACACCACTACTCTCTCAAAATCTAGATTGCAAACCAGATGATAGTTTGCTTTCACCCACATATCTATAGGATACATATATCTCCATATTTTAGATATAATAGTTTATATCACTCTAGGATATAAAAGTAATTTTACCCAATGTTTTTATATTTCTATTTTTGAGAATCAGTTTTTATTTATTGATCAGAACCCAGTCTGGAATAGTAACTTTTATTTAAATAAAGTATAAAATATAATGCATATTGTGGTAAAATAATATGCTGTCTTTAAGGGACATCCATGAACCCCAGGGAGGGAAGCATGGGGAAAGTATTTGACTGAAGCACAGTATGGAGGAAAACAAATTTCTGTAGGAAATTTACTATGCAATACTTGAACAAAAGTATTCAATGTGAATAGATTACAAAGCTAACATGAAAGAAAAATAAAGTAGACTCTGAACATCTATGAGTTTTATTGTTGCCCTTTATTATATTTTCTCTTTTGAATTTCTAGTCTTCTACAAAATTATTCTTCCATTATCACACCTAGAACCTTCTATTATATCTTGTAAGCATCTACAATCTGAAAGATTTTTTAGTGTTATTGTTTATTTTTGCTGTTCTCCTTGAGGTAAATCCATTCTTTTCTGAAAGCAGATTATCTTGAATTTTATGTGATTATAGGTATTATTTGGCCCAGAAAGATATAGACTCTTAGCTCACCTTCTGCAGATAATTAGAAAAGCTTTCTAATTCCCATTTATTTTGAAATCTATCATACATTTTTTCTCCTTTTTTTTAGTTGAGAGAAATTATTATCATTCTATTATAGTATTAACCAGTGATTAATTTCAGATCCAGGCTTTTCTCCCATTTCCTCATAAGATGAAACTTGTGTTAAAGTCAGTCTCTGAATGGCAAGACTGATTGATGAAGTTACTCTTAGAAAGGACCCCATCCACGTAGGAAACCCAACTTCTATTTAGAGTAATAAAAGAATCCAGTCTGGACAAGTCTTATCCTGGGGAGAGGAGGCCCTGTCCTTGTACCTTTTCATTACAGTTTAAAGATACCCTGCTTATGAAGGAGCAACCAATGAGAGAGATTTGGATAGAAATGGATCCCTATCTAGATTGTCTGTCTAGATTGTAGGTAATTTAGATAGCAATCTATTGATTGCTGGCTAGCATAATTAATAAACTGATTATTAATTATTCAGAAACTTTATTTCTTGGAATTTATTGTTTATAACATAGTTCTTCTATTCAAGCTGCTAAATAGCTGTTAAAAACTGTTTACTCCATCTTTTCTCTTTGTTGTTGCTTGGTAGTTGAGCATACCTAACACGGCTTCAGTCTTTATTCCCCAACCTTTGTGGGATATCTTTCTATTTTTGCTATTATTTAAATACTGTAGTGTTAGAATTCTTACAAGGTGCTGAGCGGAATTGATAGAGACAATGGTTGTTTAGCAGGGTACTTAGCAGTTCTCTAGATGTACCTAGTACTTACTACAGTTCCACAAGATTCATATCTTTAAGAGAGCTAGGAGCCTCAACCAGGATTGACTTTGGGAGATTCAGAGCCAGGATTCAGTCGAGGAGATTCATAAGCCAGAGACGGCAGTCGGGCAGAACGAAGGAAGACAGAGAAATGGTGGCAGGCTGTCCTGTGGAGAACGTGGAAACCAAGATCTGGAAGGCCTTCAGAAAACTAGCCTCAAATGAAGGAGATAAGATTTTGAAGGAGACAATAAAGGATTTAGACTTTAACTCCTGGCTGCATTTGGGATTATTGAACTGAACTGAAACTAAGGCTGCCTCCAGAAGCCACCTAAGAAACCTACTCCCAGAGAACATTATATTTTAGAGAAGAATATTACACTGTAGCGGAAAAAAAAATTACAAATGCATTTTCCTGTTTTTTTTTTGTTTTTTTTTTTTAAAGGAAACTGGTTTCCCAGCAATAATGAGAATAACACATACTCTCTTTTGTTTCCAGCTTAGAAATTTAACTTTTGTGAACTAAGAACTGAGACTGTTTCATGGAAGCTCCTGGGCTCTATTCTACAAAATGACCTTCCTTGGTTTGACAGGACATTAATTAAATTGACTGTCAGAACCCAGGCTAAAACCTATAGTCTGAAGGGGAACTATCCCAAGAGAGTACTACTGGTTGCCAAGGATTATGACTGAATTTTATTTAAGGCTGTTTTCTTGTATTTCTGCCTATATGGAAAGACTTTTTGAATAATTTGAATGATAATAGAAAAATCCATACTATGCCTTAATAGGTTAGGTTGAGGTAAATCTCATTTTATAGCTGAGACAGGATAATGTGACTATGAAACTAAAATCACAGCAATAAGGAAGAGGCAGAAAAGCATTAAAGCTGTGGATTCTTGAATGCTAGAACAATTTATTCATGTCATCAACTTATTTGCAATTAATTTTGTAGCCAAAAGTGTAAATAAACAACATATTTGAAGCATTAAAAAATACAATTGTCATTAAAAAAAATTCATCTTTCCTGAGTTCAAATATGACCTCAAATATTTATTAGCTGTGGGACACAGGGGAAGTCACTTAATCTTTGCCTCAGTTTCCTCATTTGTAAAATGACTTGAAGAAGAAAATGGCAAACCACTCCACTATCTTTGCCAAGGAAACCCCAAATGGAGTCACAAGAGTCCCATTTATTGAAATGATAGAACAACAAAAATCAGGTAGGAAATCTTAAAGCATCATTTTGTAAATGTTATCCTTTATAATTGTCATTATTATTGGTTGGGTTGTTCAGTAATGTCTCACTTTTCGTGACTCCATAAACCACACTTGACAAAGATACTAGAGTGCTTTGCCATTTCTTTCTCTGGTAGATTAAGGGAAACAGGTCAAGTGATTGTCAAGATAGAGGAACTACTGGATCAAAGGAATATACAGTTTTATAGCCCTTTCGGCTTAGTTCCAAATTGCTCTCCAGAATAGTTGGATAATTTCACAACACCAACAATCCATTAGTGTCCCAGTTTTCCCACATCCCCCACAATATTTATCATTTTCTTTTTCTGTCATTTTAGTCAATTTGATAGGTGTGAGGTAATACCCGAGACTTTTAAAATTTGCATTTCTCTAACCAACAGTAGTTTAGAACCTTTAAAATATATATATATATGTATATGTATATCTTTATTAGAGGCATTAGTTGTTTCCCAGCTTTCTCTTTCCCTTATAATCTTAGCTTCATTAGTTTTGTTTGTACAAAATCTTTTTGAATTAATGCAATCAAAATTATTCATAATGTTCCCTATTTCCTATTTGGTTCCCTTTTCCAATGACAGGATAAATAAGCCACAATTTGCTTTCATAAATTGCTCATAATATCATTGTTTATGTCTAAATCCTAAACCAAATTTCACCTTACCTTGCATAGAATAGGAGATGTTGGTCTATACCTATTTTTTGCTATACTGTTTTTCAGTTTTCCCAACAATTTTTGTCAAATATTGAGTTCTTATTTTTAAAATTCTTTTTAAATTAATTCTTTTAAAAAATCTTTGGGATTATCAAACAGTAGATTACTATAATCATTGATTATTTTGTCTTTCATACCTCACCTATTCCACTGATCCATTACTCTATTTCTTAGACACTACTAAATAAATGGTTTTGATGACCACATCTTCATAACATAGCTTTAAGTCTGATATGGCTAGGCCACTCTACTTAGTATTTTTTCATTAATTCCCTTAATATTTTTTTTTTACATTTTGTTCTTCCAGATGAATTTTCTTATTATTTTTTCTAGCTCTATGAATTAATTTTTTGGCAATTTGATTGGTGTGATACTGAATAAAGTAGATTGATTTAAGTGGAATTGTCATTTTTATTATATTAGTTCAGCTTGCACATGTGCACTTGATATTTTTTCAACTGTTTAACTCTGAGTTTATTTGTGTGGAAAATATTTTGTAATTGTGTTCATGTAGTTCCTGGATTTGTCTTGGAAAGGTAGACTCACAAATAATTTATATTGCCTACAGTTACTTTAAATGAAATATCTCTTTCTGTTGGGCTTTGTTGATAACATATAGAAATGCTGATGATTTATGTGGATTTATTTTATATTCTGCAACTTTCCACTCATGGAAAACCATGTGTCCCAAATTCATCTCCCTCTCTTCCTGCCACACCACCCAAGACAGCAAGTAATCTGATATAAACTTAATATGCAGAACTCTTTCAAATACACATTCATATCCATTATGCTATTCAGATCAAAAGAGAAAAAATACATGAGAAAGAAAAACAAACAAACAACAGTAACAAACACAAAGATGAAAATATTATGTTTTGATCCACATTCAGTCTCCATAGTTCTCTCTGTGTTTGTGGATGGCTGGGGTTTAGGGGTTGATAATTTGCCTTTTGTAGTTGTATTGGAAGTCTCACAGCTTTCTGCTGATCCACTAGAGACTTCTGAACCAAGACAAGAGTATTCAATGATGCTATTTGTCTAAGAACCTCCAGCTAGATTACCTGATCTGGGAATCACTGTGCCAGAACTGAGCCATATTTCCTCACTCCAAAATCCATTCAGAGGCTAGATCTAGCATGGATTTTGAGGGAAGCTGGGGAGAGCTGAAGCCATGTCCTGCCCACTCTCTGTCATCTTCACTCCACTGCACCCCCCTCCAAATTCTTCTTGTTTTTGTTTTGTTTTGTTTTTCCTGAGTCAATTGGTGACTTGCCCAGGGTCATACAGCTAGGAAATGGTAAATGTCTGAGGGCAGATTTGAACTCAGGTCCTCCTGACTTCAGGGATGGTGCTCTATCCACTATGCCACCTAGTTGTCATCCCCACCAAATTCTTTCAATGACAATTTTACCATTAGAATATTAGAGCAGTTTTCTTTGAAGCTTTATTAAAAGATGTTGTACAGGCTTCCTTTTGTATTGTGGCTTTCAGGTAGTCCAATAACTCTTAAATTTTCTCTCCTGGATCTATTTTTCCAGATTGTTTCTTTTTTCCAGTGAGACATTTTACATTTTCTTCTATTTTTTAATTAAAACTTTTTGATTAATTCTTGATGTCTCATTGAGTTTTTAGCTTCCAATTGTATAATTCTAATTAATTATTCTCTTCTGTTAGCTTTTTTAAACCTCCTTTTCATTTAGCCAATTCTATTTTTTAGGTAGTTTTTTTCTTCAGAAAATTTTTTGTTTCCTTTTCCAAGCTGTTGAATTTCTTTTCATACTTCTCCTACATAGTTCTTATTTCTTTTCCCAGTGTTTTTTGTACCTCTCTTACTCCATTTTTCAAATTATTTTTGAGCTGTTCCAAGACAGCCTTTTGAGCTTGAGACCAATTATGTTCACCCTTGAGTCTTTGCTAGTAGACATTTTGCTTTTGCTTTTTTTTCTTTTTTGAGTTTTTATTCTATTCTTCCCTGTCACCCTAGAAGCCCTCTTTTTATGTTGTTGTTCATTATTTTGATAATATTTATTATTTTGAAATAATGTTTGCTCATTATTTATTTATTTAATTTCCTTTCATTCTTATTTTCTCTAGTTATATATAGATACAACTTTTGGGTGGATTGTATATGCACCCATTTTTAAAATATCTTATGAATCATGCTGGGAGAGAAAAATCAGAATAAAAGGGGAAAACTATGAGAGAAAAAAGCAGAAGAAAAAGGACAAAAGTGACATGTTTTGATTTATATTTGGTCTCCATAGTTCTCTCTTTGGATTTGTATGGAATTTTCCATCCAAAGTTTATAAGTATTTCCTTCGATCATTGAACCATTGAGAGGAAACAAATCCATCAGAGTTGATTATTATACTATCTTGCTGTTGCAGTGTATGATGTTTTTTCTGGTTCTGCTTGTTTCACTCTGCATTAGTTCATTTAAATTTTTCTAGGTTCTTCTAAAATCATCCAGTTTCATCATTTTTAATAAAATTATAATATTCCATTATTTTCATATGCCAAAACTTATTCAGCCATTCCACAACTGATGAACATCTACTCATTTTTAAAGTCTTTGTTACTACAAAAATAGTTGCTGCAAATATTTTTGCACATATGTGTCCTTTCCCCTCTTTTATGATTTCTTTGGGATAAAGTCCCAGTATTGGCACTGCTGGGTCAAAAGGCATGCAGAATTTTATAACTCTTTGGACATAGTTCCAAATTGCTCTTCAGAATTGTTGGATCATTTCTCAACTCCACCAATAATGCATTAGTGTCCCAGTTTTCCCACATTCTTTTCAACATTTATTATTTTTTTCCTGTCATCTTTGCCAATTTAGAGAAGCGAAGTGGTACCTTAGAATTATCTTAATTTGCATTTCTATAATCAATAGTGATTTAGAACATTTTTCATATGACTAGAAATTTCTTCATCTGAAAATTGTCTGTTCATATCATTTAACCATTTATCAATTCTTATAAATTTGAATCATTTCTCTATATTTTACAAATGAGCCCTTAATTAGAAATACTGGCTATAAAAGTATTTTTACCAGCTTTCTACTTCCCTTCTATTCTTGGCTGTGATGGTTTGTTTGTGCAATTTAAAAAAAAAAATTAATGAAATTAAAATAGTCCATTTGGCATTTCACAATGTTCTCTAGTCCTTCTTTAACCATAAATTCCTCCCTTCTCCAAAGATATGATAAAGAAATTATCCCTTCCTTTCCCAATTTGATTATGGTATCACCTAAATCATATCATCTACAACAAGTGATGATTTTATCTCCTTATTTCCTATTCTTAATTCCTTTAATTTCTTTTTCTTTTTTATTGGTAGAACCAACATTTCTAGTACAATGCTGAATAATAGTGTAAAGAGCAGCCTTGATTTATCCCTGATCTTATTGAGAATGTGTCTAGCTTCTCTCCATTATAAATAATGTTTGCTGATGGTTTTAAATAGATGCTGCTTATCATTGTAAGTAAAACTCTGTTTTTTCCCCTGTGTTCTCCAGTATGTTTAATAAGAATGGGTGTTGTATTTTATCAAAAGCTTTTTTCTGCATCTGTTGAGACTATCATATGATTTCTATTAATTTTGTTATTGATATGGTCAATCGCGTTAATAATTTTTCTTATGTTGAACCAGCCTAGCATTCCTGGTGTAAAGCCCACTTGGCCATAGAGTATTATATTGCTTAAAAGTTGTAATCTTTTTGCTAATATTTTATTTATTTTTGCATCAATATTTATTAGAAAGATTGGTCCATAATTTTTTCTGTTTTAGCTTGCTGTGGCTTTAAGTATCATCACTATAATTATGTCATAGAAGGAGTTTGGCAAGGCTCCTTCTTCATCTATTTTTTCAAATAGTATTGGAATTAAGTGTTCTTTAAACATCTATAGAATTCACTTATAAATCTATCATGGCTTGTATAATTTCTTTTTCTAAAATGGGTTATTTAAGTAATGTACTTCCTCTTCTGCTAATCCAGATAATTTACATTTTTTGTAAATATCCATCCATTTGTATTAGATTGTCAGGTTTGTTGGCATATTTTTGAGCAAAATAACTCTTATTATTGCTTTAATTTCTTTTATCATTGGTGTTAGGTTCACCTTTTTCATTTTTGATGCTGGTAATTTGCGTTATTTCCTTTTTCTAATCAAGTTAACAGCCTGTTTACCGATTTTGTTCATTTTTTCATAAAAACAACTTTTAATTTTTAGAAACTAGTTTGATAGTTTTCTTAGTTTCAATTTCATTAATTTCCTCTTAGATTTTCATAATTTCTAATTTGGTATTTGAGTGGAGATTTTAATTTTCTTCCTTTTCTAGGTTTTTAGTTGCACGCTCATTCATTGATCTCTTTTCTCTATTTTATTCATGTAACTATTTAGAGATATAAAGTTTCCCCTGAGAACTGCTTTGGCTATATCTCATAGGTTTTAGCATGTTATCTCATTATTTTCATACTCTTGGATGAAATTATTGATTATTTCTATGGTTTGTTGCTTGGCCCACTTATTTTTTAGAGGTAGATTATTTAATTTCCCATTGATTTTTTAGTCTATCTTTCCATGATCCTTTATTGAATGTAATTTTTGTTGCAATGTGATCTGAAAATGAAGAATTTACTATTTTTGCCTTTATACATTGGATTGTGATGTTTTAATTCCCTAATACATAGTCAATTTTTGTTTAGGTGCTTTTTACTGCTTTCTCTCTTTAATTTCCTCTAGAGGAACTATCATATCTAAATTTTCTAAGATTTTGTTAACCTCCCTAGTTTCTTTCTTGATTTTTTTTTTTTTTTGTGGTTATATTTATCTAATCCTGAGAGGGGGAGGTTGTATATATAATTTTGCATTCTATTTCTGTAGCTGATTTAAGTTCTTCTGTAAGAATGTGGCTGCTGCACCTTTTGGTGCATATACATATAATGAAGTGGTATGTATACAGAAATTTAATCTCATCAGTTTTGACTCAAAGAGAAAATGCCATGCATATCTCTGAGTCAAAACTGATAAGATTAAGCTTCAGATAATGCTCATCTCCTTCCCTTTTTTCCCATCTACTGTAACATATTTTATATGCCTCTTCCTGGAATCTAATTTATTGTACTTTTCCTCCCCTTTCCTTTCTCTCAGTACAATCATTTTTACATCTTTCAATGTCTTTTTACTTAATTTCATCACATCAGTGTCAATTATAAACACACTGTATATGTCCCTCAAACTGCCCTAATGAAAGATACAATTTTCAAGACTTATAAGTATCATTTTCCCATCTAGATTGTAAACAGTTTTACCTTTAAATATCTATATCTATATTTATAGATATAGATATTTATTTCCTGTTTATTTATATGTGCTTCTCTTGAGTGCTGTGTTTGAAGACCAAATTTTCTTTTAGTTCTGGTCTTTTCAGTAGAAATGATTGAAAGTCCCTTACTTTATTAAACATTTATCTTCAACTGGGTAGTTAATTCTTGGTTGTAATTCCAGGTCATTTGCATTCTCTTATATGATTTTCTAGACCTTTTTACCCTTTATTGCATAAACTTCCATATCCTGAGTAATCCTGCCTGTGGCTATTCTATGCACACGGTTTTTTTTTTTTTTTTTTTTTTTTTTTTTTTTTTTTTTTTTTTTTTCTTTTTCTGTTAGTATGTTTTTCCTTGAGATTAAAGTTCTGGAGTTTCATAATAACATTTCTTGGGATTTCCTTGTGGGATTCTCTTTTGGGAGGTGAATGATGGATTCTTTCAATGACTATTGTGCTCTCTGGTTCTAGTATATCAGGCAGTTTTTCTTGATGATTTCTTGAAGAATGCAATCCAAGTTCTTTTTTTTTTTTTTTCTTCTAATTTTGGCTTTTTTTGGTAGACCAATAATTTTTAAATGTTTGTCTTGGATCTATTTTCCAGGTCAGCTTTTTCAAATGAGGTCTTTTACATTTTCTTCCATTTTTTCACTTTTTTTTTATTTGACTAATTCTTGATTTCTCACACAGTCTTTGTCTTCCATTTGCCCAGTTCTCATTTTTAATGTATATTTTTCTTGAGTTAGTTTTTATATATCTTTTTCCAGTTGATTAATTCTACTTTTCAAAATGTTTTCTTTAGTGATTTTTTTTTAATTTGGCCAAGTGTGTTTTTTTTTTTTTAATATTTGCTTCAGTCTTTTTTTTTTTCCTTTTCCAAGCTATTGACTCTCTCTTGCATGCTTCTCATTTCTTTTTCCAATTTTTCTTTTATCTCTCTTATTTGTCTTTTAAAAATCCTTAACGAGGGGCAGTTTGTTGGTGTAGTGGATAGAATACCAGCTCTGAAGACAGAAGGACCTGAATTCAAATCTAACCTCAGACACTTAACACCTCCTGGCTGTGTGACCCTGGGCAAGTCACTTAACCCCAATTGCCTCAGGAAAAAAAAAAGCCACTTTAGGTTGAGACCAATTTGAAACAACTTTGAGATTTCCCATGTCTGTATTTTGTCCTCATCTGAGTTGGTGTTTTGATATTCCCTCTCACCATAGTAGCTTTAACTTTTAATATTATTTTCTATTTCTTGTGCATTTTCTTTCTTTCCTTTTTTTATTTTTTTATTTTGTGACTTTTGAGTTTTAGTTCTGCTCCTGGGGTACATGGGATGCTGTCTCAAGCTTCTTGTGCTGCTCTGAGTCTTGATTTTGAACACAGGGAAAACAGGAAATAACCTGGTTTCAAGGACTGGCAATTTGCTACTAAGCTGGTTCAGGAGGCTGCCCCACTGGTCTGTGCTACCACTGAGCCAGGTCTAAAGGTTTCAGTTGTTGATTTGCTCTGATCTTTTCACTAGTTTTCCTGGACACCATTTTCACCTCAGTGAGACTGATCTTTCTTGAAGTCCTTTTAATCTATCTTGAGCTGAGGAGTGATTTTATTTCATCAGAGTTTGTTGAGAGGCTACATTTCATGGGGTTCTTGAGACAAACTGGGAAAGTTCAAGCAGCTTCCTACCTTCACCTTGCCATCTTGGCTTTGCCCTGGAACTCTTTTTGCTCATTTTTAAAAGTTGTGCTCTGCTCTTAGAGCATAGAGGGTACTATCCCATGCTTATTTTGTCAGGGAACAAGAACCTCATCATCTTTCTGCACTGAGGATGGAAGTGTGGGTAGCTTTCTCACTGAGCTGGGTTGGCCTAGCCTGGTTAAATCTGTTGTGCTGAGGTTCAGAGGTTTACAATTTGCCTTTTGCATAAGTCTGGTAGACTCACAGCTATCATGCTGGGCTACTGGCCCACTGAGTCAAAAAAGAGTGACTTCTACTGATGATCTCTGTTGTGCCTGTTCCGCATACTGAACCTAGACTGGGATGTGCTCCCCTTTTAACCAAGTGAGATAGTTCTAATTCATAATCTCAACTTGGAAAATTGTTTCACTTTATTTTTTCTGTCACTCCAGAATCCATTTAGATGTTTGATTTAGTGTTGTTTCTGAGGGAAACTGAGGAGAGCTCAGGCAACTTCCTGTTTTTTCTTCACTATCTTGGTTCTTTGCTCACATTCTAAAGGGAGAGATAATATATACATACATGGGTGAATTTTCACACATGCATTCATGTGTGTATACACACACACACACACACACACACACACACACACACATATATATATATAAATGTGTTGTAGTTAAATACCAGGTAATAGGCAAAAAAGGTCACTCAGTTATCTGGGGGCTGGGGAGAAAGTTTTCACATCAAAAAAAAGTTTTCACCAAAAAAAAATCACATGCTTGAGTTGAATCTTGAAGCAAGAGAGTATTTCTATGAAACAAAAGTGAGGAAAGAGTACATTTCAGCAAGAAGTGAGAATGGATTGTATAAAAGCAAGCAGACAAAGTGAGTAATGGAGCAAAGAGAAAGTCAATTTAGATATATTTTAGAGATCAAAAAGGAAAGTAATGTTCAATAAGGCTAGAAAGATAGATTGGGGTCAAAATGTGAAGGACTTTAAGAACTAAATAGAGGAAGCTATATTTTATCCTAGAAGTAATAGGGAGGTACTGGGGCTTATTGAGCAGGGAGATAACATGCCTAAATCTGTACTAAATGAAAATCACTTAGACAGCAATCTGGAGGATGAACTAGAAAGAAGAGAAGCTTGAAGTAGGGACCCAATTAGGATGCAGCTTGGGAATTAGGATCTAGTGAATATAAAGAAGAAGTGGAAGGGGAGGATTGTGGAAAGATGGCAGAGTAGTTGGTAAATTTCAAGTTCTTCTAATTGCTACCACACATAGAACAAATTTTCTTCCTCAGGGTGAACTAGTTAAAAATCAAGAAAATTTGGATCAGAACAGGGTTCTCCTAATATAATCTGAGAATATCTGAAAAAAGGTCCTGGTTTAGATTAACCTGTTTAAAGTGTAAAAACCCCCAGACTAGCTCTGCAAATACCAATGGGGATTTACAAGGCTAGCTGAGTGTTGCTGGATTTTCAGCAGGAATCACAGAGATCTTCACCTCCGGGACTGTCTTAGAGTGGGGATTTGAATCCAGGAAGAGAGAGTTTACTTCAGCTGATTAGGAATTCCAGGCCCACTTGTGTTGCTGAAATATAGCCTTGGGAGAGAAAGAACTTACACCTGGTGAGTGCCAAAGCAGTGGGGCAGGGACTCTACTGACTGTGACACTTATAGGGGGGGTGGGACTCTTAGTTCAGGTTCTTGGTCAGAGGGGAGAGCTGAAGGAAAGCTTGAGGTACCATCACCCACCTCACAATTAAAAGTACTTACACTAATACCTCTTATTAAAAAAAAAATGAATCAGCAAAGAAGAAAGAACCCTACAATTACAACATATTATGGAAACAAGAAAGATCAGAGTTCACCTTTAGAGGAGGACACTTTAGTTTAAAAAAAAAAAAAAAAGATTCTACCTCAAAGAGTAATGTGAAATGGATCTTTGCCCAGAGAGAATTTATAGGACAATTCAAAAAAGAATTCAAAAATCAAATGAGAGTCTTTGAGGAAAAACTAAAGAAAAACATAAAAACCATCCAAGAAAAATAAGATTTTGAAAAAAGTTAACCAATTAGAAAAGGAGGTACAAAGCCTCAAAGATGAAAATAACTCTTTGAAAATTAGAATCCAGCAAAGGGAAGCCAGTGAAGCTATGAGAGATCAAGAAATAACAAAACAGATTATAAAAAATAAGAAAATAGAACAGAATGTGAAATATCTTATAAGAAAAATGACAGATGTGGAAAAAGGATCAAGATGTGAAAATATAAAAATAATTAGAATACCATAAATTTGTAACCAAAAAGAGAATTGTGACACAATAATGCAGGAAATCATCCCAGAAAATTGTCCTGGAGTGGTTAAACATGAGGAGAAAGTAGAAATAAGAAAAATCTACTGATCACCACCTAAATGTGATCCCTTGTGGAAAATGCATAAAAATAGTAATGCAAAATTTTGAAATCTTCAGATCAAAGAAAAATTTTTGTAAGAAACAATAAAAAAATCTAATTCAAATACTCTGGAAATACAATTAGAATTGTACAAGACTTATCAGCAGCTATGATAATAGATCCCAGGTCATGGAATCATATTTACAGACAAGCAAAACAACTAGGCCTGTGGCCAAAAATATCATATCTCACAAAATTATCTATACTTTTCAATGAGAAAAAATGGGCATTCAATGAACTTGCAAATTTCAGGACTTTCTTTCAACCAAACCTGAACTTAACAGAAAATTTAACATATAAAGAGACAATATCAAAGATAATTTTTAAGGAACTCAATATGGATAAACTGTTTAAACATAGATAAATTGTTTTTTTTTTTACATGGGAAATTTATATTTCATGTTTAATATTTACAGCAACAATAGGGTGGCTCAAAAGAAAGATTAGCACAATAAAAGTAAAAATAATAATCATATACAAATGAGGTGCAGAGGAAGAATTGACTCTGAGGCATTAGAGGGGAAGGAGGGCTTATAGTTCTGAAAATCTACTCACATCAGTAATGGGTTCAATAGGCAGCATTATATATAGACCATGAAGGTTATAGAACCCTACAAAATCTATTAAGAAATAAGAGAGGAGCAATGGGTGGTTGAGGAAACAAAGGGTGAGGTAAGAAGACAAAGGAGGGAACCCTGGGTGAAGGGAGATTAATAGTAAGCCAAATTATGCAGCAGAGTTTAATGAGTCAGCAGAGACAGAGACATTTGTGTGTATCTGGGGGTGATGTGTGTATGTGTAATTATATGTACATATATATATATATCTACATATGTATACATACAAATATCTTTTCTTAAGTGTAGTTTGTTTGGAAGTGGTAGGAAGATGATAGGGGGAGAAAAAATAAAATAAACAAAGGTGGATAGCAGAGAACCAAAGAACAACTTATAAGAAAGACAGAGACTCGTGAATATAATTTCTTCTACATACACACACACTTATATGTGTGTGTGTATATATATATATACACAGACATGTATATATTTTTTCTTAAATTAGTATTTGCTGTTGTATATTTTGAATCCTTCCTGATGTTCTGCTGGGCACATGACAATGTTCTATTTTGTTTTGTTTCATTTTGTTTTGTATTGAAACACATCCATCAGAGTTGATCATATGCCATAATTTATTTAGCCATTCCTTATTAATGGACATCCATTCAGTTTCCAGTTCTTTGCTACTACAAAAAGGACTGCTATAAACATTTTTGCCCATGTGAGTCCTTTTCCCTTTTTTATGATCTCTTTGGAATACAGACCCAGTAGAGACATTGCTGGATCAAGGGTATACGTGGTTTGACAGCTGTTTGGACATAGTTACAAATTTCTCTCCAGAGTAGTTGGATCTGTTCACAACTTTACTAACAATTTATTAGCATCCACATTTCCTCATATCCCTTCCAACATTCATCATTATTTTTTCCTGTCATCTTAGCCAAACTGAGAGGGGTATAGTGATACTTCAGAGTTCTCTTAATTTTCACTTCTCTAATTAATAGTGATTTAGAGCAAGTAATGCAAACTTTTAAAAATTAATTTTAATAAAAATACTTTTGATGCCACAAAATTCTGTTGTCTATGATCCCAAGGAGTTTGTGTGTGTGTGTGTGTGTGTGTGTGTGTGTGTGTGTGTGTGTGATGTGTGTATTTGTATATGTATGCATGTATAAACACATATGTTTGTAATGTTAAGTGATATGTATTATGATGAAGATTCTTTGTATCTAATTGGAATAGGAAGAACCCTTCTGTGATAGAATAGGAGAAGAAAACTGTAATCGAATACACAGTCCAGATTGGTTATAGTCTAACATGCATTCTGGATTTTAAAGGAGTTAGAAGTTTGGGTAGAATCCCATGGACTAAAGTTCCACAGCAGAAGTCAGTTTATCAGGGATCAGAAATTTAGAAGACACAAAGGGAAACAATTTCCAAGAGGAGGGAAAATGCTTTACCTAAAGTATCTTATGTGGATGTATAAGGGATTCACCAACCAATGTGGATTTTTAAAAGTTGTGTGCAGAAGATGCAAGGAATATGTTATATTAGAGGTATAGGCAGGTGTGCTTAAATTCAGGATGAGTTGAGAAGGTAAGAACAATAAAAATTGGGGTTGTTTTGTTTCTCTATAACTTTCTTGGGAAAAGTGGGAATAAAGAGGGATATAACTTAATTGGATAGATGAACCTATAAAAATTGAAAGGAGAAAGAAAACAGAAATGTTCAATTTTTATACTATTTATTCTCTATCCTCTGTAAAGGAAAATGACCTCTGAGTTGAAAAGGAAAAAGCAAAAATATCTCTAACGTGTTGACAATAGGAAAAGCTAAATATTGCAGAACAGAGAAGGCATTCCCTGAAGACTGTAAGAGCTAAATCACTAGGCTGAATAAAATAAAATCTGTTATAAGGATAAGTACAAAGTTTTATGCTTATGTAAAAAAAATAAATTGTCCAAATATAAGATGCGGGAGGTGTGATTAGACAATAGTTTGTCTGAAACATGTCTAGGAATGGTTAGCATATTGTGGACCATGAACCTAAAATGAGTGTGCTGTGTCCATCAAAGGGGCAAAGAAGATTTTAGGTCATATTAGGAGAGGCTGACCTTCCAAGATTGCAGAGGTAATGGCCCTTCTATATCCTGCTTTGGTCAGATCCCATCTGGAGTACATTAGTCACTTTTCAGTTCCACAGTTTATTTAAGACATTAATAAGTTGGAGATGATTCTGAGCAAGAGGCAGAGCAGAGCAATTGGGATAGCGAAGGGCTTGGTATCCTTCATAGAAAGATAGGTTGAAGGAAATGAAAATATTTATTTAATTTGAAGAAAGTACTAGATAAGATTTAATCTATTTGTTTAAATACTATATTAGGAAGGATTCTCCTGGGGAAGAGATATTCTATTTTTTCTGTTTGGTCTCAGAGAACAGAGCCAAGAAACTGCAAGTAGAAAACTGCAAAGAAATAAATTAGGGGAAAGTCCATATCAATGAGAGCTATGCAAAAGATGAATCAATTGTTTCAATATGTGGATGTTTCCTCTCCTTGAAGATATTCAACTAAAAGCTGGATAATCACTCATGAGGTATATTATAGTGGTATCCTGGAGGTTCAGTGAGTTGGACACCGACTCTGGATGCAGGAAAATTTGAGTTCAAATCTTAACTCAGTCACTGTAGAACCCTAGTCATTTCTTAACTCAGTCAGCTATAGGACTTGAGTCACTTCATCTCTGTTTCCTTCAGGTTTGTCAACTGTGAAATGGGTATAATAGCACCTATCCCAAAAAGATTGTGAGGATCAACTGAGAGAATATTTTTTAAAGTCCTAGCACAGTGCCTAGGACACAGTAGGCTCTATATAAATACTTATGTAATATATAAATTACCTTTCATAGCTGGAATTTCTTTGAGGGATAGGTTGGACTAGATGCCTGCTTAGATCCTTTTCAGTTCTGAAAATGGATTCTGTGTCAATTTTGTGAAAAGGGGACACAAGACCCATAATATAGGCATGCATACTTTTCAAATCTTAATGAAATTTGAATCACCAGTGTGTATGGTTTCCTGTAGCTTTGTCCTTGGTTCTCAGGAAAACTTGTTTGCCCAGAATGACTCAGCTCTGTAGGACTCCAGATAGATGAGACATTACTTCAAATGAAGTAGGTAATAAATATTTGGAATGAGAAGTAGGCTTGTCAATGATACTGGTGAATTTTGACATTAATGTTTGGTCAGATTGACTGACTTTAATATCTACCATATGATATATGCTATATATGCTGATAGGAAGCCTTTCTTTAATTTGATGGTAAGGCTTTAGATTTATGCATACATAGAGACAATAATCTACTCTAATGGCAAAGGCTAATGTAATAGTAGGAACTTTGCCATCTTTCACATCGTTAAAATATTGAGTCCAATCTTTTAGGGTATTCTAATCCCAAGAATATTATTCAAGGCCTGAATTCAGAAGGTCTTAGTACAATTAAAGTAACATAATTGATCTTTGGGAGTAGGCATGTGGTAAATGTTGCCAATTATCATCAAAAGGGCAGTGATTTCTCTTTCTCTCTGAGACAACCCATAGTCTTTATAGAAAAAAAAAAGTTGCTGGGCTAGTGGTTCTCTAGTTAAAAATGCTGATTATTTTCAAGGAAAAAGAACAAGAAACCAAATGAGATCTCATTGAGACTGGATCATGCTGATCTGATAATTCTGATATCTGAATGGTTTTTCCTATGTGTCTTTATTTCCCTGTATTTCATATTTTGTTGGGGAAAATTTATGCAAGTTACTACACTTAAGAATGCCTGAGGATTTAGGCAGACTATACACCAACTGTACAGATGATAATTACTCTGGATCATAAGTTCACTGGTGGAGGTAACTCTGACTATAGTCATTCCTCTGATATTCCCTAGGACATCCTTCTATCAGAAATCATAAGACTGTAGCACTTAAAATGAAATGAGTTTTTTTTGTGTTCTATCTGAAATACAAAGAGGGATTCACTACAAATTAGTATCACCTAAGAGCTGGTGAGACAGAAGGGAAACTGATGATGATATTTTATTAAGGCATAATGGATAATTAAGGCAAGGTGGCTACAATTTATAACAATGACAATAACAATAACAATAATAATAATATGTATTTAATTGGTATAGTACTTCTCCTTACAAAGAATGCCTTTATATACCTTAATTTACTTGATTTTCACAACAATTTCATGAGATGACTAAGGCAGTTATTATTATCCTGTTTTTATAAGTGAGGGAACTGATGCATAAAGTGTTTAATTCACTGACATCTTGTAGCATTTAAGTAGCAGAATTGTCATTTAAAGCTAAGGATTTTTATCCTAAGTCATATGCACCTTCCATCACAAGAGTCTAATTTTTCATTGTTCTAAACCTTGGATTTACAAAATATCTAGGAAGTATGTTGGTTAAAATAATCTTTACTTCCAGAGTGTCACCAATTAGGTTAACGATGTTCATAGATTTTAATGAATACTATTCTGAAATCAAGGTTAGAAGTATAGAAGAAGAAAAATGAAAAGGAAAGTTGGGATAGAGAAATGAGAAGAGAGAAAGAACAAAGGATAGAAAGAGAAGAAAGAATTCACAAAGTTAGAAGGGACTTTTGAGGTTGTTGAATCCAACCCTCTATTTCATAAATATACTCAAATTGGGGGGGGACTAATACTGACAATTCTGTTAAACAAACATGTATGTCACAAGAGTTGTGTGTATGAAAGTCCTGTGTTCAAAATGAAAGGAGATGGAAATATAAGTAACATTTTTTTTAATTTAACCCTAAAGTAGCTTATACATTGGGAAAATATGGCTTATTGAGATAAAGGCATCATAAGATTTAAAATTTTAAGGAGTTTTAGAGATCATCTGTGACAAGTTAATTACATAATGCCTGCCCTCCCTCCCTAACTCTCTGGTATTTATGTTGTATGTAGTCTGTAAGACCCTCAAAAGAAATTATTATTATTATTATTATTATTATTTTATTGCTTTTATATCCAACACTCAACAGTGTGTCTTGAACATTTAAAACTTTTAGGACTTCATGTTTAGAATACTCTATAACCAGGAGTGGAATATTTAGGGAAGATAAAGAATTGGAAACACAAAATATCTTTTAAATCTTCTAATAAACCTTCAGTGGCTTTGAAAGTGAGTGTTTATTGTTTTTTTTTTTTTTTTTTCTTTTAATTCTTTGTTTTCAAAGGGACAGATATCATGGTTGATGTCTTGACTTGTACATGAATTGGATTTAAGTGAATATTTAAAATCCTAATAAAAATGCAATACACATCTCAGCATATAATGTCATGGCAGCTAGGCGGCACAATCAACAGAGCACGGGCCTAGGAGTTTGGAACTTCAAAACAGTTTCAAACACTTACTAATTGTGTAGTTATTAACAAAACACTATCTCTACTATGCCAACTTCAGTTTTGCCATCTGTAAAATTGGGATAATAGAGTACCCACCTCTTAGAATTGTTGGGAGGATCAAATGACATCATATTTGCAAAATGTAAAATAATATCTAAGAGAGCTATTTTTATTACTATGAGATAAATTGAAGCATAAGAAGAATATCAAGATGAAGCTGTTCTCATCATTCCTCAGATCATAAATTATTCTGTTTTTAACATGGAAAAATTAAAGGATTTCTTTTTGCTAAGGCAGGATGAACCAAAGTCTTGATTTGCTGGTAGGGGAGATGGAAACCCTGTTACATTGCTATAGTCTTGGTCATTGGGGTGTGGCACTTTCATTTATGACAAAGACTGTCAAAGACTATTAGAAAGATTAATCTTTGTCATAAATGACTTACTAAGATTCATTTTAAGAGGGAATAGATTCATCAAATACTTGGTTTCTATGACAAAGGATTTCACTCAAGTCACAACAAAAAATGAATTCCTATCTGAGAGTCAAATTAGAAACAGCATGAGGTGTACAAAATCAATTTAACTTGTTTCTGGAATAATCTCATTTTATGTCAGAGTGATATCTAAAAAATAGAAGCAGTGAAGATCTGGTTACCTGTGTTTAGAGAAGATTGGGGATTTCTAAAAAATGTTGTCTAACTAAAGGTTTCATCACTGTAAGGGATTATTGATTTAGAAAATCTTTTTAGCAATTCCAAAGTTTGCTCATTTTTTGGATTCTTTTGAAATATTTCACATCTTTAAAAATAACTTGGATAGCATACATGTTGCATTTGTATATATACACAAAATTTAGAGGGAGATAATTAACATGTTGGATCATAAAGCCGGAATAAAAAATATTTCCAATGAATTGGGTTGAATCCAAAAAGATGTTTTAAGTTTCA
This sequence comes from Sminthopsis crassicaudata, assembly GCF_048593235.1. Taxonomy (NCBI): domain Eukaryota; kingdom Metazoa; phylum Chordata; class Mammalia; order Dasyuromorphia; family Dasyuridae; genus Sminthopsis; species Sminthopsis crassicaudata. The sequence continues at coordinate 563,113,032 of NC_133619.1, forward strand.
TAACTATGATTTCATCATGTGAGAGATATGAAAGCATGGAAGCTCTATCCACAGATTTGGATGGTGATCTGTCTGCAACTTAAGAGTCTTAAAGAGTTGTATAGGGCACCAAGAAGTTTGATACTTGTCCTCTACTACATCCTATGCAGGTAGCAGAGGAACAACTAGATTTTCCTGGCTCCAGGACTGGCTCTCTATTTACTATTTCTTACCATTTCTCTCTCAGTAAATAGAAATAATGATATCCTCTGACCAGAATATCATTTAGTTCAATAGCAATCTGAAGAACTCAAATGTCTTGTGTATTTTTATTTTCAAAGAATGAAGGCTTTGGAGTGTGCATCCATACTGATGTAACTGAATCTTAGTATAGTTCTTGACACAGGATTTTCATGTTGAAATAGCCCTTTCTTCCCACCTTGGACTCTTTTTTGTTCTTTAAAATTCTGTTCTTATGAGGTTGGAATATAAATAGACCTTAGCAAAAGTACCAAAGTGGAATGTTGACTTACAAAATGGAAATTTCTCTTGTTATATACTGACTCATGGGTAATGGTATTGAGTCATGTCTCTCTCTTTTTAAAAAAAAAAATAATTGTCTTCCCTAAGACAATAACTCATTTCTAAGCCCACTGGTCAGTTGGTACTGATTGAGAGATATCATATAATATAGTAAAATGATGCAAAAGACATTAACCTTGAAGTTAAAAAGTTAAAAAGCAAGTTCATTTGCTAGCCATATGAAATTGGGCAAATTATTTAACTAATATGAGACTCAGGTTCTACAACTATAAATTCAAGTAATAACTATCTACCCCATTGGGGTTATTGTTGTGAGGATCAACCGAATTTATATGTACACACATACATATATGTATATATATACATATATATATATACATAAACATATACCTTATTAACATATATGTGTTAATAATAATAACAACAATAATAATTTTTATATAGAGCCCTATATGTTAATTATTGTGCTAAGTACTTTAGAATCACCATCTTATTTGATCCTCACATTAACTCGGAGAGGTACATGCTATTATTATCTCTACATTACAAATGAAGATACTTGGGCAAACAAAAATTAAGTTATTTCACAAGAATTACATAGTACTGGTGAATTTCTCAGGTCATATTTGAATTCACATCTTCCTGACTCCAAGCCCAATGCTTTATCTGCTTGGCCACTCACAAATATCCATACACACAAATATATAAATAAGCATGTAGGTGGCACAGAGAATAAAAAGCCACATCTGAAGTCAGGAAGACTCATCCTCTTGAGTTCAAATACAGCTTTAGAAACTTGAGCTATGTTTCTCACCTACTCTTTTCACCCTGTTTGCTTCATTTTCTTCACCTGTGAATTGATTTAGAAAAGAAAATAGAAAGCCTTTCCTAGTTTTCTTCCAGGAAATGGGGTCAGAGAGAGTTAGACACAGCCTAAATGACTGCGCAACAACAAAAAAAGCACATTTGCCGGTTGAGCAGTATGTCTGGGGAAGAACTACTAGGATGATGGGGTTTCTTGAGATCATGTTATATCTGGATATTTAGAATGAGTAATAAAGAAACGTATCTTAGGGGCTGTGGAACACAAGAGATGTCTTTAATTATTTGAAGGACTATTAATTGGAAAATGGTTTTACTTTGTTTTGCATTTATTCTAGAATCAATACCAAGTTGTACATGTTGCCAAGGGGAAAATATAAGGGTTGGACAGGGAGAAAAGCAGCTTCCTAATGTTCTGAACTGTGTAAAAATGTTATTTCCTACTTTGGGTCGAAGTAGACTACCACTCACTGGAAGTTTTCAAGCAAAAGTTCTCCAGGTATGTTATGAAGGAGATTCTGGATGAGTTTTTAACTGGGAGGGCTGTAGACACCCACACTGGGATTGGTGAAATTTCTGGGATTCTGAGATACTTTATGGCAGGATACAATCACAGTAATTCATGAAACAATACTTGACACATTTTAGAATGTTAGAGATGGTAAGGAATTTAGAGACCAACTATTTCTTCTAGTCAAGTTTCATTTTACAGATGAGGAAACAGTTGCACATATTGGGGGAGTGATACCTTTAAAGACCGCACAACTAGTTGGAAGAATAGGATTAAAACAGTTCTTTTGACACCAATCTAGTATCCTTCTGTTGTTATAATACAAACCCTCAGATTTGAAGCAACAAGAGTGGTGGGAGTGAAAATGGAGAGGAAAGAAAGGGAAAGGAAAATATCTGAGAGATGATACAAATGAAAACAGGATGAGATTTGAGGATAGATTTGTAAAAGGGGATTATCCAACATTCCTATTTGTAACTAACTCGGTGAGTCCAATCTCTTTCTCTTTTCTGTCCTTTTCTTCTTTTTTTCCTCTGGCTGCCTTCCTTCTGGCTGTTTCCCCCAATTCATTAGCACCTCCACTGGAGATGGGGAAGAGGAAGGGAAGGCAGATGCATGTAACACATCAGTCAAGGCAGCTACTCGTTAACAGTTCTTATACAAAGCCTTGTGAGATGGGAGTTTCAGCATTATCTATAAGTTGCATTTCACTGGGTCAACTGCTACTAATTGACAAATGCCTGTTAATAGACACCCACACAGGACTCTAGTCATTCTCCCATTTGCACCCTTCATTTCCATTCTGAATGGAGCCCTTTGTGGCTTCCAGAGTTTCTCTAAGTAGATGGGGAGGAGAGAATGGTGAAAGGAACAGTGTTTCTGAATCTGAATCCTTGGCAAATCTTTCAGTTTAATTATTTCCCTTGGCTCCATTCAAGAAAGCAGTAGGGTATCCGTTTATTTTTTAAAATCATTTTTCATTCTTTGCTTGGTACATGGTTGTATCATTAAGCATCAAATTTTCGACTTTTTGTGTTCATACTCCCCTGATGAGTCACTTTCAAGTGTGTAATGGTTACATCTTCCCTTCTTCATAGTGGTCTGCAAGTCAGCTATTCACTCCTCTCCTGAGCTGCCTCAAACACTTGTTTTTTTTTTTCCCACTTTGGACTGAGAAAGTAAAAGAATCTAAGAGTTTGTAAGAGGTTAGCTGACTATATTCATTATGCCTGCAGACTGACTGATGTCTATACATAGAAGTTAGGGGCTGATAAAGAATGTCTTTTTTGATAAAAAAAATATTGAGCTCATTCTCAATTCTATGAGTCCTGACTTCCACATAACTCTTAAATGCTCTTCTTACTTTTCTACAAGACATAAAATTAAAGAATTTAATCTTGGAGGGGATTCCAGAATTTATTTAATTCAATGCATACCTGAAATTAATCCCTACTAAAATAGATCTGATAAGCCTAGAGTAGTACCTTTGAACAGGATATTATTCCATTCATGAATAGCTCTAATTATTAGGAAGTTTTTGTTTTCATCAAGCCTAAATGGGCTTCTTTATAATTTTATATAATATGATTTTTGTAATTTTCCAACATTTTGTTCTCTGGGGTCAAACACAATAAATATGGTCATTCTTCATCTTGATAATTCTTCAGACATTTGGATACAGATATCATTTGTGCCCTGAGTCTTCTCTTTTTAAATTTAATCATTCTTTGTTCCTTCAAATGACTCTTATAGGATGTGGAATTGAGGCCCTTCACCATTCTGATTTCTCCTCACTGTACACTATCCTGTTTAATCATTGTCCTCCCTACAGAATCCACAGCTGAACTACACTAAAAGGGTTTAATACAAGGAAACTATTGCCTCTATATGTTTTGAAGTTTATGCCCTTCTTAAAGCAGAGAAGATCTCATGACTTCTGGCCTCCTATCTTGTATTGTGGTTCAAATTGAGTTTTCAGTCCACTAAAATTTTCCAATCTTTTCTCAAAATAACTGCTGCTTAAAACATCTCCACCATATGTGTATGAATCTCTCTCTCTCTCTCTCTCTCTCTCTCTCTCTCTCTCTCTCTCTCTCTCTCTCTCTCTCTCTCTCTCTCTCTCTTTCTCTCTCTCTCTCTCTCTCTCTCTCTCTCTCTCTCTCTCTCTCTCTCTCCATTTTATCCAAATATAAGACTAAAATTTGTCCTCACAGAACCCATCAAGGGTTGAGTATAACCAAGTTTTTTTTGGATCTTGATTCCTATTCAGTGTATTAGCTTAACTGGGCAGATAGGTAGTCCAGAGTATATCTATATTTATCTAGAATCAGGAAGAACAAAGTTCTTATCTAGTCTCAGACCTTTGCTAGCTGTGTGGCCCTGGGTTAGACACATAATCTCTGTTTCATTTCCTCAGGTGCAAAATGGGAATAAAAATGGCACCTAATTCAAAGTTACTATGAAGATCAAGTAAGTTAATATTTATAATTATTAACACAAAGTAGGCAATTTGTAAATATTTGCTTCCTTCCTTCATTTGTGTCATGTACAAAATTGATATATATGCTGTTTCCACCATTATTAAAGTCATTGATAAAAAACAAACAACATATTCTTCAAGATCCACCTCAACATCCACATCCTCATGAAAACCTCCTGTCAATGTTCTAGTCCAAGTTTTCTCCTTTTTCTCTGAAATCCTATAATATTTATAATGTTTGATCTGGAACCAATATTGAGGGACACACCAGAGGATTATTTTTTCTCATTTGTTTGGCCTTAGAGTGTATTCTGGAAAAAGAAAAATTCTTATTGTCTAGGTTTCTATTGAAGTAGGTAAAAAGATTGAATTACTGTACAAATACTCAAGATAGTTATGCAAATATCAGGTAAATTAGGATTACCTTTATTCCATCTTATAAAAAGTACGAAAACCAATGTAGACGTTAAATGTAGTAACATGGTGGCACATATCTATAATTTCTATTTCTGGAGAGATTGGTACTTTTTTATAGCTTGAGCTTGGGAATTCTGAACTATAATAGAGGTAAAGATGATTAAGTGTCAAAACAAAGTCTGGTACCAATTTGAGGAGCCCATGAAAATGAGAGACTGCCAAGCTGTTCAAGAATGGTAAAACAGTCTAGGTGGAAAATGGAGCAGGTCAAAATTTCCATGCCAATCAATGATAGGATTAGACCCAGGAGTGGCTGCTATTCTTCCACTCTCGGTAAGATAGGGAGACCCATTCTTTTTTTATGTTGGATGACTTTTTATTGAATCATTTTTTATAGCTTTTTATTTATAAGATATATGCATAGTTTTTCAGCATTTACAGTTGCAAACCTTTTGTTCCAAATTTTTCCCCTTCTTCTTCTACCCCTCCTCCAGATGGCAGGTTGACCAATACATGTTAAATATGTTAAAGTATAAGTTAAGTACAATATATGTATACATGAAACCCATTCTTTAAAAATAACAACAACAACAACAACAACAAACTAAACTAAACTATACTAAATAGACACAAAATCTAAAGGGTTTATGGCAACCAAACAGTTAATAATATTTCCTTTTTTTCTTTAGTAATTCCCATATTTCTTTTGGGGAATATGCACTTCTCTAATCTTATAACACTGTGAGTTTGGAACTCTCATTGGAAGGGAAGTTAAATTGGGATTATTAGGAAGACAGTTCTGGTTTCCCTTTCTCAAGATTCTATGTGAGTTCTTTTGTTATCAGAATAATCCAGATATGGATTGAGCCTTATGACATTATTTTAAGGTCTAGGACTATTCCCAGAAGGAAAATGAACTTGGAATCATTTAGTTAGGTATGGTCTTGAGACCTATGTAGCCATCTAGCATTATGCCACTACTATAATAGTTTGAATTCTCTTAGAAGGTAGATGAATTTAGATTATTAGACAAATGAATTATTTTTAATGGACTTAAAATGTTAAGCAACAACAACAATCTCATAGTAATTAATAGGAAGAGAAGAGATAGTTCTTTTGCTTCTGTATTACCTACTTTTAGTTTCTTGCCATTTTTTCGGTGACTGATTACCAATGACTGATACTGCTAGCCCTTGAGGCAAATGAAGATGGGGATTTATTCTTACCCTTATAGATTAAGAAAGAGATTTCTAGACTCCAAATTTAAGGATAAAGACTTCTAGAAATTCCTGGAATTCCTGTGCAATACCAGCAGGAATTGTCTTTCTAGACAACTCAAATTCTAGATTTCTAAGACAGGTCTTCTGAAGAATGAGATCCTAATTTTCCCCAATTACATTTTTTTTAAATTTCTCAGTAATCATTTTTTTCTCTTAAATTTTAAATTTATTTAATACTTTTACTCAGTTACATTCAAAATATTTTTACTTTTTTTTTTCTAAGAATTTTGAGTTCTAGATTCTTTCTCTTATTCCCACCCACCATTAAGAAATCACATGTGAAGTTATGCAAAATTTTTCCATAAAAGTAAAGTTGTTAAAGAAAACATTAGATCTCCCACTCTGGTGAAAATAAAAACCCCTCAAGAAAAATTAAGCTAAAAAGAAAGTGAGGGATATAGAGAGAAATAGAGAAGGTTTCAATCTGTATTTCTGAGTATAGATAGGATTTTTCATCATAAGTTCTTCAGAGTAGTTGTGAATGATTGCACTACTGAAAATAACAAAGTCTTTTACAGCTGGTCATCACAGCTATTATTTTGTATACAGTATATTTCACTTTGTTCATAGGGGACTTTCAAAGGCTTTTTTTTCTCCCTGAGAGCATCTACTTATCATTCCCAAGAAAACAGTAACATTCCATCACAAACATACACCACACTTTATTGAGCTATTCCCCAACTGATGGGCATCCTCTCAAATTTTTATTGCCCTGAGAAGAAAGTTGCTATGAATATTTTTTGTACATAGAGTTCTATTTCTTTTTTCCTTGTTTTTTTTCCAAATCACTTTTGGTATTCTTGCCTAGTAGTGGTGTTATTAGATCAAAGGGTATGCGTGAATTTGTAGCTCTTTGGCCACAGGTCATATCTTTTCATCATTTATCAACTGGGGAATGGCTCTTATTTTTTATAAAATTGACTCAGTTCCCTCTATGTTTGAGAAATGAGGCCTTACCAGAGAAACTTGCTTCAATTTTTTTACAATGACTATTGCTAATTGTATTTCCCCCCATTTATTTTCTCTCTCCTTTCACCCCATCCCTACTAAAAAGTGTTTTGTTACTGACTGCTCTCTCCCAATAGGCCCTCTCTTTTATCACCCTGCTCCCTTCCCATATTCTATTCCCATCCTATTTTTCTGCAGGATAAGATAGAAATCTATATCTATAGAAATCTATAAATTAGTATATATGTTATTTCTTATTTGATCTAATTCTGATGAAAGTAAGGGTCATTCACTCACCTTTTCTTCCCTTCCAGTGTAAAAAGCTTTTTCTTGCCTTTTTTTGACAGATAATTTGCATCATTCCACTTCTCCCTTTTTTTTCTCCCAGTGCATTCCTCTCTCACCTCTTATTTCAACATTAAAAAAAAAAGATATTATCCTGTGTCGGAGTCAAGATGGCAGAGAGGACACACATCTCTTTCTGACCTGCTCTCATGACCCTCAGACTAATCAGCAAATCCAGCCTCTGAATTAATTCTGAACTGGCAGAATCCACAAATATTGGCTACTTTGCCCTAGATGCAAGCCAGTAGATCAGTAGAGAAGTTATAAAACATCCAACACAAATACAAAAGGCATAAATAGTGAACCCTGAAATGCCAGAATTCCATGAGACCTGGCCACACTCATCCAACACCTGAAGTCAGTCAGTACAGCCTCTGCCACTTGTAGAGGAAGCTTGGACAATTTCTCTTGCACTAAAAGCAGATCTTCACTTTAAAAAAAATAAGTAAAAAAAAAAAGAACTCTAACCATAGACAGTTTTTATGGTGAAAGAGAAGAACAGATTTCAAATCTGTTTCTCCAGTTAAAGCCCAAAAGGATGATATAAATTGGTCCCCATCACACAAGGCTTTCTAGAAGAAATGATAGAATATCTTAAAAGAGAGTTGGAAGAAAAATGGGGAAAGGTAATGAGAATTTTACAAGAGAGTTTGTGAAAGAAAACACAAATTATCTGTAGAAAATTCAGTACAAAATAGAGTTAGTGAAATGGAAAAAAGCATGTAACTTCTTAAAAATAGATTTGACAAAATGGAAAAAGAAAACAACTCCCTGAAAAAAAAGAATTTGTGAAATACAAAAAGAAAAAATTCCTTTAAAAAACAGGATTTGTGAAATGGAAAAAATCTATCGCACAAAACAACTCATTTAAAAATTCAATGGGAAAATAGAAAAAGAACTAAAAAAAAGTAAATGAAAAAAATAATTCACTAAAAATCAGAATTGAACAAATGTAAATGAATGACAATGGAACATCAAGAATCAGTCAAGCAAAACCAAAGAAAAAATGAAAAAAAAATAAGAGAAAATGTAAAATACTTACTTGGAAAAACAACTGACCTGGAAAATAGATCTAGGAGAGACAATGTAAGGATTATTAAATTTCCTGAAAACCATGATTGAAAAAAAAGCCTAGACATTATTTTTCAGGAAATTATCAAAGAGAACTGCCCTGATGTCATAGAATCAGAAGATAAAATAACCACTGAAAGAATTCACCAAACACTTTCTGAAAGAGACCCCAAAATTAAAACTCCAAGGAATATCATGGCTAAATTTCAGAACTATCTGACCAAGAAAAACATATTGCAAGCATCACAAAAACAAACAAACAAAAAAAAATTTTCAAATACCGAGAAGCCACAATAAAGATAATCCAGGACATAGCAGCTTCCACCTTAAAGGATTGAAGGGCCTGGAAGTTGATATTCCAAAAGGCAAAGGAACTTGGAATGCAGACAAGAATAAACTACCCAGCTAAACTGAGTGTTTTCTTTGAGGGAAGACAGTGGTCATTCAATGTAACCAATGAATTCCATTTGCTTCTGATGAAAACACCAGAGCTGAACAAAAAATTTAGCTTCCAAATATAGAGCTCAAAAGAAGCAAAAAAGGTAATAAGAAAAGCACTCTTGAGAATTGTATCTCTGTTATGAGTATACATAGATAGTACATTTATAATTTGATTCTACTGTTATAATATAAAATAAACTACAGGGGGAAAAGGGATTATACCAGAAAAAGGGGGAAGTGGAGGCAACATGAGGAAAATTGCATCTTACAAAGAGGCAAAGAAAACCTATTATAATTGAGGGAAAGAAGGAAGGGGGATGAACACTGTGTGATTCTTTGTCTCATCAGATTTGGCTCAAAGAGAGAATATTACACAGAGAAACCTGTCTCACTACAGGAAAGTGGGAGGAAAAAGGGGAAAAGGGAAAAGGTAGGCTAATAGAATGGAAAACAGAAATAGTAAGGGGAAAGCATAAGAAACACGGAGGGGCTCTAAAGAGAGAGAGTGGTGCTAGAGGCAAGTGGTGTTTAAAAGTAAAATACTGGGAAGGAGGAAAGAGGAAGGAAAGATAAAAGTATAATTTGGGATAAATAAGATAGCATGAAATATAAAATTAGTAGTTTTAACCATAAATGTGAATGTGGTGAACTCTCCCAGAAAAAGGAAATGGACAGCAGACTGGATTAAAAGCCAGAATCCTAAAATATGTTGTTTACAAGAAACATATTTAAAGTGGAGTAATACATACTGAGTAAAGCTAAAAAGCTGGAGAAGAATCTATTATGCTTCATGTAAAGTAAAAAAAAAAAAAAAAAGCAGTGGTAGCCATCCTGATTGTAGATCAAGCAAAAGCAAAAAAAAAAATGATCTAATTAAAAGAGATAACGAAGGAAATTATATCTTGCTAAGGGGCACTATAGATAATGAAACAAGATCAATACTAAATATATATGCACCAAGTGCTATAGCATCTAAATTCCTAATGGAGAAGTTAAGAGAGCTGCAAGAAGAAATAGCAAAACTATAATAGTGGAAGATCTCAACCTTGCTTTCTCAGAATTAGATAAATTGAACCACAAAATAAATAAATAAGAGTAAATAGAATACTAGAAAAGTTAAGTATGATAGACCTTTGGAGAAAATTGAATAGAGACAGAAAGAAGTACACTTACTTCTTGGCAGTTCGTAGAACCTGTAATAACCTCAAAATCAAATTCAAAATCAATAGTAAATACATTTTTTCTAATCATGATTCAATAAAAATTATATTCAATAGAAGGCCAGGGGAAAATAAACCAAAAAGTAATTGGAAAGTAAATAATGTCATCCTAAAGAATAAATGGGTGAAACAGCAAATCATAGATACAATTAATAATTTTATCCAAGAGAATAACATTAAAGAGACAACATGCCAAAATTTGTGGGATGCAGCCATAGTGGTAATGAGAGGAAATTGTATATCTCTAGATGCTTACTTGCATAAAATAGAGAAAGAGAAGATCAATCATTTGGGCTTGCAATGTAAAAAGCTAAAAAAAGAGCAAGTTAAAACCCCTCAATCAAATACCAACTTGAAATTCTAAAAATAAAAAGAGAGATTAATAAAATTGAAAGTAAAAAAAACCAAACTATTGAATTAATAAATAAAACTAAAAGTTAGTTTTATGAAAAAACCAACCAAATAGATAAATCTTTAGTTAATTTGATTAGAAAAAGGAAAGAAGAAAATCAAATTATTAGTCTCAAAAATGAAAAGAGAGAACTCTCCACCAATGAAGAGGAAATTAGAGCAATAATTAGGATTTATTTTGCCCAACTTTATGCCAATAATTTTGATAACCTAAGTGAAATGGAAGATATATATATATATATATATATATATATAATAAGATAATATATATATAATAATAATAAGCTATTAATCTAAAAAAAAATCTAAAATCTAAAAAAAAAAAAAAATCTCCAGGGCCAGATGGATTTACATGTGGATTCTACCAAACATGTAAGGAACAATTAACTCCAATGCTATATAAACTGTTTGAAAAAACAGGGAAAGAAGGACTTCTCCCAAACTCCTTTTATGGCACAGACCTGATACTAATACCTAAACCAGGAAGGATGAAAACAGAGAAAGAAAATTATAGACCAATTTCCCTAATAAATATTGATAAAAATTTTTAAATAAAATACTAGCAAAGAGATTACAGAAAATCAATCCTAGGATAATACAACATGACCAAGTAGGATTTATACCAGGAATGCAGGGCTGGTTCAATATAAGGAAAAGGGGCAGCTAGGTGGCACAGTGGATAGAGCATCAGCCTTGAATTCAGGAGGACCCGACTTCAAATCTGGTCTCAGACACTTAACACTTCCTAGCTGTGTGACCCTGGGCAAGTCACTTAACCCCAGCCTCAGGAAAAAAAAAATAAGGAAAAGTATTAGCATAATTTACTATACCTGTAATGTGCTGTTGTCTCCAGAAACTGCCGATAGCTCTCTGGTCTAGAGGAGAGACTTCTTCCTCCAGAGAGCTGCCTCAAGTCTGATCCAGACCAGACTCTCTATCTCTTGAGCACTTCCCTTTTTTATCCTCCCAGAGAAGCCGCAAGGGCTTCTGGGAAAAATTACTTCAACCAATGAACTTGCTCCTCGTAATCATGTAAGCTCCTCCCCAGGAGTTCATAAGTAAAACTCCCAGTAAAGGCCAGAACTAGAGAATTGTTAAGTACTGACTTAGCTCCTTATCTCATTAGCACTTAGTAAGAAACTAACATATACCAATAACCAAATGAACAAAAACCATATGATTATCTCAATAGATGCAGAAAAAACATTTTATAAAATTCAACATTCATTCCTATTAAAAACTCTAGAGAGCATAGGTATGAATGGACTTTTCCTTAAAATACTCAGTGGCATCTATTTAAAACCATCAGCAAGCATCAAATGTAATGGGGATAAATTGTCACCATTCCCAATAAGATCCAGAATAAAACAAGGTTGCCCACTATCATCATTACTATTTAACATTGTATTAGAAATGCTAGCTTTGGCAATAAGAGAAGAAAAAGAGATTAAAGGAATTAGAGTAGGTAATGAGGAAACCAAATTATCACTCTTTGCAAATGATACGATAATATACTTAAATAACCCTAGAAAGTCAATTTAAAAACTACTAGAAATAATCCACAACTTTAGTAAAGTTGCAGGATACAAAATAAATCCACATAAATCATTAGTAATTTTATACATCACTAACAAAACCCAACAGCAAGAGATAAAAAGAGAAATTGCATTCAAAATAACTGTCAATAGTATATTTGGGAATCTATTTTCCAAGGGAAAGTCAGGAACTATATGAGCAAAACTACAAACATTTTCTATACAAATAAAGTCAGATCTATACCACTGGAAAAATATCAAGTGCTCTTGGGTAGGCCAAGCAAATATAATAAAGATGACAATACTACCTAAACTAATCTGTTTATTTAGTGCTCTACCAATCCCATTCCCAAAAAAACTACTTTACTAACCTAGAAAAAATAACAACAAAATTAATCTGGAAACACAAAAGGTCAAGCATTTCAAGGGAATTGAGGGGAAAAATTGCCAGTGAAGGTGACCTAGCTGTAGCAGATTGAAAACTATATTATAAAGCAGAGGTCATCAAAACCATTTGGTACTGGCTAAGAAATAGAATAGTTGGGGGTGTGGAGTCAAGATGGCAGAGAGGACATATGCCAACTTCCTAAACTCTTCTTTACTTTCAATCTATTTTAGTGATATTCAGCCTAGAAATTAGTGCTTGACTGTCAGAACCCTCAAATATTCGGAGTACAACACATTACCAAAGATAATCTCAAAATTCACTAGAAAAGTGAATTCATGCATTTTTGTTCATGCATGGGGATGAAATGGGGTTAGGCCATGCACAGACCTCAGGAAGGCAGTGGGAGAACAGAGAACAGCTCTTGCTGAGCAGACAAGAGGGGTGTGGGGTGTGGTCTCTGCTGGTGGAAAATCTGTGGGAGAATTCTACCACAATGTAAGCCCTGGCAGCAAGCCAGTACATCAACAGAGAAACTATAAACACAGGGAGTAAAGACTAAAACCCCCAAATGTTAGAGTCTCTTGGGACCTGGCCATACCTACCCAACACCCAGAGTGACTCAGTGTGATCCAAGCACAGCCACAGTTGCTGTTCCCAGTGTAGTCACAGTTACTGATCCCAGTGCAGCTCCAGTCACTGCCTTTCTGCTGCCTCTGATTTCACCATGACTGCTAATCCCAGGGCAGCCAGTAGGTGCTGTCCCACTGCCCTTTCACTGCCACTTCCTGTTGTCTGTAGTGGCAAATTGAAAATACCCTACTAACCCCCTCCCCAAAAGCAGATTATAGTTTTTTGTTTTGTTTTTTTTTCAAAATGAGCAAAAAGGCAAAGCAGACTAACTATAGATACCTTCTATATAGAAAGAGAGCAGACTTCAAATCCTGAGGAGACTAAAACAGTTTGTCTCTAGATCCAAAGGTGAATATGATCTGGTCCTCATCACAAAAGGCTCTCATAGGGGGCGGAGCCAAGATGGTGGAGAAGAAACATACGACTCTGTGAACGTCCTTACTCCCTCACAACCAATTAGATAAATCAGCCTCAGAAATAGCGCTGGACTGATAGATACCACAAGGACTGGAAGCACGACTTACCAGCTGAAGAGAACCTGGAGTTTCAACAGAAAAGGTCAGTTCCCAGGGGAGGAAGAAGAGAGGCCAGCACAGACGCCTGGGTGCTAGCATACTGCGCCAATTGCGCTGGGAAGGGCTCTGGGATCAGAGAAGCCACTGAGATAAAGGAATCTGGCACAGGCTGTTAGCTCTTCTCTGCTTATAATATAGCAGTTCAGAAGAGAAAGCTAAAATACTTTAAAAACTCAGATAGATTAGATTTTCCCCGATCCTGGGGTTGACTCAGCAGATCTCGGCACCAGGGGGTGTGGCCTCAGCTCCCACCTAAGACTAGTTAAGAGATTGACAAGTGGGCGGATACGGCCCAAGGCAACACACACTGCCTAGCTTAGCTGGAGGGTGTGGAACCCAGCTCCGGAAGTCCCAGAGAAGCAGAATCTTTGAACTAGGGGCCACAGTTTCTGGCAGACACTTCCAGTTTGAGCGCAGGGGCTTTTCACCTCACCTGCTGCAGACATCCACGCCCCACCGGGAAGCATAGGCTGGGCTTTGTGCCTTCTTTACTTCAATCTCAAAAGTCAGGGAAGCCGCTAGAACACAACGCCCTCAAGGCACAGCAGTGCTAGTCACCTCTGAGGCACTTCCAGGGAGGGGGTGGGGAACTCTCTCCTAGAGCTCTCTCTTAGCTCAGGCACTAGAAAGGCTGCATCCATCCGGTCTGGGAGGAAGCTGGTAAAGAAGTAAATAAATAATTTCCTACCCCAGGGACAGACCCCAAAAGATTTTTAAAATATGAACAAAAAAGCCAGAAAAACCATAGATTCCTTCTACACAGAGAAAGAGCGGGTATCCAACCCCGAGGAAGTTAACAGCAGAGAGACAGCAGATAACAACCTAAAGGGGAACGATTCCTGCCCCCCATCACATAACTCTCTCCTAGAAGAGACTATTAAAAAGTTAAGAGAGTTTGAAGAAAAATGGGGAAAGGAAAGGGAAGCTATGATAGAGAATAACAATGTCTTGAAATTGGAGTTGGAAAAAATAAAGAATTTACAGGAGATGCAGGGAAACAAAATTTGTGAATTAGAAAAGGTTAAAAAATCACAGGAAAGTAGGATTTCTGAATTGGAAAAGATAAAAAAGTCTCAAGAAAATAGAATTTCTGAATTGGAAAAAGAAAATAATTCTTAAAAAAAATTAGGGAAGTGGAAAAAAATTCAATAGAGCAAAATAATTCATTTAAAAACGAAATTGGGCATTTACAAAAAGAACTAAAAACTGTGAAAGAAGAAAATAACTCCTTAAAAGTCAGGATGGAACAAATAGAAATGAATGATTCACAGAGAACCCAAGAATCAGTCAAACAAAACAAAAAAAATGAGAAGTTGGAAAACAACGTCAAATACTTACTGGGAAAATCTATAGACCTGGAAAATAGATCTAGGAGAGATAATCTGCGGATCATTGGACTTGTATATTAGATGTATATGCAGGTCCATTGTCTGTTTTTATTGCTTGTGGCACACCCATAATTGCAAATGCTTGTATAAGGAATTCAGTGACCACTCAGGCCGTCTCTTTTGCTGTTGGCATTGCAAATGTGAATCCTGAAAAGGTGTCTACCACAACATGGATAAAAAATAGACAACCAAAAGATTTATAATGTGTCACATCCATTTGCCAAGTTTCATTAGGTCTCAAACCACAAGGGTTCTTCCCTGGAGGGAGTGTAGGAGCATGGAAAGGAAGGCAAGCTGTACAGGCTTTTACTATGCTCCTAGCTTCTTCTCTTGTTATTCCAAATTGTAAACGCAAAGCTCAGGCAGCCTAATGATATTTAGAATGAGATTCTTGTGCTTCTTGAAATAAAGGAGTACTGGCCAACATGATTAGAAGGCTATCTGCCTTTAAATTACCATCAAAAAGGTAGGACCTGGAAGTCCATTATGGGAGTGGGCATGCAAAATATTAATCTTACCTGGATGCTTTCTCACTCGCTCCTGAAGTTCCTTAAATATACATATTGGAGGCTACAAATTTTATTTGGGCTGTGGCAATTCTTTGTAACACACCTACTGAATAGGCCGAATCAGATATTATATTTATGTCTCCTGGATAATAAGCAAGAGCTAGAATGATTGCATACAATTCATTCTGCTGAGTGGACTGAAAAGGAGTTCTAATTACTCTCTTTATAGTCAAGTCACGAGAGTATACAGTGCAAATGTTATGTTTGGATGCATCTGTAAAAATTGTTGGTCCTTGGGGCAGCTAGGTGGCGCAGTGGATAGAGCACCAGCCTTGAATTCAGGAGGACCGGAGTTCGAATCTGGTCTCAGACACTTAACACTTCCTAGCTGTGTGACCCTGGGCAAGTCACTTAACCCCAGCCTCAAAAAAAAAAAAAAAAAAAAATTGTTGGTCCTTTAAGAGGAACTTTAGAAACCTTTTTTTCAACAATCCATCACCAATTATCTAACAGTCTGGTTATCGTTAATGGATAACCATGTGTAAAATTTGGAACCATGGCTAATAAAATTTGCCACTCTGGGATGGTTTCACAGCACACATTAACTTGTGCATTAGTATAAAAGGTGTATATCTTGTCAGGTCTTATCCCAGATAATTGTACTGCTTATTTAATGGCCTTTAATAAAATTCTAGCCACAAGCACTGGATAAGGAATAAGGCTTTTTTCTGGTTGTGCTGGGAGGTTCACTCACTCTATCACACTGTCTCCTTGATGAGGGACTGCTGTGGGCGCCTCTTGTGTAGCAAAAACTGATATTTCCAAGGGTTTTTCAGTGAATCTTTCAACCACATTGGATAAAGCCAGTTCAACTTGTCTCAAAGCCTCTTGAGCTTCTTTTGTAAGCTGGCGTGGTGAATTTAAAGCACTGTCTCCCCTTAAAATGTCATATAATGGTTGCAATTGACAGGTAGTCAAGCTTAGCACTGGATGCACCCATTAGATATCTCCTATCAATTTCTGGAAGCCATTTAGGGTGTTTAGCTTCTCTGTTCTTAAGGAGAGTTTCTGTACTGTAAGCACCTTAGGATATACTTCATATCATAAATATTGAAAAGGAGCATGTCTTTGAATCTTTTCTGAGGCTATGTGCAATTTATAATTCCTTAGTGTTTCTATGGATTTTTGTAGATATGCTTCTAACATTTGTTCCTCAGGTGCACATCCCAATATATCATCCATGTAATATAATAACATTACTTTTGGAAATGCTTTTCTTACTGGAGTAAGAGCAGCAGCAACATACATTTGACACATAGTAGGGCTGTTTTTCATTCCCTATGGCAAAACTGTCTATGCATATCTTTTATAAGGCTCCACTAAGTTAATGCTGGGCACTGAAAAGGCAAATCTTTTCATATCCTCCTTATCTAGAGGTATAGAATAGCAACAATCTTTAATGTCTATAACCTACAGAGGCCATTCTCTAGGCAACTGAGTAGGAGATGGAAGTCCAGGTTGAAGAGTTCCCATAGTTTCCATCTGTTCATTTACCTTTCTTAAATCAGTCAACTTCCTCCATTTTCCAGATTTCTTTTTTACAACAAATACTGAAGAATTCCAAGGACTTAGAGAAGGTTGTAAGTGTCCTTGGTCAAGTTGTTCCTGTACTATGTCTAATAAGGCCTGAATTTTATCGCTAACTAAGGGCCACTGTTCTATCCACACTGCTGTATCAGTTTTCCATTGGATAGGAACAGGTGAAAGTGGTGGCAGGCTTTCAACAGCAGCCCTGCCTAAAAAACTGAAGTACTCATTTTTAACCCTAATTATTATAAAATGTCTCTTCTCCACAGATTGATGGGGATTTTTCAACTATAAAAGGAGTAAAAACTCCTGTTTCACCTTAAAATGTCCATCTTAAAGGGGTAGCACTAACTTCAGCTGCTATTGATCCTTCTACGTAGCCCAGACATATAGGTGTCTGCCTTAGTCTTTGGCCAGTGACTGGGCCAGTTGGCACCTCTAATGACTGTGCGATCTGCACCTGTGTCCACCAGTCCTTCTAATGGTATGCCATTTATACAGATGGTGAGCATAGGTCGGTCAGCTGTCATTGCTGTCCAGTATATTCCTGGGTTTTGCTGCTTGGAGTCCGAACATGGGTGACTGTCACCATGTTGCTTATTAGGGTTCTGTATCAATAAACCTGATGCTTCTATTTTCCCTGGTTGATAAGTCACACATTTTCTACCTGTGTTAGTGACTGGGATATTATCTACACATTCCCCAGTTTCCCACATCAGTGTATGAATAAACACTGTTTTGTAAGTACTCTCAGGAGGTGAAATGGTCAAGCCTATTGTGCCTGGAGGCAAGGCATCCATAGGCTGGAGAGGAACAGATTTCATCTCTCCAAGGGGTATCTTAGTTGTCCAGCTGCATACAACTCTATTCTCCCTAATTGTAGTCCCTTTTTCCCATCATGTTGCTTCCTGGCTGATTGATTGTGTAATCCCTTTCTCCCATCAGATGGCTTCCTGACTGATTGGTCATGTCTGGGTACTTGTGGGCACTCTCTGGGTATGGCATCTGCTGCTATCGTGCCCCAAGTGTTTTTTGCCTGGGGCCCTGGAGCTGGGCCCCTTATCCCGTTTTCCTGAATCAGTCTACACTCTGATGCCCAATGGAACCCTCTGTTGCATTTTGGACATGGGGTTTGGGGTCTTGTTCTCTCACTCTGTTTTCTCTGATTCTATGCCAACATTGAGCTTTCAGATGGCCTACTTTACCACATTGAAAGTATTGACGAGTCTCTCTGGAAGTCCCTTGTCAAAAGGTACACTGTCTTCCCATGTTGGGATCTTGGGAAGTCTGCACCATAGCCTGGCTATAAAAGGTATTTGTGCCCACTGTGGCACAGCATCTTATGATCTCCTCTAAAGGAGCATCCCTATGTAGTCCTAGTATAATCCTTCTGCAAACCTCATTAGCATTTTCTTTAGCAAGTTGCCTTACCAAAGTGTCTGTTACTATATTTTCACCATTAGTCCATATGAGAGCTGTCTGCGAAAGTGCCACAAAATCAGCAAAGAGTTCATTTGATCCTTGTACAATTTTTGTGAAGGTCTCACCCTTGTCGTTTTTACTGGGGAGAGAAGCCCATGCTTTGATAGCAGCAGCAGTAATTTGCTCAAATGCTGTTATGGAGTAATTAATCTGTACTGAAGCTTCTGCATAAGAACCTATACCTATTAGCAGGTCACATGTGATTTGACTATTTTGTTGGGCTTGAATCCTACAGAGCTCACTATATTCAGAAAGCCACAACAAGTTTTGTCCAGGTTCTAAGCACACCCTTGCTATGTCTTTCCAGTCACAAGGGGTTAAGACTTCATAAGCCAAAATCTGTAGTATCATCTTAACATAAGCTGATGTAGCCACATAGAGAATGCAAGCTTTTTTCAGGTCTTTAAGGATGTCCATATTAAAAGGAGTGTATCTTCTACTTTCTTGGCCTGAAGAATTATACTGTTGAATCATGGGAAAAGTTTGAAGTTTGAAATCATTATCTATTTCTTTTCCATTTTTAGTAGCTTCAACAATCCCTTTTTGTAATCTAGTTATAGGATTTGGTGATTGCTGGGGGGGAGGTGCTGATGATATCACCGTCCTTCCCACTACTCCTCCTCCCTTCATCCCTGAAGGTGGAGTTGATGTAGGCCAGTCAATAATCTGCTGTCTAGGCTGGGTTGAACCTTCTTCAAAGGAATCAGAGTCATCACACCCTAATTCTTCATTTTAATCCCCTTGCCCTCTGGGAAGGTTTTGAGATTGCTTATCTTCTATCTTTTTTTCCTCATACTTCCTCCTCTGTTCATTTTTAAAACTTTTCCTTCTCCTACAACTTGCTCGGTGGTTTAAGTCTAATTGAATGACATTGTATATATAAAATACCTCTGTGGAAATTGAACAAGGCCCATTTTTTGTGTAAAATTCTTTCAGTTGAAGTCCCACTAGCTTTCGTTATGTATATTTAGTTTTTCTTCCTCTAAGAACCAAGGGGATGTGCATTTTAATGCGCCCAAGAGTTTATCAATCTGTAGCCAGGTTACAAGTAAATGCTTCTCCTCAATTATCTTAATTATACTCTCTATGGCACCACTCCTGGGTGGGGCTGGAGCTGGGGTTGAAGCAGGGCCAGATGAGATTGAGGGAATGTTTATAGCTAACATCTGCCCCATTCTATCTATAAGAGATTGCTGGTTTAGCCCTTAGAAAGATAAGTTTATTATTTGTCTATTAAAATACTCACCTAAACTCCTGGTCACCGGAGGACTTCAGTGAAGGTAGGGTGCCTGCCCCACGTTGGGCGCCAAATGCTGGAACTCTGTCTTCCCAGAAATCAGCCAGAGTCAGGATCACCAAACATCTTTATTTTTGGTCTTTTGAAGTCACCGTCAGGGGATTAGATCTAGCAAATCTCCACACACACCTTCCTCTCTCAACTGCCACGAGAGAGAGTGCCTCAATTTCCTCCTCCTACTCTCCCCACACAGTCACTTCCCCCTCTTTGTCCCACTAATCAAGTCAGCACAGAACATCTGGGGAGAGTCAACCTTCAAACAAGTTAATAGAGAACCGTCCAATTGGCAATTAGTCTCACATGCTCCATTATCCAAGTGCATTTGCTCAGTTCTAGCTCTTTACAGAATAAGGTATAAAATAATAAGAAAGAGAGGATGAAGACATGTTGTGAAAGCCTTTGAATACCAAACAGAAGATTTCATATTTGAAATGTGATGTGAATGACAGGTAAGTTGTATGGTCAGAGCTGATTTTTTCAAGGATTACTTTAGACAGTGAATGTGATGATGAACTTGAGTGGGGATAGTCTTGAAGAAGACAAACCCATCAGCAGGCTATTATAACCATAGAGGTGTGAGGTTATGAGGGCCTGCAACAGAGTGGTAGAAATGTCAGAAGAGAAAAAGGAGACTATACAAAACATATTATGTAGGAAAAATCAACAAGACTTAACAACATATTAAATAGGGTAGACTGAGAGGGATAGAGGGGTTGAAGATCACATATAGCTCTCAAGAGTGAATAACTAGGGAAGTTTGAAATCAGGAAGTTTGAAAAGGAGGAAAGTTTGAGGGGAAACGAGTTCAGTTTTAAGCATGTGGAATTTATGTACATGGGACATTAATTTGAGATGTATAATATACAGTTGGAGATGCCAATCTGCAGATTAGGAGAGAGATTAGAGTTGGATAGGTATATTTAAGACTCATCAGCTTGGAGATGATCATTGAAATAATGGGAGCTGATGCAATTGCTAAAGAAAAATAGTATAATTGAAAAAGAGAAGAAAATCCAGTGCAGAAACCTGAGAGACATGTACCTTTAGTAGGCAGGACCTTGGTGAAGATCCAGCAAAGAAGATGAGGAATGGGCAGAAAAATAGGAGAACACAAATACAATGGTGTCTTGGGAATCTAGAGGGAAGAGGGTATCAACAAGAGGTTGAATAATAGTGTTAAAATTTTTAAAGAAATCAAGGAGATCAAGGATTGCCAGATCTGGCAATTAGAGAATCACTGATCATTTTAGGGAGAGTAATTTTATGGACTGCAAAGAGTTAAGAGTAAGAAGAAAGGAAGTGGGGGAGTTATCAATTACAGGTGGCCTTCTCAAAGAATTTAGCCACAAAAGGGAGAAAAGATATGGGAATGGAACAATCAAATAAAGACCTTTTGAAGATGAAAGAGCATGGACATATTTATGGATAATAAAGGAGCATCCAGGAGACAAAGATGGATTGAAGATAAATGAAAGGGTAGAGGTGATGGAGGGAGCAATTTTCTGTAGAAAACAGCCAGAGAAATTTCCCCAGGGGTTATCTGGCAGTCTAGTTACTGATATGGTAGCTAAGTGGGTGTCTCCTCTTTACCCCACCCCAAAAGTACAGAAGCATTTTCCTTCAATAAATTCTTTGCTCTTCTTAATACTTAAAGTTTCTTATATTATATAGAATTATGGAGAGATTTTTAGTAATTACTGTATGTAATTAGTAAAGCTGCACTCTTTTCCAGGGGGAAGGATGCAATAATCTATTAGTTCCCCTTTTTAAGAAATGTAAATAATTTATTAAAATTTATTTAAAAAATAAACAAGATAGTAAATCTTGAAGCACAAACAACCAAAAAAACATTCTCATTTTGAGGGGAAATGAAATGGTGATGTAATGACCATCCTGATTTTGGTGACTAGCATTATGGTATTAAAATATTATAATAAGGTAGGGTGAAATTTGCTGGATGGAGAAGGATTGATTCAATGTGTGAACAATCCACAAA
Source organism: Sminthopsis crassicaudata (assembly GCF_048593235.1). Lineage (NCBI taxonomy): Eukaryota > Metazoa > Chordata > Mammalia > Dasyuromorphia > Dasyuridae > Sminthopsis > Sminthopsis crassicaudata. Next base: position 563,134,886 of record NC_133619.1, read on the forward strand.
TTAAAGTTTTCTTTCCACCAAATATTAAGCTCAATATTGCTTTTATATAATTTAAATTTCATTTCATAGGAATTTTGATGGCTCATGGTCATTTTAATCTAAAATCAAATCTTGATCAGCTCAGACTCCAACAGATATATATATATATATATATATATATATATATATATATATACATAGATAGATAGATAGATAGATAGATAGATAGATATAGATATAGATATAAATACTTATATCTATATCTATATCTATCTATCTATCTATATTCTACATCTTTATGCACATTGTCACAGTAGGGGAAATGCTAACAGAAGGCTTCAGGGGAAATAACCCATATTTCTTAGTAAAGATGAAAGAAGGAATTAAGGGCTTTTTTTCCTTAGTAGATTTTGTGGTTGCTCTGGTAAATGGAATCATAATTTAGAAGACTTTTTTGACCCATTTCTCTGGATTATTCAATAAAATTTTTGTAATTAAGACAATAAAAAAAAGTATCCTTTCCCTCTAGTTCTTTTCCCTATAGTCTCATAGACCTTTTTTGTATCTCTCCCAAGCACTTTGTAATTTTTTATGCCTATTCATACTACAGCATCTGAGATATACTGGGTGTTTAAAAGTACTTAGTGAATAGATGGATGAATTGCATTTTTCTCTTTCAGGGAAGAATTTTTGTCTTTGTAGCTTTATAAATAGCCTTGATGAATACTGTTTCCCATAAGTTAAAGTCTTAAGCAAAGGTTGACCACTGCTAAGGGATAGTGTAGACCAGATACATAATTTGAATAGTGTTTGGACTTTGAGTTTGAAGTCTCTTTAATTCCTGAAATGATTTTGTAGTAGATGGTCATTAAATACATGTTGATTAATATATTTTCACATTCTATATGTTATGATTCCCTTCCATCAAAGTAAAGCTAGAAAGATTTCAGTCCAATTTTCCTCCAATTCTTGCTTATCACTATTTGATGATTCTTTCTTAAAACTTCAGGAAATAGGTATTCGTACAATAGCAGACCTGGAACAGTCTTTAGCAATCAGTCAGTTAAATCTCCTTATTTTAAAGATAAAGAGACCAATGCTCAGGGAGAGGAAAGGGATTTGACCCATATCACAGGATTAATGGCAGACTTGAGAATAAAGTCCAGTCTTCTTATTTCCTACTTTAGTGAACTTTCTGAATACCACACTGCCCTCCACACCACACACTCCTGGTTCATTCTTACTTGCCAGTTTCTTTTCTAAGCTCTAACTCAATTATCACAAAAAGCCTGGCTTTAAATCTAAATCCTCTTATTTCTGATTGAGTTCAAAGATACTAAGGGATGTGATTTGTTCCCAGGATAATTAAAGATCAGGCATCTCTCAGGCTATTTTTCTAAAATAATATAATAGGATTCACTTCCCTAGAGCTCAAAAGGGCAGAGAGCTATTGACCATATGAAGAATATATTTGGTACTTGAGATTTAACTTTTTCCATTGAGCTGGTGAATCAAGAGATATTGAAGCCTTCCAAGAGATCCAGCAGCTATATCAAATGCCTTAGGATCACAGATGAGGGTTTATTCCTATAAACCTAAACCTAAATGGGAATATGTTCTATTTCATTAGAAATGCCAGAAGTCCTTTGAAGGAAATTTAGAGACATGTTTCCTTATTTTCTTCAGCTGTTTTAATAAGGATATGATTTCTTTCTTCTCCAGCTACTATTAACTACAAATCCCTCACTCTCAACTATATCAGCTATGAATTTTGAGGAAAAGTATGTATGCAAAAGATTTCTGAAGAAGACACTAGAGTTCAAGGCAGGTTTTCATTTTTAAAAGATCTGGTTAATAAGAACAACCACAATTATCATCAACATCATAGAAAACATGAATTTCAAATCCCATTGATATAGGAATCTTTCTTCATTTGGAATTGATAAGAATGTAAAAAGGCCTCATGTGTCTTTAAACTTTCTTCTTTGAGCCCTGCAGTCTACTTCTGTCATCTGGTATATAGAGAGATTGACAATGGCAATCCCATTTCAAAAATAAGTCTCTGGAAGAAGCCTACATGAGAGGAGTAAATATCATATCCCTATCCACAGCTTGCTAAGCTAGAAACTGGGAAATTTCCCCTTGGATGAGATCTGCACTGTTCCTTCTCTTTCCCTCTCTGAACTGTACAATGACAAATCCAAACTATATGTAGAAAAACAGTCTTGATACTCTACATTTAATAGAGCCCTTTTAAGCTTGCAACTTGCTTTACATACATTATTCTATTTCATCCTCCCAAAAATCCTGTGAAATAGGTAATCTTACTATCTTCACTTTACAGAAGACAAACTGAGACAAAAAGAGCTTAAATGACTTGTTTAGGATCATAAAGTAATTATTACAAAGAGTCACCATGACTTCCTCAGTAATAGGTCATGTCAGACTGACTTAATAATTTCCTTGTTTTACCTAAATTTTAGCAAGGCTTAATGAAGTACCTCCTATAGTTCTTGTGAAGATGGAAAGCTAAAGTCTAGAATCAGTGGTCCTTAAACTTTTTAAATAAGGAGCCAGTTCACTGTCCCTCAGACTGTTGGAGGGCCGGACTATAGTAAAAACAAAAACTCACACTCTGTCTCCACCCCTCAGCCCATTTGCCATAACCCAGAGGTCCGCATAAATATGCTCAAGTGGGCTGCATCTGGCCCAAGGTCTGTAGTTTGAGAACCCCTGGTCTAGATGGTAATGAACTTAGATGTTTGGAATTAAAAGAGTTGTTAATGGTTTGATGTCGATATATCAGAAGGTAGGGTCTAGTAGAATAAATCAGGGATCTGTATTTGTGTGCTGTGTAGCATTTTTTCAATGTCTTGAATAAAGGCATAAATTGATATGCTAATGAAACACATCTGACCCAAAGCCAGGAGGAATAGCTACCACACTGAATGACAGGATGAAAAAAGTATCTTGACAAACTAGAGCATTAGGCTAAATCTCAAAAGATCAAATTCACTAGGGAAAATATAAAATATTTCATTTTGGGTACAAAAAATCAAGTTCACCATGGGGGAAGCAATAATTTCAATGGACTACAAACTCAATGAATGAGTCGTCTGATGTGACAGATGGAAAAAATCAATGCAATCTTGGACTAAATTAAGAGAGGCAGAACTTTGCTGGAAGCAAAAGGGAGGCTCCAGTCCCATCATACTCTGCCCTCAACAAACCTCATTTAGAGGATAATATCTAATGCTGGGCATCATAGTTTAATGATGGATGACTTTAATAAGATAAAAAATATCAAGACAAGGGAAATCCTTACTGTGAAATTCCTTGAGTCACTGCTATATATGGATCATTTGAAGAAACTGGGGAAATTTAGTTGAGAAGGGAACACATGGCAAAGGGTAAGAAAGTAGAGATTGATAACTCAGTTGAAGTATTTGAGGAATGATCATATAAAATATATGTCCCAGATATAGAGCTAGTAACAAGGTCTGGACATTTCAAGGAAGTCATTAGATTAGTGTTGGGAAAAATTCCTAAGAACTAGAGCTATTCACAATTAGAGTAATTTTTTTTTCCTGAGGCGATTGGGGTTAAGTGACTTGCCCGGGGTCACACAGCTAGGAAGTGTTATATGTCTGAGATCAGTTTTGAATTCAGGGTCCTCCTGACTTCAAGGCTGGTGCTCTATCCACTGTACCATTAGCTCTCCTGGAGTAAACTTTCTTAAGGCAATCTCTCTTCTTTGAAAGTCTTCAAGCAGAGAGTGGGTAGCCATTTATTGGATATGTTATAGGGAGAATTCGTTTTCTTTATAGGTTGGAATAAATTAGTTTCTGATGCCTCTTCCAACTGTCATATATTATAATGCTGTGGGTTTTCCAGGTTCTTTGATTCAAGCAAGATCTGGGTTAACATCCCAAAGAAATGGCTTCTTGTATTAACTTTAATCTTAATTCACTTCTTTGAGATGCCTCTTATAGTACACCCTGGAGTATGGCATCAACACTATGGATTGTTGTACTACCTGGAAAAAAAAAAGGATAATAAAATTACATAGCTATTCTAATTCCCTGAAGCTCAATTTTCTCATCTGTAAAATGAGAGATTAGACTTAATAGCATCTAATGTCACTTTCCTTTGTTCAGTTGAAACATTTTTTATAATTCCTTTCCTCATGTTTTATGTAAATTTACAAGTTATTATGTTTTTGAAAGTGTTTGAAATAAACTATGCCATAAACTGCCTTCCTAGCTCAACACTTCTCTCTGTACAAAAATAGTAAAAACTCCAGATTTATAAACATCAAGTAAATCCTGATGTCTTGCTTCCACAGCCCATGAACATAAAAGACAAATAACTAACCACAGTGGGGATCCTTGTTCCCTAAGACACACAAAACAAAACTATTCTTCTGGAAATCTTAGGAAATTGCATCAACTTTCTCATGAGAATGAATATGGTCATAATCCCAAGATTAACCTAAGTAGGGAAGCTTTCCCATCTCTGTATTGCTTTCCTAGTTCTTTAAATAGTATACCTCCCTTTCTGGGAGCAGTACATTTGCTTTGGTTGTCTAAAACCAGTCTCAAGATCACTAGCAGGAGCCAGTATTATGGCAAAGTCTTCTAAAGTTCTGCTATCAATTACTGCTGCTAGGAAATAGCTCTTCCTGCTAATTGGCAGAGTTATTGGTACATTTGCCCATGCTACAGTGTCTAGCCTTTTAGTGAAATTAAGTCATCACAAGGGCCACATCAATTCTACTTCCTATGCCGGCCTGTGATTGCACTGCTCCCATTGCCATTATTCTTGGCATAAAAGTCTGGGTACCTCCCTCCATACACACTTCCAGTAAACTGCTGTCCTCACTACTGCAGCCAAACAAGTCCTAATAGCTCCTGCTGATAATTCCCTCATTCTACTGGGAATCACTTTTTCTCTTATGGCATTTTATGCTCTACTATTATTACTTCTGGTAACCATAATTACAATTGTACATATTGTACCCATTGCCTTTCTCCCTATGAAATTCTGTGACGTGATGCTCACTGCCATCATGTTGTCATATTAGCTAATACTGTAAATATTTCAAGATCAAGACAATGTCAATTTTGAAAGTCTGAGTCACAAGACTTGGTTTACAAATTAGGATGGGGAAAAGAAATGTCTCCTTTTATGTACCTTCTACCCCCACCAACCAATGGCTATATTCCTGACTATTAACTAAACTTTCTGTACTATATTAATAGTACATCTTCATCCCACAGATTCATTTGACACATGGACTACTTATAATTTTGAAAATACCATTCAACCTTTAAATGTTTTCTTCAGATTGGTTTATTACTCTAGGAATGTCCAGTTTAAGAAAGAGGACCGGACCAGCCATGTCTTCCTTTATTTGCAGGATGGACTCCTTTCCTGACTTTCTCAACTTTCTCTATGATGTACCAGCACTGGATACATTCATCTCTTCCCCTTACATGCCTTTTTGTCTTGGTTTTATGTGCCCCTGTTCTAAAATGTAAGTTTCTGGAGGACATAATCTGTTATTCTGTTTGTATTTGTATTTCCAACACTTAGCACATGACTAATAAATGATAAATGATTAATATTTGCTTCCAGACTTGTTGACTTTTTCATTTGAAAAGTTCTGCATTTTTCTTTTTCTTAAGTGTCAAATTCAGTACTTTGCACACAGTGGGATCTTAGAAAATACTTTGTAGATAGTTGATGAACGTGTCAGTTGACTGGTTTGAGACAGTCCTGTTCACTCATGTAGACTTGTCATTTTGTCAGTGAGATTAAACTGAATTAGTAATTATAGAATTCTGCCTCTATCAGGTAGATAAATCTCTATCAAGAGATTTTCCCTTTTTCAGGAAATCCTTTTCTTCTGGTACCACTCTTCAAGAAAGATAATAAACAACAAGGGCAGGATAAGAATGCTAAATAATACAAGAAATTTCCTTATCTTTAAAATACCTAATTCAACGTATAGTTCCACATCAAGCAAAAATAAATTAAGTACTTTTAGAAAAATGTCATTCAGATTCTTAGGGACTATCTGTCATTGCTATGGGACTATCTGTCATTGCTAACTTTTCCTTTGTTTATTTTTTATTTGTGTTTCACATATTCCACATGTATAATTTATAAACTAGTTCAGAATGATGTTCTTAATCCTCTGAGTGGCTATTTTTGAAATCCCCAAGAGGCCTTATGTATAACTAGTACATATTGCAGTTTTAATATAGGATATTCTGAAATTTATGTAGTTCAGTTGATTTTATATAGTGTGACATTTCAGTTTAGAACTGGTGTGATTAGCATATCCTTGATGGCGTTTCCTATACAATTACAATCAATTTTGAGGCCTGGGCTGGAAATCAGATAACCTGTTTTTTTAATCCTATCTGTGTTGTGTGATATTGGAAAGAGCATGAAATCTCTTTGGGCTAAAGTTTCCTCACTTATAAAAACACAGACTCTGCATATATAATCATCTTGATTTCAAGTAAGAATAGCCATATGTAAAATTTCTTTGAAGAAAGACAGGAAAGAAATAAGCATTTATTAATTACTTACAATGTACTAGGCACTATAGTAGCCATTTTAGTAATATTCAATTTGATCTTTACAACAAGCCAGGGAGGTAGGTGCTAATGTGATCCCTGTATATAGTTGAGAAATTTGAGGCATACAGAGGGTTAAGAGATGCTCAGGATCACACATATACTAAAAATATATGATTTGAATTCATTTCCTCCTGACTCAAGATCTAATATTTTCTCCACTGCAAAACATAGTTGCCTTTATTTACAAAATAAACAAATGTATACCAGATAATGGTATTGCTAGGTTCAGAACTAGCTAACAGTTTTCTTGATTAAGTGCTCCGAGGAGCATCTGCAATAAAGTAGATGCTTAGTAAATGTTTATTGAGCACTAGGCATGTAGCACATGCTAAGTAAGTATTTATTGATCTTGCTGATTAATAAATTTGTGTCAATAAATATAGAGTGGTACCTTATTGAGAAAAGGGACTATTTAGTTTTAATTTTGTTTTAATGTCTAACACAGCACCTCAGATCTTGGATCGACTTGTTTGGGCATGATTTGATATATAGTTCTCCCTATAAAAAGAAATGCCTGAAACCAAGCCTCTGAACAGAGTCTGATAGAACATAAACCCTTTCCAGCTCAAGATAGACAAAACTTCAAGAAAGCTCAGTCTCACTGGAATGAAAAGGGTGTTCAGCCGAGATTAGATAGACTCTGGGAAAGTTAAAAGAGGGTCTTAATCACAGCAAATCAGCAAATAAGACCCTCAGTCCTGGCTCAGTAGAGAAGCAAATGTGGGGGCAGCTTCTAGTTCCAGCTCAGAAGCCAAACTCTGGGAAACCAGGTATTTCCTCAATAGAGCAAATAAAGCTTCCCCCTTACTAACATAAGGGGCTCCTGTACTCATAGACAAGACATCAGGATTACCCAGGATCTGGCAGCTTCTACAATAAAGGACAGGAGGGCCTGGAATACCATATTCTGGGAGGCAAAGGACCTGCAATTACAACCAAGAATTAACTATCTAGCAAGAGCATCATCTTTCAGGGAAGAAGATGGAGCTTCAATGAAGTAAGAGACTTTCATTTCTATTGACAAAACCAGAACTAAACAGAAAATTTAATCTGCGAAGACAGGTTTCAAGAGAGTCATAGAAAGGTAAACAAGAAATATATATATATACACACACACACACACACACACACACACACACACACACACACACACACACACATATATATATATATATATATATATATATATATATATATATATATATATATATATATATATATATGCTAAACTGTTTACATACCTAGATGGGAAGACTATAAATTTAACTCTTTTAAAATAATTTTATTAAAGCTTTTTATTTATAAGACATATGCATGGGTAATTTTTCAGCATTTACCCTTTTAAGACTCTCTATTCCAAATTTTCCTTTCTTTTCCTCCACCCTCTCCGCTACATGGCAGGTAGTATAATATATGTTAAATATGTTAAAATATATGTTAAATTCAATATATGTATACATATTTATATAATTGTCTTGCTAAAAACATTTTGTTGGTCATTTCTTACAGAACAATAATATTCTATACCATTCATATACCATAACTTATTAAGCCATTCTCCATTTGATGGGCATCCACTCAGTCTCCAGTTTCTTGCCACTATAAAAAGGGCTGCCACAAATGATATTGCACATGTGGGTCCCTTTCCATCCTTTAAGATCTCTTTGAAATATAAGCCCAATAGGAACACTGCGGGGTCAAAGGGTGATAACTTTTTGAGCATAGTTTCACATTGCTCTCCAGAATGCTTGGATCCATTCACAGCTCCACCAACAATGTATCAGTGTCTCAGTTTTCCCACATCCCCTTCAACATTTGTCATTATCATTTCCTGTCATCTTAGCCAATCTGAGAGGTGTATAGTGTATCTTAGAGTTGTTTTAATTTGCAATCTGATCAACAATAATTTGGAGAACATTTTCATATGACTAGAAATAGTTTCAAATTTCCTGTTCATATCCTTTGACCATTTATCAATTAGATAATGGCTTGAATTCTTATAAATTTGGCTCAGTTTCTACATATTTTAGAAATGAAGCCTTTATTAGAACCTTTGAATGTAAAAATATTTTCCCAGTTTATTGCTTCCCTTCTAATCTTGTTTGCATTTGTTTGTACAAGATTTTTTAACTTAATATTTTTAAGGGCTGGATGCACTTAGATAACCAAGCACTTAAAAGTAATTACCAATTGGACAATAATCTATTAACATATGCTTGGAGGATGACCCTATTCAACTCTGTGCTGGCTGGATCTGTGGGTGTGGACAGAGAAGGGTGGGAGAGATCAGATGGTGGAAGTAAGACAAGAGCAATCATTTTTTGGCTGTGGAGAGAGAGAAAGGAGGTGTGGAGATTCCTATATCTAATCCCCTGATGGAGACCCCAAAAGACAAAAAATAAAGACTTTTGCTTATGCTGACTCTGGCTGACTCTAAAGTACCCAGGGTACTAACGTGGTTATTACATAATATAATTTAAATTACCTATTTTGTGATCAATAATGATCTCTAGTTCTTTGGCCACAAATCCCTTCTTCCTCCATAGTTCTGAGGAATAAACTATCCTATGTTCTTCTAATTTGTTTATAATATAATTTGTTATGTCTAAATCATGAAACCATTTCAACCTTATCTTAGTGTATGGTGTTAAGTGTGGGTCAATGCCTAATTTCTGCCATACTACTTTCTTATTTTCCCAGCAGTTTTTGTCAAATAGTGAATTTTTCTCCCCAAAACTGGAGTCAAACACTAGGTTTCCATAATAATTTATTATTTTGTCCTGTGAACCTAATCTGATCTAAAACTATATTATAAAGCATTGCTCACCAAAACCATTTGGTATTGGCTAAGACATAGACTAGTTGATCAGGACAAAATAGTCAATATGCAAAAAATGTTTGTGGCATTGTAGTGAGTAGAATCTGGAAATTGAAGGGATGTCCACCATTTGGAGAATAGCTGAATAAACTATGGTATATGAATGTTATAGAATATTATTGTTCTATAAGAAATGACCAACAGGATGAATACAGAGAGGCTTGGAGAGACATACATGAACTGATGCTGAATGAAATGAGCAGGACCAGGAGATCATTATATACTTCAACAACAATACTATATGATGGACATGACTCTCTTCAACAAGAGAGGATCCAAATTAGTTCCAATTGATCTGGAATGAATAGAAACAGTTACATCCAGAAAAAGAACACTGGGAAATAAGTATAGACCACAACATAACATTTCCACCCTTTCTGTTATTATTTGCTTGCATTTTTTTTTTTTCTTCTCAGGTTATTTTTACTTTCTTCCTAAATCTGATCTTTCTTGTGCAATAAGATAACTATATAAATATGTATACATATATTGTATTTAACATATACTTTAACATATTTAATATGTATGGGACTACCTGCCATCTAGGAGAGGGGGTGGAAGGAAGGAGGGGAAAAGTTGAAACAGAAGTTTTTGCAAGAGTCAGTGTTGAAAAATTACCCATGCATATGTTTTGCATACAAAAAGCTATAATAATAGTAAAAAAGAAGTGGGAGGAGGAGAAAGAGGAAAAGAAAAGGAACTATAGAGTAGAAAGAAGGCAGAAACACTAGTGATAAAGGTAAGAGCAGAAAAGAAGGTGTTAGAAGACAAAGTAGGGGGTAGAGTAGATTTAAAAACACAACTCCCCCCCCCAAAAAAAACCCCAACAAAACTCTATGGACAGGGTGGAAGGAGATAACAAAAGTATATACAAGGGAGAAAATAGGATATAGAGAAATACAGAGCTGATAATCATAACTGTTAATGTTAATGGGATGAACTCTCCCACAAAACAGAAGCAAACATCAGGGTGAATTAAAAAAAAAAACAATGATCCTACTATTTCACTAATATTTTCTACTAATTCTAATATTTTTGTTTATGAGAAACAAATTTTACACAGAGAGACACATATAATGTAAAAATAAAAAGGCTGAAACAGCTGAAGTAAAAAATGCAGAGGTAGCAATTCTGATCTCAGATTAATTAAGCAAAAGTAAAATAGATCTTATTTAAAGAGGGAAAGTACATCTTGATAAAGGGTACCATAAATAATGAAGTAGTAAAGATACTAAATATGTATGCACCTGGTAGAACAGGAAAATTTCTAGAGAAGATTTTAAGCCAGTTACAGGTAGAAAGACAGCAAAACTATTCTAATGGGGGTCCTCAACCTTCCAATCTCTGTATTAGAAAAATCTAACCATAAAATAAACAGGAAAGAAAAAAAAAACTAGGTAGGTTAATGGGATCCTAAAAAACCTAGATATGATAGACCTATGGAGAAAACTAAATGGGGACAGAAAGGAATACACCTTTTTCTTGGAAGTGCATGGCACCTTTACAAAAACTGATCATGTATTAGGGCATAAAAACCTCACAATCAAATGCAAGACAGCAGAAATTATAAATACTTTCTTTTGAGGCCTGGGAAAGATAAAATGAAAACCAAATGGAAATCAAATAATCTAATCTAAAGAATGAGTGAGTTTCAAACATCAAATCACAGAAAAAATACATTATTTCATCCAAGAAAAAGATAAAAATCACAATCATACCAAAACCTATAGGATGCAGCCAAAGCACTTCTAAGGGGAAATTTTATTTCTCTAAATAGCTATATGCATAAAATAGAGAAAGAAGAGATCAATGAATTAAGCATGCAATTAACAAAGCTAGAAAAAGAACAAATTAAAACTCCCACTGAAAGACCAAATTGGAAATTTTGAAACTCAAGAAAAGATTAATAGAATTCAGAATAAGAAAATCATTGAATTAATAGACAAAACTAAGAGTTGGTTTTATAAAAAAAACTAACAAAATAGATAAACCTTTGGTTAATTTGACCAGAAAAAGGAAAGAAAAAAACTGAATCAGCAGCATCAAGAATGAAAGGGATGAACTTACCACCAAAGAAAAATAAATTAAAGCAATATTTAGGAGCTATTTTACCCCACTCTGTGGCACCAAGTCTGACAATCTTATTGAAATGGATGAATGTTTACAAAAATATAAATTGCCCAGGTTAAGAGAAGAAGAAATAAAATACTTAAATAATTTCATTTTAGAAAAAGAAATTGAATAACTCATTGATGTCTAATGACTAAGAAAAAAATATTTCGTGCCAGATGGATTCACAAGTGAATTCTACCAAACATTTAAAGAAAAATTAATTCCAATAATATGTAAATTATTTGGAAAAATAATAAAGAAGTAGTACTGCCAAATTCCTTTTATGACACAAATATGGCACTGATACTTAAACCAGGAAGAACCAAAACAGAGAAAGAAAATTACAGACTTAACTCCCAATGAATATTGATGCAAAAATTTTAAATTAAATATTAGCAAAGAGAATACAGCCATTTATCAGCAGGATAAGAGACTATGACCAAGTGGGATTTATGCCAAGAAAGCACAGCAGGTTCAGTATCAGGAAAACAATAACTATAATCAACCATACTACTAACAACAAAACAAATCATATGATAATCTTAATAGATGCAGACAAAGCTTTTCAGCATCCTTTCCTATTAAAAACACTAGAGAGCAGAGAGATAAAGAGAATGTTCCTTAAAATAATAAACAGTATCTAGATAAAACCTAGAGCAAGCATTATTTGTAATGGAAAGAAGCTGAACACATTTCCAGTAAGAGTAGCAGTGAAATAAGGATGCTCATTATCAACACTATTATTCAACATTGTACTAGAAATTTTGGCTTTAGCAATAAGAAAAGAAAAAAATAAATTAAAAGAATTTGAAAAGGCAATGAAGAAATAAAACTATCATTCTTTGCAGATGATATGATGAAAGAATCCTAGGAAATGATTTAAAAGCCTCCTAGAAACAATTCACAGCTTTAGCAAAGTTGCAGGATGTAAAATAAATCCACACAAATCATCAGCATTTCTATATATTACTGACAAAGCCCATCAGCAAGAGATAGAAAGAGAAATTCCTTTTAAAATTAATGTAGACAAAATAAAATATTTGGGTGTTTACCTGCCAAGACAAACCCAAAAACTATATGAAATCAATTACAAAATACCTCTTACACACATAAAAATCAGATATAAACAACTGGAAAAATATTAATTGTTCATGGCTAGGCTGAGCTAATTGGTCTAATTGTTTAGTGTCATAATAATCAAACTGCCTGAACATCATTTTATAGAACTAGAAAAAGTAATAATAAAATTCATCTGGAAGAGCTAGAAGTCAAGAATATCAAGGGAATTAATGAAAAAAAATACAAAGGATAGTAGCTTATCAGTACCAAATCTAAAACTTTATTGAAAAGCAACATTAATCAAAACCCTTTGGTACTAGAAACAGAGTGGAGGATCAGTGGGATAGATTAGATATATATGACACAATAATCAAGGCCTAATCTAGTATTTGATAAATCCAAACTATAGCTTGTGGAATAAGAACTCACTATTTGACAAAAATTTCTGGGAAAACTGAAAAATAATATGTCAGAAACTCAGCATAAACTACATTCCAACCCCATACCAAAATAATATCAAAATGGATACATTATTTGGGCATAAAAGATACCACAAACAAATTAGGATAATTTATCTATCATATCTTTGGAGAAGGGTTATATGACCAATGAAGATCTAGGGAGCATTATGAAAGGTAAAATGGATAATTTTGATTACATTAAATTAAAAAAGTGTTGTACAAACAAAACCAACAAAAACAAGATTAAAAGGAAAGTACAAAGCTGGGAAAAATATTTAAGGCAGTATTTCTAAGATCTAATTTTAAATATATAAAGAATTGTGTCAAAGTTATAAGAATAAAAGTCATTACTCAATTGATAAATGGTCAAAGGATATGAACAGACAATTTTCAGATGAAAACATTAAAGCCAGTTATAGTTATATGAAAACATGCTCTAAATCCCTATTGATTAGAAAAATACAAATTAGGACAATTCTGAGGTATCAACTTACACCTCTCAGATTGGTTAAGATAACAAGAAAAGATAATGATAAATGTTGGAGCAGATGTGGGAAAACTGGTTCACTGATGCATGGTTGATGGAATTGTGAAATTATCCAAACATTCTGGAGAGCAATCTGGAACTATGCCAAGTTCCAAAGGGCTATAAAACTGTGCATAACTAATAATAATAGGTATAATTTATAAAATGTATATATTCTTTAGATAAACAAAAACTAAGAAACTTCTTCAACTGGAACTATCTTTTGCTTTTCTTTGTATTTTGACAGCTTAGCACAGTGCCTGATATAGAATGGTTAATTTGGGGAAGATAAGTAAGGGAAGGGGGAGGCAGTAGCAGCCATGATGGCCCCATTAAATGTGGTCATTGAACTAACTTTTTGATAGAAACTAGTTGCTCTAATAAGTTGATGTAGGGAGGGATTGTACTCTAGCCATGAGAGAAAGGCATGGATACAGGAGATGGAATTGCACATGTATGTGGGTAACACAGTATGGCTCAGTCACAGAGTTCTGGAAGTGGGTAATATGTAGGAAAACTGGAAAAGTTAGGTTGGAGTGGGCTGTGATTTGAAATTTGAAATTCAAAAAAAGTGGATATTTATATTAATCCTATAGATAATACTCTAAAGCCACCATAAGAAGGGATGCAATTTGGTCAACTTTGCTTTAGGAAAATCTTGTTTATTGTTTAGAGGATATTTAGCAAGGGGAGATACTGATCTTAAGAAGGTTGAAAGACAAGAGGTGATAAAGCTGTCAACTACAATTATTTTTGTGAGTAGAGAGGAGGGAGTGCATGTAAAGAATGTTGAGGAGAGAGGAAATATGCCCTGGCAACAATTTGGATAGGTGGGATGAATGGCAGGATTTGAAGGTGATACTAAGTGTGAACCAGGTAACTTGAAAGAGGGTTATTCCCTTAAAAAGAATAGGAAACTTTGAAAGTATGCAATTTGGGGGACATATTCAAAACAAATTCCCTCATTGTCCATGTCTAATAAATGTTTCAATGTGATTTCATGAGTATTTTTAAGTATGAGGAGATCTGCACATTTTTAGTGATCAGGGAGGGAATTAGTACCTAGAAAAGAGTTGAGAGAATCCCCTCTTTAGATATTAGAGAAAGTGAAGAGGATATAGTGGGTTTTGAGATATAGAAAAGGGAAAAAGAGGTAGCTCATGGTCAATTGCTGTTATTTCTCTACAGTTTAAGGCAAAATACTCTAGTTCAGAGGTTCAGGGAATGGGAGAAGAGAAAAGAAGATTTGGATAGAAAGACAGAGAATCAGTTAGTGATGAATAAAACTGCCTTGATTCATTGAAAGTCTACTTGAGATCAGTGAGATTGAATTACTTTCTCCAGTTCCATTTCACAGCATGTGAGTAGTAATAAAGAAGGCAGATGTGGAAGTAACACAAGGTTGGCATTTATCAAACTGTGAATCATCTGCTAGAGAAGGGGACAAGGGATTTGAATGGAGATGATAGGATAAAGTTTAACTGGTTAATTATAGGTTAAGAAGTGGAAAATGAAGAAAGTGACCAGAGTAAAGGTGATATGATATAAAAGCATCAGAAGGTATTAAGGAGTATTAATCTTGACATTCTTAATAAATCTAACCAGAAGATAAATTTAGTTTTCAACTAATTAGAATAAAGATTTACAGATTCTTCTAGAAGATGACTCATTTGGTTTCATTATTAATCCAAGAGCAACAAGAAGCAAAATTCTATAGGACCTCTTATCATCTCATATTGTAGTACTCATAAAAATGTTTGTCAAAAACATAATGAAAAATAATTGTAACATTTGTGCTAATATATATTACAGAGCATTAGAAGGTATAGAAATCCTATAGTATTCTCTATATAAAATCAGCATATAATTTAACACACAATTACTTCAATATATAGATCAGCCTTAGAAAACAAAAATGTGTTGGAAAATATGTTTTAGGAGTAAGAAATGTGAGTTTAATAAAAAGCTTTCAAAATATTTAGAAGCTTTGCACCAATAAAATATGAATATTTTCTTATATAATTCAGAAGATTCTGGTTACGGAGTATACCAAATAATGTCAAATATGGCATTAATTATATTTTGACAGAAAAAAATATTACTTCTCAATATGAAAGTCATTTCTGAATTATTTGTCTTTAATTGTCAGGTGACAATTTTGTTAGAATAAAATTAACATCAACACAAAAGTAGAAAAATGAGAAAACATGAATGTATGATTTGACATTGACTCTAACAATCTATTTAAATGAAATATTGCCAATGAAAAATAGAAAAAGGAATTGACATTGATGCAGACTGTCACTATTTCCTAAAGAATTATTACCAATCAATTTTCAAAATGCCAAAGAGTTTCGAATCTTTGTCATTCAACAACAAAAAGTTCTCTCTTTACTGAATGGAGATAGTAAAATTTTGAGAGAAATCTAGAAGATGTTAAACAATATAGGCTCAATTTCCTCATCTCTAAAGTGGGGATAGTCGATCATCTACCTTATAGGATTGTTGTGAGTATTAAATGAGATACCAAAAGTAAAGGAATTTGCAAACTTTAAAGAATCATACAAATGCTAATTCTTCTCTTCTTCCTATTTCTCTTCCCCCTCTATTATTATTATTAAACAATAAGAAGCAATGAATAGAAAGCAATTTTATATGAAACTTGAAAAAAAAGACTCAGGTAAGTAGACATACCAACAACACCTAAGGATAAAACCAAATAGAAATCACCTACAAGAATTGTAAAAGATTTTCATTATTTATATCATCATAGCCATGTTGTATGAGGGATTGAAAATAGCACTGAAGTACTAGGATAGGAAAAGGAGATGGACTTGATTGTGTGCAGAGAGAAAGTTAATCTTGGAAATGACAAAATTGAAGACCTTGAGAGATAGATATATTTGAAGGAGGGCAGAAATTTGAGGGAGAAAAATTAAATCTTAGAACTTATTAAAGAAAAAGAGACCTATAACATTAAAAAAAAAAACCAACCAAGCCGTAGGCAAAATTTGCTATATCTATATTTTTTCCGAGATTGATATACATATACTTTTCAATGGCATCCTTGATGAAAGTTTGAGAAAAGTGTAATAGGAATATAATAGGAATAGTAAATCCTGTTCTCCATCAGATGAGTTACTTATAGTCGAAGAACTCTCTAAATCATGTATGGACTACATGATTTTGCTATATATTTTTTTTTGGTTTATTTGTGGTCTATAAAACAGAATTTCATTAGGGAGAACAAAATGTTGTCCTAAAACTATTATGCTAACAATGTGTTTCATGTACATTCAAAATATTACAAGATTTCCCCTCAAATGTAAAAAATAAAGATATAAAGATAGGTCCTGATTAATACAAGTAGTAAATTTAATGAAATGGTCACATTATATTAAAATCACATCATTCAAAGTTATATTAAATATGGTAATTGACTATAGTAAAATGGAAATATGAAATGAAAAAATTAAAATATATATTGTTTGTCAAAGTTATACAATAGCAAAACCTTAGAAATATATATTTCTGGTTAAAGTTTTTTGCAAAGTATTCATAAAAGCAACATTAAAAAATTTTCTTAACGTTTCACTTAATGATAAGCCTACACTGAAAATATGATGGAAGTAACATTATTATACAATGGAAAAAACTTTAGAAATATATATATATATATATATATATATATATATATATATATATATATATATATATATATGTATGTATATATTTCTGGTTTGAGTTTATTGCAAAGTACTCATAAAACATTTAAAAATTTTTTCTGAACATCACACTTAATGATAAGCCTACACTGAAAGTATGATAGAAATGACATTATTATCATTTACAGCATTTTAGCAGTGTAGGCTGAACTGTCATCTCTTTCTTTAAATCTCCATAAATAGGCTGGCAGGAGCAAAGAACTTTATCCACATCTCAAACAAATTTGCATGCTGACATTCTCACACAATGAACTGAGTGTAGTTGGATGACCTAGACATTATGTAAAATCAGTGATGCTTTAAAACTCCATCTTATTAGCCTTACAATATTTTTAATACCTGGCTCCAAAATATTTGAAAACCAGTCTTCAAAAACAATTTTGGTCAGTCATGTTTTCTTTTTTGGCAACCAAAGAAATGAAAATGATCGATGGTTTCAACTTCCCAGACCAGGAGGATTTTGAGACTGATAAATATTCATTGATTTTAATTTAATAATTTATCTTTTAATTCAAAATCTCTTGAATTATATCCAATAAAATTATTACATGATTCCTTTTTCTTTCTTAGAAGAGCAAGTTATGGAAGGCATTCTTTCCAAGAAAAAAAATTGGTTCATCCATATTAAAAATTTATTCACCAGTGAATCCACCTTCTTAGACTATTTTCTTTAAACATTAAGTTATCTAGTTGCCACATCTTTATTTACACAGAGCAACTTTGACATTACTTTATGCAATAGAACACCACTTTTAAAGTGATTGAGGCAACTGATTTTTTCAATAAAAGTTTTTCATAATCCATTTTATTTTCATTTGCTTTCACTTTCTTATATAAACTTGAAGCAGTTGAATGGTTTTTGACTGCAATTTTTAATCCTTAGAACTGAGTCTGCATTTCTGTCACTTCAAACTTTATAGTTGTTTTCAAACCACAAAAAGCCAGAAATAACAACTTAGCCTTTATCTTTTATTTTATGCTTTCTTTAACTTTTTACTTATTTTTGATATTCTTTTTCTTTTTAAATGTTGAGTTCCAAATTCTCTCTCTCCTTATATCCATCTATACTCACTGGGAAGAGAAGTAATATGATATCAATTATGCATGTGAAATCATAAAAATATATTCTATTTTGGCCATACTATATTTCCAAAAAAGCAAGAAAAATAGACCAAGTAAGAAAATTATACTTCAATTTGTACTCAGAATTCATCTGTTCTCTTTTTGGAGACCGATAGTATTTTTCACCATGCATCCTTTGGAATTGTCTTGGATCATGATATTGATCAGAATAGGCAAATCTTCCACAATGTGTCATCATTACAAAATTGCTGTTATGATGCATAATGATATCTCAATTTTCCCTGCATCACTTTGGATTAGACTATAGAGATCTTGCCAATTTTTTCAGAAATTAGCCAGTTGTTATTTCTTATAACAAAATAGTACTCTATCCCAATGATAGGCCACAAGTCATTCCATTATTCTGCAATTGATGGGCAACCTCTCAATTTCCAAATCTTTGCCACCAAGAAAAGAGCTGCTATAAATATTTTTGTACCCATGAGTCTTCTTCCTTTTTCTTTTATATCTTTTAAATTCAAACATAATAGCATTATTTCTATGTCAAAGCACATGGACAATTCTATAGCCTTTTGAGTCTAGTTCCAAATTATTTTCCAGAATGATTGTACCAGTTCACTACCCTACCTATTCACTACTATACCTATTTTCCCACATCTTCCTCAGCACTGCCATTTCTGAGAGATGTGAGGTAGTAGAAGTGAGGAGATGTTTTAATTTATGTTTATCTAATCAAGTGATTTATACTGTTTCTCCATAGGAGTTTGTTTCTTGGCGGAGCCAAGATGGCGGAGAAGAAACACACGACTCAGTGAACGTCCTCACTCCCTCACAACCAATTAGATAAATTAAGTCTCAAAATTAGCTCAGGACTGATAGATACCACAAGGACTGGAAGCACGACTTACCAGCTGAAGAGAATCTGGAGTTTCAACAGGAAAGGTCAGTTCTCAGGGGAGGAATAAGAAAGACCAGCACAGACGGTGGGGTAGGGGCACACTGCGCCCATTGCGCTGGGAAGGGCTCTGGGATCAGAGAAGCCACTGAGGTAAAGGAATCTGGCACAGGCTGTTAGCTCTTCTCTGCTAATTATTTAGCAGTTCAGAAGAGAAAGCCAAAATATTTTAAAACTCAGATTAGATTTTCCCCGATCCTGGGGGGTGACTCGGTGGACTCGGCACCAGGGGGTGTGGCCTCAGCTACCTCCTGAGAATAGTTAAGAGACTGACAAGTGGGTGGATACGGCCCAAGGCAACACACACTGCCTAGCTTAGCTGGAGGGAGTGGAACTCAGCTCCAGGAAGTCCCAGAGAAGCGGAACCTTTGAACTAGGGACCGCGGTTTCTGGCAGACACTTCCAGTTTGAGCACAGGGGCTTCTCACGTCACCTGCTGCAAACATCCACTCCCCACCCGGACACATAGCCTGGGCTTCCTGCAGTCTTCACTATTCTACGCCCTCGAAGCACAGTAGTGCTAATCACCTCTGAGGCACTTACAGGGAGGGGGTGGGGAACTCTCTCCCAGAGCTCTATCTTAGCTCAGGCGCAGGGGCCGCTGCATCCATCCGGTCTGGGAGGAAGCTGGTAAAGAAGTAAATAATTTCCTACCCCAGGGACAGACCCCAAAAGATTTTTTTTAAGTATGAGCAAAAAAGCTAGAAAAACTATAGATTCCTTCTATACAGAGAAAGAGCGGGTATCCAACCCCGAGGAAGTTAACAGCAAAGATTCAGAAGATAACAACCTAAAGGGGAACGATTCCTGCCCCCCCATCACATAACTCTCTCCTAGAAGAAGCTCTTAAAAAATTGAGGGAGATCGAAGAAAAATGGGGAAAGGAAAGGGAAGCTATGAAATTGGAGTTGGAAAAAATAAAGAATTCACAGGAGATGCAGGGAAACAAAATTAGTGAATTAGAAAAGGTTAAAAAAACACAGGAAAGTAGGATTTCTGAATTGGAAAAGATAAAAAAGTCTCAAGAAAATAGAATTTCTGAATTGGAAAAAGAAAATAATTCTCAAAAAAAAAAAATTAGGGAAATGGAAAAAAATTCAATAGAGCAAAATAATTCATTTAAAAACGAAATTGGGCATTTACAAAAAGAACTAAAAACTGTGAAAGAAGAAAATAACTCCTTAAAAGTCAGGATGGAACAAATAGAAATGAATGATTCACAGAGAACCCAAGAATCAGTCAAACAAAACAAAAAAAATGAGAAGCTGGAGAACAACGTCAAATACTTACTGGGAAAATCTATAGACCTGGAAAATAGATCTAGGAGAGATAATCTGCGGATTATTGGACTTCCAGAAAACTATGACCAAAAAAAGAGCCTAGATTCTATTTTACAGGAAATTATCAAAGAGAACTGTCCAGAGATAATAGAAACAGAAGGGAAAGTAGATGTGGAAAGAATTCATCGAACTCCTTCTGAAATAGACCCTAAAAAAAGAACACCACGGAATATTGTGGCTAAGCTGCAGAATTACCACACAAAGGAGAAAATCCTGCAAGCAGCTAGAAAAAAACAATTTAAATACCAAGGTGCCACAATAAGGGTCACCCAAGATCTGGCTGCCTCCACATTAAAAGATAGAAGGGCCTGGAACCTGATATTCCGTAAGGCAAAAGATCAAGGACTGCAACCAAGAATGAACTACCCAGCTAAGTTTAGCATCTTTTTCCATGGAAGAAGATGGTCATTCAATGAAACAGAGGAATTCTATATGTTTCTAAGAAAAAAACCAGACTTAAACAAAAAATTTGATCTACATCCACAAGACTGAAGAGAAACAGAAAAAGGTACACAGAACCCTTGAGAACTGTAACTCTGTTGTGGGTATATAAAAAATACTCAAGGATAATTTGATTTTACTGATATAAAAGAAAAAAAGGGGGGTGTAGTAAAGGGAAGGAGGTCGGTTCAGAAAAAGGGGAAGGAGTGATAAAAAGAGGGAAACTACATCCCAGGAAGAGACATAGAAAATACACCATATCTGAGGGAACTTAGTGAGGGGGAGAATCATTGTGTGAATCTTACTCTCATCAGAAGAGGCTCAAAGAGTAAATAATTAACATATTTGTTTTTCAGAGAATTTTCTCTCACCTCATTAAAAGGGGGGAGAGGAAAAGGGAAAAGGAAAAGGAGAATAAGTGAAGGGACTTGGAGGGAGGGGGGAGGGATCCTAAAAAAAAAAAAAAAAAAAAAAGAGGGAGGGTTGCGCGTCACAAGGGGGGTCTGTAAATTAAATATCGGGGAGGGGGATCAGGGGGGTCAAGGGAAAAAAGCATAATCTGGGGATAATACGATGGCAGGAAATACAGAATTAGTAATTTTAACTGTAAATGTAAATGGGATGAACGATCCCATCAAACGGAGACGGATAGTAGATTGGATCAAAAAGCAGAACCCTACAATATGTTGCCTACAGGAAACACACTTAAAGCAGGGAGATACATACAGAGTAAAGGTAAAAGGTTGGAACAGAGCCTATTATGCTTCAGGTAAAGCCAAAAAAGCAGGGGTAGCTATCCTTATCTCAGATCAAGCAAAAGTAGAAGTAGATCTCGTTAAAAAAGATAAGGAAGGAAACTATATCCTGCTGAAAGGTAGCATAAATAATGAAGCCATATCAATACTAAACATATATGCACCAAGTGGTATAGCATCTAACTTTCTAAAGGAAAAGTTAAGAGAACTGCAAGAGGAAATAGACAGTAAAACTATAATAGTGGGAGATCTCAACCTTGCACTCTCAGATTTAGACAAATCAAACCACAAAACAAACAAGAAAGAAATTAAAAAAGTAAATAGAACATTAGAAAAACTAGGTATGATAGACCTTTGGAGAAAACTGAATGGCAATAGGAAGGAATATACTTTCTTCTCAGCAGTTCATGGATCCTATACAAAAATTGACCATATACTAGGACATAAAGATCTCAAAATTAAATGTAGGAAGGCAGAAATAATAAATGCCTTCTTCTCAGATCACAATGCAATAAAAGCTACATTCAGTAAAAAGTTAGGGGTAAATAGACCAAAAAGTAATTGGAAACTGAATAATCTCATCTTAAAGAATGACTGGGTGAAAGAGCAAATTATAGAAACAATTAACAATTTCACCCAAGATAATGATAATGATGAGACATCATATCAAAATCTTTGGGATGCAGCTAAAGCGGTAATAAGGGGAAATTTTATATCTTTAGAGGCTTATTTGAAGAAAATTGAGAAAGAGAAGATTAACGAATTGGGCTTACAACTTAAAAGGCTAGAAAAAGACCAAATTATAAACCCCCAACCAAAAATTAAACTCGAAATACAAAAATTAAAAGGAGAAATCAATAAAATTGAAAGTAAAAAAACTATTGAATTAATAAATAAAACCAAGAGTTGGTTTTATGAAAAAGCCAATAAAATAGATAAACCTTTGGTAAATTTGATCAAAAAAAAGAAAGAGGAAAATCAAATTGATAGTCTTACAAATGAAAAGGGGGATCTTTCCACCAATGAAGAGGAAATTAGAGAAATAATAAGGAGTTACTTTGCCCAACTTTATGCCAATAAATTTGATAACTTAAGTGAAATGGATGACTTCCTCCAAAAATATAGGCTCCCTAGATTAACAGAGGAGGAGATAAAGTGCTTAAATAGTCCCATTTCAGAAAAAGAAATAGAACAAGCTATTAATCAACTCCCCAGGAAAAAATCCCCAGGGCCAGATGGATTCACATGTGAATTCTACCAAACATTTAAAGAACAATTAGCCCCAATGTTATATAAATTATTTGAAAAAATAGGGGATGAAGGAGTCCTACCAAATTCCTTTTATGACACAGACATGGTACTGATACCTAAACCTGGTAGATCGAAAACTGAGAAAGAAAACTATAGACCAATCTCCTTAATGAATATTGATGCTAAAATCTTAAATAAGATATTAGCAAAAAGACTTCAGAAAATCATCTCCAAGATAATACACTATGATCAAGTAGGATTTATTCCAGGAATGCAGGGCTGGTTTAATATTAGGAAAACTATTAATATAATTGACCATATTAATAATCAAATTAATAAGAACCATATGATCATCTCAATAGATGCAGAAAAAGCATTTGACAAAATCCAACATCCATTCCTACTAAAAACTCTTGAGAGTATAGGAATAAATGGATTATTCCTTAGAATAATCAGGAGTATATATTTAAGACCGTCAGTAAGCATAATATGCAATAGAAATAAACTGCAACCTTTCCCAGTAAGATCAGGAGTGAAACAAGGCTGCCCACTATCACCATTACTATTCAATATAGTACTAGAAACGCTAGCCTCGGCAATAAGAGCCGAGAAAGAGATTCAAGGAATTAGAGTAGGAAATGAGGAAATTAAACTATCACTTTTTGCAGATGACATGATGATATACTTAGAGAACCCCAAAGACTCTGCTAAAAAGCTACTAGAAATAATTCAAAATTTCAGCAAAGTGGCAGGATACAAAATAAATCCACATAAATCCTCGGCATTTTTATATATCACTAACAAAATGCAACAGCAAGAGATACAAAGAGAAATTCCATTCCAAACAAATGTTGAGAGTATAAAATATTTGGGAATCCATCTACCAAAGAAAAGTCAGGAATTATATGAGAAAAATTACAAAACACTTGCCACAAAAATAAAATCAGATTTAAATAATTGGAAAGACATTCAGTGCTCTTGGATAGGCCGAGCGAATATAATAAAGATGACAATACTCCCCAAACTAATCTATTTATTTAGTGCTATACCAATCAGACTCCCAAGAAACTATTTTAATGACCTAGAAAAAATAACAACAAAATTCATATGGAAGAATAAAAGGTCAAGAATTGCAAGGGAACTAATGAAAAAAAACTCAGAGGAAGGTGGTCTAAGTGTACCTGATCTAAAGCTATATTATATAGCAGCAGTCACCAAAACCATTTGGTATTGGCTAAGAAATAGACCAGTAGATCAGTGGAACAGATTAGATACAAAGGACAAAAAAGGGTACATCTATAGCAATCTAATCTTTGACAAACCCAAAGATTCCAACATTAGGGATAAAAATTCATTATTCGGAAAAAACTGTTGGGAAAACTGGAAATTAGTATGGCAGAAATTAGATATGGATCCACACTTAACACCATATACCAAGATAAGATCAAAATGGGTCCATGATTTAGGCATAAAGAGGGAGATAATAAATAGATTAGAGGAACAGAGGATAATCTACCTCTCAGACTTGTGGAGGAGGAAGGAATTTATGACCAGAGGAGAACTAGAGATCATTATTGATCACAAAATAGAAGATTTTGATTACATCAAACTAAAAAGTTTCTGTACAAATAATACTAATGCAAACAAGATTAGAAGGGAAGTAACAAATTGGGAAAATATTTTTAAAAACAAAGGTTCTGACAAAGGTCTCATTTCCAAAATATATAGAGAACTGACCATAATTTATAAGAAACCGAACCATTCTCCAATTGATAAATGGTCAAAGGATATGAACAGACAATTCTCAGAGGAAGAAATTGAAACTATATCCACTCACATGAAAGAGTGTTCCAAATCACTACTGATCAGAGAAATGCAAATTAAGACCACTCTGAGATACCACTACACACCTGTCAGATTGGCTAAGATGACAGGAACAAATAATGACAAATGTTGGAGGGGATGTGGGGAAATTGGGACACTAATACATTGCTGGTGGAGTTGTGAAAGAATCCAGCCATTCTGGAGAGCAATCTGGAATTATGCCCAAAAAGTTATCAAACTGTGCATACCCTTTGACCCAGCAGCGCTACTACTGGGATTATATCCCAAAGAAATACTAAAGAGCGGAAAGAGACATATATGTGCCAAAATGTTTGTGGCAGCTCTTTTTGTTGTAGCTAGAAACTGGAAGATGAATGGATGTCCATCAGTTGGAGAATGGTTGGGTAAATTGTGGTATATGAAAGTTATGGAATATTATTGCTCGGTAAGAAATGACCAGCAGGAAGAATACAGAGAGGGTTGGAGAGACTTAAATCAACTGATGCTGAGTGAAATGAGCAGAACCAGAAGATCACTGTATACTTCAACAACAATACTGTATGAGGATGTATTCTGATGGAAGTGGAAATCTTCAACATAAAGAAGATCCAACTCACTTCCAGTTGATCAATGATGGACAGAGGTAGATACACCCAGAGAAGAAACACTGGGAGGGGAATGTAAATTGTTAGCACTAATATCTGTCTGCCCAGGTTGCATGTACCTTCGGATTCTAATGTTTATTGTGCAACAAGAAAATGATACTCACACACATGTATTGTACTTAGACTATATTGTAACACATGTAAAATGTATGGTATTGCCTGTCGTCGGGGGGAGGGAATAGAGGGAGGGGGGGTAATTTGGAAAAATGAATACAAGGGATAATATTATAAAATATATATATATATATATATTAAAAAAAAAAAAAAAAAAAAGGAGTTTGTTTCTTCTTCTGAAAACTTCTTAGTCATATCTTTTAATCATAAATCAATTGGGGAGTAGCTCTTATTTTTATCAATTTAACTCAGTTCTCTGTATAGTGGAGAAATGAGAATTTCATTAGAGAAATTTACTGTAAAATTTTTTATGACTTTGTTTTCTGTGGTGCATTTTATCAAAATCTAGTTTCCCTGATTGTCCCTTTTAATTAGCCCTATTTTTGGTTTTGCTTTGAATGAGATTATGATTGCTACCTCTGCAATGAATTTGTGAATTTCAGTTAAAATATATTAGATTCTGCTCCAGCAAGTTATTTTAACTCTGTGTACTTGTTTCAAGTATGCTTCTTGTAGACAACATATTTTTGGATTCTGGGTTCTAATCATTTTGCAATCTGTTCCCATTTTATGACTGAATTAATTCCATTCATAGTGAGAGTTATAATTACTATATTTGCATCCCATTTTCATCTGTTTCTTCTCTTTTCTTCTCTTTTTATCCTGATCCTCTTCAAAAATAAATTTTGCTTCTAATCACTGCATTCCCTAATCTGTTTTCCTCTTTGCATCCCTCTTCCCTTTCTCTTATCCGCTTTTTTTAAGTGTTCTGTGTCAACATCAGATTTTTCTATTTAGCTCTGGTCTTTTCATTAGGAGTGCTTGAAATTCCTTTATTTCACTAAATATCCAGTTTTGTCCTGAAGGATTTTACTTAATTTTGGTGGTAGATTTTTCTTGGTTATGATTCTTGTTCTTTTGCTTTATACTATATCACATTTCAAGTCCTCTCTTTAACATATAATTTTTTAAGCTTTGTGTGATTTTGATGATGACTCTATGATATTTGAATTGTTTTTTATAATTTATAATTATAATTTCTTGCAATATGATGTCTAGGTTTTTTTTTAATAGTTGTTTCAGTAATTATTAGAGTTTCTCCATGATTTATTTTCCAGGACAATTGACTTTCCAATAAGATAATTTACATTTTTTTCATTTTTCCGATCTTCTGATTTTGTTTCATTGTTTCTTGACGTGTCACAGAATAATTAGCTGGACCAATTCTATTTTTTTTATCAGAACATCTTTTTCTCTTTTCTTTCTTTCTTTTTTTTGGCTGAGGCAATTGGGGTTAAGTGACTTGCCCAGCGTCCCACAGCTAGGAAATTTCTAAGGCCAGATTTGAACTCAAGTTCTCCTGACTTCAGGGCTGGTACTCTATCCACTACGCCATCTAGCTGCCCCCACCAATTCTATTCAAACTTATATTAATTGTGGACTGAATGTACATTTATTTTAATGATCCTCTGATTGCTAATATCAAATGAGGAGTAAACAGATCACTAAAGGTTTTCTAAAAGTGTTTCCCATTGTCATGGTGGAGATATAACCAAGACTATAAAATGAAGGTTTTATGAAGATGCAATTTTGAATAATTTCTTGTTTGAGGAGGACAATGCTTTGACAACATTAATCTCTAGTCCTTTTCAGAGCATCCTAAACTAGATCGGTAATCACTCTAACATTTGGCCTAATTATCCACAAGTTGATAAAGTGTTCCTATTGTCCAGACTTTGATACACAGTAGCTTAATAACAAATAAATAGACTTAGTCCATCATCTATATCTTAGACAGATGTTGAGAATAGATATTGTGGTAAATCCAGAGTTGAACAGATGTAAGAGGAGATGTATCACCTTGAATACATTTCCCTTTAGGTATACAATTCCCTTTAGGAAACTGGATATTTTTTAAGGCCCACTTTTTCATGACAAAATTCTTCCAATGATGCTGTAGATATGTGAGTAAGGGAAAACTACAGTCTCTGAAGAGTTAAAATTGAGGGTTTTTACAAATGACAACAGAAAATTACATGGTAGTCATGAACAAACTGCAATATATTAAAATAATTGCACAGTGGAAGTGGAATAAAGGGTATCAACAGAGAGATATACAAGTGTAAAAAAATAAGATACTAATATAGCAAAAGGGATAATTAGTGAATGAACAACAGCATCTCAAATCTCTCACAGAAGATGTGTAGACAAATACTCATTCTCTGAGCTAATTTTTTCATACAAACTTGTTTGTTGTAGGTTCCCAGAGAAGGACCATTACTATATCATTATGAATGAATAAAATCTCCATATTTATTGTTCTAGTTCTTAACTCACCGTTAGTAACTTTCTTTTAAACTATCCATTCACAATGAAATCTAAAAAAATTTAAGCATAATAATTTACTTACCAATAAGACAAAAGAACATGTACTCATATATTTTTAAAAGTGCATAAAAATAAGTATATCATAAACCTCATATAAGCTTGGGTAACATACTTTCATTTGCAGAAACTTGCTAAAAAGGCACATGACTTTGAAATCCCATGAGCTGACATCTCTGTAAGAGCAAACTTTGTTACTTTTTCTCTGTTTTGGGAGTGGTTCATAAAAATTCCTTATCAAATGTAACTTTTATGTTGAACAGATGCTTACATTACAAAGCTGGCTTGATCTATGCTGTGCTTGACTAACACCTTATTGAGTAGGAAATACCAACAAAAGCAGTTGATCAGATGGTTGCTTCTCAGATTCTTTGCTTCCAAGATCATATGCTTCCCTGATTATATGACTTACTGCTTGACAACTACTGTAGTCTTCATTTTCAAATGAAGCTTATCTCTCTTTCTCTCCATCTCTCTCTCTCTCTCTCTCTCTCTCTTTCTCTCTCTCTCTCTCTCTCTCTCTCTCTCTCTCTTTCTCTCTCTCTCTCTCTCTCTCTCTCTCTCTCTCTCTCTCTCTCTCTCTCTCTCTCTCTCTCTCTCTCTCTCTCTCTCTTTCCTCCTTCCACACCCATACCCACACAAACTCATCTCTTTCTATATATATATATATATATATATATATATATATATATATATGTATTTGTCTCTCTTTCTTTATCTCTCTTTTTGTCTCTCTCCTATCTGTCTCTGTGTGTGTGTGTGTGTATGTCTATCTGTGTCTCTTTCTCCCCTGTTTTCTTTCTTATTTCATATTCAGATTTCTCTTTATAATAACTACAATTTAGCTCAATGATAGTAACCAAACTCTCATTTTCTCTCTATAACCAGATAAGTGATATTTCTGTCAAATCACTTGATATGTGCCCATATCATTTCAGTATATTGCAGTTTGTCATATACCAAATCGAGCAACAGGTTTCTTAGAACACTGAGCAGCCTTAACAACAAACTGCTGTATATTAAAGAGCAATACTGCAAAGGGGCAATATCAGCAATGTTAAGAGATCTCAAGGAACTTCTCCAGAATGTTGAGAAGATTGTTTATGTAATATTTATAAGAGCACATGGATGGGAGCTGTACGGTTGAGATGGGTCTTGGTTTGTATGTTGGAGGGAACACCCAAATTAATGAAATCACAAATCTATCAAATTAGCAAAAAATATAAGAATAAAATGGGGTCAAATGAGAGATTTAAATAAAGCCATTTAAGAAAATCTGAAGAGAGAAGGAGCAGGTCCTTGGATCAGAAAGTTACAGAGTGCAATGATGTGTAGAAGTAGATGCTTAAAGATGGAACATGACTTTTAATGAAAGTCGGAGGGGGGGATAACAAGCAGGATCCAGCCAAAAGAGAGGATACTGGAATGATATAAGAGGATCAGGTTTTGAATTATTTTTTTAATATACAGAATTCTGGCTTCATTCGATTCAATAAAGAAATTCAATTCAACAAAAATACAGAGTACCAACTATGGGCATAGCTCTGGGCTATGTGTATGTATATTATATATGTATGTATGTGTATATATATATATATACATATACACATATATATGTATATATATGTGTGTGTGCATGTATATACATATGTGTATATATATGTATATATATACATAAAATGTGTGTATGTGTATATATGCAAATGGACATAAGCAAATGACTTTATTTTTCTGAATTTGATGTTCTCCATTGGTAAAAAGAGGGGGCTGGAGTGAGATTTAAGTGATCTGTAATAAAACAGTAATCCTATGGGGGAAATGGGGAGGATGAAGATTGAATATGATACATTAAGACAAAATGTTTAGTTCCTTATTTTTAGCTATTTGGATGGAAAGAATAGCTTAAGCAATTGACACAGGAATCCATGAAGTACCAAAATAAAAGAAAATAAAATGTTTCTACTAAATGGGGTGATATTTTTGAGGTGTTTGTTTTTATATGATAGTCACTAAAATAAGACATCTGTGGATAGATCCTATTCTCTCTCCATGACTTAAACATCAAACGCACACATCATCTCAGGTTTTATTTACCAAATCCAAATGAACAATGATATATTCTTGAGTCATAAAGACATGTTGAATAAGTATGTCTATCCTAGGGTATCACTGTATTAAAAGATTTTATTGCTGCTTTCTCCTCTCTGAGTCACTACTAAAATACAACTGAAAATGGAACAATTTCTGATGCATACATTCTACAAGAATTCCTTGCAGTTTTGGGAAATACTCAAATTGGAAAAAATATTTATGTCTTACAGATACCCAACTACCTATATCTCTTCTATTCAATTATAAAATAGCTTATGCTTTTTGACTATTCATAAGTGTCTTATCCACCTATCCTACTGAACTGCAAGTATCTTAAGGGCAAGGAATGAGCTTATATATACATATATATGCATATATATACATACACACATTTTATATATATATATATATATACACACACATATATATATATACACACACACACACATATGTATATATATATACACACATATATGTATACATATATATATATATACACATACATATATACATACACATAGCCCAGAGCTATGCCCATAGTTGGTACTCTGTATTTTTGTTGAATTGAATTATTTTATTGAATCGAATGAAATCAAAATTCTGTATTTATTACACTTGCTATGAGAGACTAAGCTCATCTCAATAATTTAAATGAAAAAAAAAAAGCTCTTTCAAGTCATATTCTAGAATCAGTACTCTTTCAGACCTATCTATTATGCCATATATAGTTATTAAGTTAAGAAATGAAATTGAGGGTTAGTCTGAGACCCAGCAAAATTCTCAATGACAAAAGAATGATTTTACCATACATTTAACTTGACTATGGCAGGTAAAGGGAGGGGAACATTAAGAAAGCATTGAAACCAAAAAGACTAGTTTTTCTGGTTCATTCTGACTTTTTAAAATCCACTAATGGGAATGTCCTATTTGCTAAGCATTCATGTTAATCACAGTTTTACTCTGCATAAAATAAGGATTAAGCTTCTGAGATTCTTACAAGAAGAAAAAGGGGAAAGGGAATGATGCAGATCACAGTTATTCATCTCTTTTCTATTACTCCCTGTGGTAGGCACTGCTCCCTACCTTAGTCTGAGAAGTCACTCTCTTTCCAGATTTTGTGACCCATTGTGTTGAAGGTAGACTCAGTTTCATAGTAAAGATCAGAGCCTATACAGGACACAACAGTGACATCAGAAACCAAGATTAAGAAACAAGAGGTACAAGGTGCAGGGAGTGATAAGATGTCAAAGTAAGATTTTGAATAAGTAAAAGGGAAACTCTCATAGCTCTCCTTCCACCCCCCATTGACTGAAAGAAGCAGAAATATTTTGAAGGGCAAGCTTCTTGAAAACAGTGACTATGCTTGATAAACTTTTTGTAAATCCCCCTCCCCAATGATGTTGCATTCAGTACAGTGGAAAGAGAACTAGATTTGGAGCCAGAGGGGTCTGAGTTCAAGACCTACATCCCATTATTGCAATCTGTATACTTAATACTTCTTAGGTTTCAATTTTCTCCTCTATAAATAGTGGATGTTAGATTCCATGACTTCTAAGCTATTGGATTCAGTCTTATAAATTTTATCTTATATTTGTACATCTTATATTCTATAACTCATATTTTATATTTGGTAACTAATATTACATTTTATCTTATATTTTATTCCTTGTTTCAGCCTGGTGATAAATTATTTCTAGTAATAAATTATTTCTGGTGATCACCTCTTCTTTACTTTATATTATGTCTCATATAAATTGCTTTCTCCTCTTACCTTAATCATGAGCTCACCAAGAGAGCACTCTCCTGCCAGGACAACCAAGTCCCTGTTGTTAGGGAACCATCTGTTGGAGCCCAACTCCACTGAATACTGAGAGTGTGAATGAATAGCCGAGTCCAGATGGAAGATACGCTTTGCAGACTCGCTTCTTAATCTAAATGCCAGACTTAATATACCTTTTAGGCTGGTGTTACAAAATTAGCTAGCTTCAGTTGAAGTCATATTTCTCCAGGGTTAATGCACATTCAATACTTTGACAATTCAGTATCCATTTTATCAATACCAAGATACTTATGAACATAGAATTATAAATAGCCTAGTTGTTATGCTCATCAACATCAACAGAATTATAAATAGTTGTGATATTTTATCAATACAAAATATTTGTTGAAATAGTAGTAAATAGCAGGAATTATCATACTAATGTTTTTAACTCAATTATGTCTTTAATTCATTGTTGAGGGGTAAACAGTATACTTAAAATGCCATGTTCCTATTGCATGCATTCTCCATCAAAATTATCCTGAATTTACCAAATATGTCTTTACAATTATTAAAGAGATGGTGAGCTAATCATTTGAATTGCTTTGCCCTAACAGAGAGCAGGTCCCGAATAACACTTGGACCAGACCCCTGCTGCCCATGAACATTGGAGACCAGTGGTCAAGAATGGTTATCCATTCTATCTATCCAATGAGAAGGCTCAGGTCTCTTGCTTTTAAGTCCTGGACCAGCAGGAAGCTGGTCAGGTTCCAGGAGCACATGGTGGGAGTTGGGATGACTCCCAGGTTGTCTGGGCCTCTCCCTGCAGGGATTAAATAAATGCTTTCTCTTTGTACCTGAAGATATCTCTGATTAGTTAATTGGGAAAGGGAGTTTTGCACCTGTCCCCCACATACAGTTTATGGGGACTTGGCCCCAATCTGGCTTCTCAGAGAGATGACTGGGATCCTGATTCCAGGTAGGCACTAGGTTGGGTTATCCCCCAACCTTGAGATCAGACTCTCAGTCTCCCTCTCTGTGAAGAATGGGATAAGGAGTGACTCAGATACAAACAGAAGACTCACAAGTCTGTGCTCTGAGAGGGGGGTGGGCCAACTCAAATCTTTGGAGCAAAAGGAAAAAAAAGTACACCTGGGTATTTCTGTTGTATGTGGGAAAGTGGGGAAGGGATGGTCTCTGCCATGTAATTTTTTTTTCTGTTTGTCTTTGTGCAGAATGTCTTTGCCATGTTTGTTCTGTGAGAAAGGTCTGACTTTCCTGTAGGCCCCAACTCTGGCCAAAGTTGGAGCTTTAGGAAAAGTCCATTGGGAATAATGGTTGGGGAATTTGGCAATTGATCATTTCAAAATTTCAAAGCAACCTGCTGTCTAAAGGAGGGGGTGGAGGGAAGGAGGGGAAAAGTTGGAACAGAAGTTTTTGCAAGGGTCAGTGTTGAAAAATTACCCATGCATATGTTCTGTCAATAAAAAACTATTAAAAAAAAAAGAAAAAGGAAAATAAATTCAAAGCAATTCAATTAAATTGGGGAGGATTATGGAGAGAGTGAAGAGAGAGTGAAGCTAGTTTCTTTCTTTACCTTCCTCATTCCCTGAGTGCAGCAGGGCCACATGGGACTAAAGGGAGTGAAAGAAACTATGTCTAATCACTTTAGTGAAAATTCGTTATTTGAGATAAGCAGTTTTATATTATTGAGAATTTAAAGCTTATTTGATTGGATTTTAAGTTAAAATATGGGTTATTAAAACAAAGAGCCCAATAGCTTACCATAGGGGAGATCGTGTTTGTATTTCCTTACTTAGATGGCATGTTGCTTCCTAGAAGTATTCGGTAATTTGTAAACTATGAGTTATGCCTTAAAATTGTTAGCTCTGTGGATATATGTATAAATTTTATGAAATTTGGTTCAAAGTTATTTAATTGTGAATCTTAAATTTTAAAAAAAGTGATTTAAAGACGGGACAAGATTGATTTCCAAAGCAATTCATAGTTTAAATGGAGCCTCGGCTTATAAGGGCTAAGTATGTCACAGAAGGATTGAGCATGTAGGCATCGGAGGAGATAGAGATGGGACAGGGGAAGAGATGGCATGAGAGAAGGAAGAAGAATGAGAGAGGAAAATGGCTTGCTGGAAATAGGGGACAAAAAAGGCACAAGCCCCTTGTGAATTTGCCATGGGAAAGGAGATTACCCCATGAGGTTGTGGCCTATCTTTAGCTGGCAGATTGGATTCTGGGGGATTGGGCACCCTAAAAAAGGTTAGCTGTGAGAAGTAGGGGCTGTGAAGCATTGTGGAGTTGGGAGAAATGCCATGTGGAGTGGGGGAAAGGCTTTGTCAAGTGAGAGTCTAATCCCTCTCCACCATTAAGTGTGCAGCTCTGTTGAAACATTAATTGCTTATTCTGCTTAAAGGAAGAGCCTACATTTACATGGTGTTAATAACTGAATGTGTTATTTTTATTTTATCACTCTATAGCTGCTCTAAGAGGTTTGTTGGAACTGTAAGTTTTCTGAAAGCAATTTATTTCTACTAAGGTATCCGGTCTGTCTTCAGCAAATTATTAAATGTTCATCTAAGTGAATAACAGTCTCCTTGTTTAAGGAATATGATAACAAAAAAACAGAGCAGTATTTTAATCTGATTCTGATAATTTGATAGGGTTATTTCCAAAAGTTTAATTTTTTTTAAGAATGAAGAGATTATTAATGTTAAATCTGAAAGCTTCTTTTATGGGGAAATAGGATATTCTATTTGAGTTTTAATTGATTCTATTGATTCATCTTAAAGTTGTACTATTATTTAAAGGGACTCTAAGAGTAATAGTTTTTGTCTTTGTCCCTTTGAAAATGTTTCTGTTATGAACAATATACAATTTAGAATTCTTCTATGTATTGGGTATTTTAAAAGCAAAATGATCTGTGTAATGTTGAACTTAGAACCATCTACTTAGATATGAAAGATAAGCTGTATAAGTTGTGAACTTTCTAGGATAGATCTCTTACTGTGATCTTTGAGAGCTAGAGTCATCTGAAACTTTGATTAATGGTAATTGCTGTAGAAGACAAAATCTTTTGGGACTGCAGCTGATATTTATTTGGAATTTTAAATTCAGGTATGACTATCTGAATAGATCATCAAACCAGTGCTCCACCATCTGAAAGGAATATGCCACAAGCTGCTCAGAAGTTGTTACAGGTGGAAGTTAGTATCTGGGAATGAATTAGAAGGATGATCTTAGCCTCTGCTGAAAGTAGGATCTTTCTGACTCAGTTTCCCAGTGGCATTCTTTTGAATGAGAGCCACCTGATTATTCCTGAGTCTGGATTCAGGTGGAAATGTTAAAAATTAGGACAGTTAACTGAAATAAAACTGCTTTAAGAAAATCAAGTTCTTGGTTTTTCCTCTTATAGCAAATGTCTATAATCAATGCAAGTGAGCAGTGGAAGATATAAAACACAATATAAGTATACAGATATTTTAATTTGCAGCTCAGCCTTGGAGGACTTTCTGGTTGCTGCTATAACTTCTTTTAACTCTTGCTTCCTGGGGCTAGAGTCTCTTTATCTAAAGGGCTACTTCCTCCAAGTATTTGGGGCCACTCCCACTTTCCCTTTTGTTCATTGAGATAAAGCAGACAATCTTATCATTCCCTGATTAGTCTAAGTTTGTTGTTGTTGTTGTTGTTGTTGTTGTTGTTGTTTTAAGACCCAAATAGTTAAATTAATCTGCCTACAGTCTTTTATACTGTATGTTGATGGAAGATGGAGCTAGATCCTTGGGGTCTCTAGAACCCCTATCCTAGAGCCCTTGCTTACTTATCAAAGTTCTATATTGACTTCAAATGCATTTTTCATGTTTTGCATGATCATGGGGGAGGCTATATAGAAAAAAGAGAATTTTTGACATCCAAACAATTCTCCATTAAGTATGCAGAGAAAAACGATGACTGCCAGCTATCCATGGACCTAGAGAGGTTTCTATTGTTTCTTAATGAAAGGGAATTCACTTCAGGTGAAGGGAAGTAGGCTTACTGATCAGCTGCCCATGTTGCTGATTGTTTGGCCCTGACCATGGCAACTTTAATTCCCTGACTCCTACATTCCCTCATATAGTTCCCAGGCAAGTAAATTCTGAAAAGGGCCTGTACATGTGTCCCTTGCAGGGGCTTCAAACTGCTTTAGGTTTTTAAAATGCCTGTACAAATTGGGTAAAAAACCTTCCCTTATAAGGCTCTAGGGTTTTTGCTGGGAGAGATCATATTCACTGAAGGGCACATGATCCACCCATTGCCCCTACTCCTTTAAGGAAACAAAGGCAAGAATTTGGGAAAACATTCTTTGGTGTCTATCCTAGGAAAGCTGTTTGGATGAGAGGCATTAATTATAATCTCATCTCCCTCCCAGTCTTCTGGGTGGGGTTTCTGGTTATTGGCCCTAGTAATTTCTGTATTAACTCTACCTTTGTTTATTCTTTCTCTTTTTTCTACTTAGTCCTTACATTTTAATACACTTGTAAGAGTTGCTTCTTCTAGACTCGGAGTCATGAAATTCCAACCATTTGGTCAACCTGAAATCGAACTGATTCTGACATTCAACATGTCTACTGTCTACAAGTCACTTATCTTCCCTCTTCAGTCTGGACCCCACTGGGTAGGGCCAGCTCTACGCCCCTTGTCAGCCTGAAGCAGCCCCAGAAGATGAGTCTGTCCCAAATAAGTCTGCATCTGCACTGCTTGAGGGGGGGTTATGTGCCAATGGCCCTGAGGCCCCTGGGCCTCCACAGTGCTGGGTCTATGGCTGCCATCTGTTCTGTGCCATCTGCACATCTGTTCTGTGATGACTGGTGGAAGCAGGGTCTGATTCCTGCTCAGTTTTAAGCAGCAATATCCTCTCACCTGCTTGCTTATGCACTTAATCCCTAGAGTAGTTCCAGATTCAGCAGAGTTCAGGAGTAGCTAAAGTGATTCCTGAAAGCTTCCACTGATGTGAGAGTGTTGGTTCTAAATGATAGAGGGCAGATTACAGTTAGTACTGAAGAAGGACTAGCCTGAAGGCCCAGGTCACAGAGACACCCTAGTGAAAGATGTATATGTTGGGGTGAGAAATCTTCAAACAGATAAACAAGAGGGGGCACTGAATGGGACTGATTGGATGAAGTATTTCTCAGTATTGAGTTACATGATCCCTGTTCCCAGAGCAGGGATGCTGGGGGAAGGGGGGGTCACATGATCTCTGGAGGGATAAAATTTGAACCCTGGAATACAGAAAGTTGCAGGAAGTGACATGACCTGGGGGAGGCTGCCAACACTGGTGACCATTGGTCAGGGATGGTTACGTCCTTTTAGTCTATACAACGAGAAGGCTTGGGGTCTCTTGCTTTTAAGTTCTGGACAAGCTGGAAGCTGGCCAAGTTCTAGGAATACATGGTGGGAGTTGGAATGGCTCCCAGCTGTGTCTGGGCTTCTTTCTGCAGGGATTAAATAAATGCTTTCTCTTTGTACCTGAAAATGTCTCTGATTAGTTAATTGAGAAAGGGGACCTTGCACCCTTCCCCCCATGTATAACCTGTATTCCTTTTAAAGATATATTACAGTTATTATGTAAATTTCTTTTTTTTTCCCTTACTCCTTTTCAAATACTCTATAATCCAGTGACTCTGGTCTCTTTTCCATTTCTCACAGAACACACACCTTCTCTCAACCCCATAAATGTTCACTGTTGCTTATGTTTAGAGCTCTGTCTCTCTGTATCTGTCTGTCCTCATTTCTGCCTCTTAATTTCTCTTGTTTTCCTCAAGTCCCACCTAAAGTCCTGTCTCCTACAAGGCCTTTCCAAGTTCTCTTTACTTTTACTGCCTTTTCTTTTGAGATTATTCTCAATTTATTTTTTTTGTATAAAGTAATTTTCAAGCTATCTCCTGCATTAAATTGTGAGTCCTCAGCACTTAGTAGTTAGTGCCTTGCCTATGGTAGGCATTATCCTTGACCTGACTTTACAGCATCTATGATTTCCTTAACATATGAGACTGCTCCTTCCCAAACTATTATCCCTTCCAAGTTTTGGGAGATGTATCCACTACCTCATAAAATGTAGGAAAATCATCAAAAAGCCTTTTTTTTCTAGTTATAAACAACTCTGAATTAGCTAGTTTGTTCCTTACATAATAGATATTGAGTCTGGCCCATCAATGATCCTATATTTACTTTTTATCTCTGAGAATATCTATCAACATGTATAAAGGAATAAGTATTAACAAGCACCTACTATGTACTGTGAACTATGCTAAGTGTTGTATGAATATCATCTTATTTGATCTTTACAACAACTCTGGGAGACAGGTGCCATTATTATCTCCATGAAAAAAATTAGGCAGATAGAGGCTGAGTGATTTGTCTGGTTACTAGCTGTGACCAGCTAATGAGTATCTGAGACTTCCTGCTTCCAAGCCCAGCACTCTCTCCACTGTACCAATCTAGCTATATAGCCTTCAAATTTTAGGATTACCTCCAAATCACGAGTGATCAGAAGAGAACTTCAGTAAAAGGCTCAATAAAAACTTGAATTTATTTGAAATGGATTCTGGGTGCATGATATTAATTTTGCTTTATTTTATAGTATCAAATAGCCATTTCATTTTCCTTCTGGATTATGTTCCCTTTCAATTCTCTTCTGCTTCAACTCCAATCACTCCCCAACCACTGCTCAGAAGGAAAGTATAGATTATTGTTTTCCTTAGAAATCTGTCTTTGGTACATTAATCATTCTCTTTCAAGTGAGGAAAATGGAAAGACATAAACAGAGAGGGGGAGGCAAAGATATTAGATAGACAAAATGATAGAATTAATTTGCTAATAATTGACAATATGGGTGAAAGATAAACTCATTCATTTAATAAGTATGTCTTGCATACTTATGTGTACATAGCACATAGCTAGGCACTGTGTTGGATGTGCTAGGGTGAGTGGTGCATGAAGAGGTAGGTAATAGGTAAATATTAAAAATATTTTTTGTACAAGCTAAGGATGATGAGATCAGAATTTTCCTTTGTTCTCTGATGGGAGAACAAGAATACATTTTTTTTTTTATTTTAAAGCATTTTCTGTAAAGCCCACTTAAAAGTCCAAAACCACCCTTTTGCAGAAAAAGCAAACAGTGCTGTCTAGACTCAAATGCTATGTATGACTAACATATATTTAAGACAATCTAATAAGGATAATTATAAACTTTAAAGTGAGCAGGAAAATTGTTGTCTATTCATTCCTATTAGTGACCTTCCTGCCCACAGCTATGTGTAAGTCAATTAGGCTTGTGTTCAATTACAGTGAGGACTCAGAGGAGTGACGAACATTCTGTGACGACATCCCAAGAGTCTAATCTTTAGGATCATGTTATCATCCTGTTTGAAAGCAAAATTAATAGGTCTTGACACAAGACAAAGCATCCTCTTATGACTAGTAGGAAACATCGGTAAGTCCTAAAGTAAGATTCCAAAGGGTGGAAAATGAATGGGGATGTAACAGCCTATTATTATAATTTTCCCTAACCCCCTTCTGGAGATGACTAGTTTTTCCTGTCTCTCACACCTCATAAATTGACCTGCTCTTGTTAGAGTATTACATTCATTACTGGGTTCTATTAGCTGCCCTTGAAATAGTTCTTACCACAGCAAAATCATTCACTAGGTAGACTACGTTCTTCATGTCTATCCCATCTTTCTTCTCCCCTCCCTTCCTTTTTTGGAATGGCTCCTAGTGTGAATTCATGGCTGCTCAGGAATTCCAATTTTTTTTTTCCACATCAAACCTTCATGGTACAGTTTTTGCAAATGAGAAAGACTATTTCACTTGCTTGGGGTTTCTATTTCTATCCATGAAAGCAGCTAGGCTGTGCAGATTTAAAGTCAGGAAGACTTGCATCCCATTCTCAGTCACTTAATAGACTTGTGGTCCTAGGCAAATCATTCAATCTCTGTTTGCCTTTTTTCATCTGTAAAAGAACACCCCCCTCAAAAAAAAAAAAAAATAAGGTGATCACTCCTTCCCTGATTGCTCAAAAAAGAACTGAAAACACCATAAAAAAGGAAGTGGTCACACCCTCCCTAACTTCTCAGGAAGGAAGAAGAACACCAAAGGAAATAGGAAATCAAATCAGATTAGCAGGTTTCTGAAGGGGCTCACTCTTAAAACAGGTATACATAA
Source organism: Sminthopsis crassicaudata (assembly GCF_048593235.1). Classification (NCBI taxonomy): domain Eukaryota; kingdom Metazoa; phylum Chordata; class Mammalia; order Dasyuromorphia; family Dasyuridae; genus Sminthopsis; species Sminthopsis crassicaudata. Next base: position 563,175,155 of record NC_133619.1, read on the forward strand.
TCCATCAATATGGGAAGTATTACACATAATTATATAACACAAGCTAGTAGTGATGTAATAAATAACATGAATCAACATGAGAAATTATACATATCCATAAGTTCCAGAAATAATCCAAAAGGAATCCATTGTTCATTAGTTCATGTGCCAGGAATCCAATAATTCCATAATTCCTGCAAGTTTTGAAGTCCTGCAATAGTCTTATCTTGTGTTAGGGAATCCAATGATTCCTGCAGATTTTGTTCTTAGGTCTTTCCCTTTGATTCCAGCTTTTTCTCTTTTTCTGTCTCTCTCTGATGGACAAGGCGAATATGGTTCGTGGGCACCCCTCTGATTCCTTCTCCATCTGTGGAAATACGAGCAAACCCTCTCCCCCAAGCAGTTAACCTATCTAGTTCCCTTCTATTTATCACTTTTGGGATTTCTCCTCATTACCTGGCAATTATATTGAAGCTGATTGCACTGGACACTGCCCTGTTGGTTTAAAAGGCCTGTATTCCTCCCAAGTGTAATCCCTTTCTGCTGTCTGCTTGCTTTTCTGTTGGTTGATCATGATCTGATTGCTTTTCTGTTGGTTGATAACATCAGAGTCCTGACCTTCTAAAGACTTTCCGAGTGTAAACTCAGCTGCCATCATGCCCCATCTGTCTTTTGAATATCTTGGAGCTGGGCCCTGCCTCTCATTTCCTTGGGTCAATCTACATTCTGAGTCCCAGTAGAAGCCCTTGTGGCAATTTGGACATAGGGTTTTAGGTCTTCTCTCATCCTGTCTTCTCACTCTATCTCCATATCTACACTGAGCTCTTAGATGTCCAACTTTTCCACATTGAAAACACTTACGAGTTTCTCTAGAAGTCCCTTGCCAAGAGGGACCCTGTCTTCCCATGTTCAGCATGGTCTGGGCATAATAAGCATTTGTGTCCACTGTAGCACAGTGCCTTATGATCTCCTCTAAAGGAGCATCTTTGTATAGTCCCCATATAATTCTTTTGCAAACCTCATTGGCATTTTCCTTATCTAGATGTCTGGTCATTCATTATTTCTGTAGCTGCATTTTCTCCAATGGTTCTTGTTACACCTGTTTGCAAACGTCCCACAAAAGATTCATTGGGACCTTGCTCTATTTTTGTGAAGGCTTCACCTCCATCTTTCTGTCTGTGGAGAAAACACCAAGCTTTTATTGCAGCCTTAGAAATTTGCTCATACAATGTTATAGGATAATTAATCTGTGCTGAATTTTCTCCATACTGACTTTCACTGGCTAGTTGGTCAAAAGTGACTTGTACATTAACTCTTATTTACCCATTGCATCTGACTTGAATCCTACAAAAAGGAATGTGGATTAAAGCATAATTTCTTTATCTCGTTCATTTGTTTGCTTTTTCTTTCTTGTGTTTTTATTATTTTGATTTGATTTTTCTTGAACAACATGACAAATATGGAAATATGTCTAAGAGGATTATACATGCTATACATTCCTATCAGAATGCTTGCTGCATTGAGGAAGGGGGAAATCCATCTTTGTGTTTGTTTGGAAAAATAAAATACTATTGAGAAAAGTATTTCTCCTGTATTTTCTCCCACAAAGAACAAGTTGTTAAACTTTTACCAGCACAACAGTGGATGTAAATTGTTGTTTTTGAAGTTTAATAATGAAGGGGAAATAAGAGATTAGATTACAGATTGAGGTTATAGCAGGGTTAACAAGAGGGTGTTTGTGTGTATTTATGTATATGTATATGTTTGTATATGTATGTGTTTGTGCATATGCATGCACTAAGAATATGGTAGCTTGTAACATAACTGGTGACTGAGGGGAAAGGATGAGTTAAGTTGAAATTGCATGATAGATTGTGGGGGATAATTGATGGACTATTTCAGGAAGAAGTAGGAAGTCATGGGACTAAAAGCATATATGAACCAAATTATTCTCTGAGAATGAGAGAAAGAGTTAAAACTTTATGGCAATATTTGGTAAGTATATTCATGTATTCATCATATTCCTTTCTATATTATATTTATCTAGAGGGTAGAAAAAAGAATTTCTTCTGAAGCCTCCATCTCAAAAGAGTCCCCCAGCCAGTAACTCTTCATTTTCTACCACTTCCTTTCTCTATTTTTTGGACTGAATTTCTTTTCTCTCTCCCATCCCTTAACCTTTTGTTTGTTGTCTTCTTCATTAAATTGTAAGCTCCTTTAGGGCTGGGATTGTCTTTTATATATTTAAATCTCCAGCATGCAACACAGGGCCTGATACCTAGCAGGCCTTTAAAAAATGTTTATTAACTGAACTATTTGTGTTTATAATCTAATGCTTCTAGTAAGTTGCATTGAGGGCAGAGAATAGTGTCTTGTTTGTCTTTTTATATCCTTCTGGTCCTAGAATGTGACTATGCATAAAATTTTTTAATACATTCAGATAAATAAGCAAAATTGGTTTGCTGTAAGTAAATTGAGCAAATTTCCCAGTTCCATAAGTTTCAACTGACTCTTTTAGATTTTATTCCTGAATTTATTTGTATGGACCAGGTAGGCTAAACTAAGTTGAGGATAACCAAAAGGCTTCAAACCCATTGAAAGAATTGAGGGAATATCTCCCCCAAGCATGTGACTTCTCCCAGAAGAATGAGATAAGAAAATTTGTTCCAACAGTCATGAAACAGATATTGTACTTAGAGCTTAGTCAGATATCAAAGACACCAAAGTCATCCACTGCATTCTCCACATTAGCAGTCATCCTGAATTTTTCCTGCCGCTGGATTTTCAATGACTGAAAAAGAGTGTATCTAATGACTTTGTGCAATTACCTCCTTTAAGTACAATTCATGAGCAAATCAAGACATCATTTGTTTTCTGAAATTGAAGGATAAACAACAATGACAAACAACAAAAATATCCTTAATATTGCTAACAATGCCTGGCTAATAATAGATTCTCAGTATGTTATTATTATTGACTGCCTGACCAAATGCCCTCATTAGAGATATAAAAAAATAAAACTATGATGACTTTTGGAATAATATATTTTCTCATCAGTGGAAGTCTTAGAATAAAAAAGGACAAGAAACTAGGTACATTGGACCTAAAATCAAGAAGATTGAATTCAAATTCACAATTAGACTTGGCAACTGGTTGAATGTGCAGTATATTCTAATTAATATTGCATCAATAGTCAATAATAATTTCAGTGAGGGTAGGTTATAATCCCAAGGTACTATGGTTTAGACAAGGTCAGTGGACCTAAAACTTATTCTCAGGAGCTTTATACCTATTAAAAATCATTAAGGATCTGTCCAAAGAGTTTTTATTTGTGTGATTTATATTTAGAGATATTTATCATATTAGAAATAAAAGCTAACTTTGAATTTGTAAGCCTTCTGAAAAAAATTCAGAGATCCCTTACCCCAATATTCCCTGGGACACACTTTTGAGAACCACTGGATTAGATAACCTGTAAATTCCCTTCCAACTCTTCACTTTAACCACTAGAGTAACTAATAGCTCCTCTCATCCAACAATGAATTACTTCAGTTACATTTCATTTTTTTTCCATTGTGAATTAGAACATTCATTTGAACATGCATTTAGTACTGAATGTCTTGATAGCTGAAATTGCTTATGATGATTTTGAGTATGGAATCCTACTTCTTTATTTCAAAACCATAGCAATAATTTGGTTTGATAGGTCATTGGAGTGTCACAGATTTTATGTAGGGAGCCCTACACTCTTATAGAGTGAGCTGCTACCTGCTTAGTTCTTAGACAGTACATCTAATAGGATTTTGAACCTGTGTGGTTGGGTTATCCCATGTCATAGGATAAATTCATAATTCATGATTATATAGTGCCTTAACATTTACCAACACTTTTGTTTTTGATATAAGTATCAGAACAGGGTTTGGAAGTGATGTTTTGTTGGAGAGCTTGTGAAAATTCTTAATTTACTAGTGAAGACTCCACCCAAGATCAATACCTTAGCAAAACTATAAGGTAGTAAAAATTTGTTTTTAGTGCTGTATTAATCTCATTTCTGTTCCCTCTCTATTCTCTTTTGGCACTTCCTTTTTCAACATCTCTTTTAAGAGAAGTGTTTATTGAATTCTTTGGCAGTCTGGTTAAACCGGTGGACCTTTTCTCAAAATAGTGTTTTAAATGGATAAAACAAAATACATAAGATTTCAAAGAAAGCCAATTACATAGAAATTCAGCTATCAATGCATGTAAACACACACACATATATATATATATATATTTATTTATATATATAAAAACATACACATATATTCAATTTTATAGGTGCAAATACGGATATGTCTACATTGTATGTATGTGTGGAAATGTGTATATATACATATGCACATATGTATGAGCTGAATTTATAGACCTCACAGGTTAAGAACCCCTATTCTGATTGTTATCTGATTACTTTCTTCAATCAATATTATCCAAATAATGTGTTAATGGATTAATTTGGTACTTTTCATAGATAGCATAGCCACATAGAGGTTTTTTGAAGATAATGTCTCAAAATGTAAAGATAATGTTAGGAATCTATGGGATTGTCTCTCTCAGCTTTAGCCAGATTGGAATACTTGCTCTCCACATGACAGACAACATGACATTCATGCTTCTGTGCCTTTCATCATTCCAGCCCTTGTTTGATAGCATGATGATAATTTATCCCTTACTACTTGTATAAAATCTTCTCAATCACCTTAGTATGGGAAGTTCCAGTCACATTTGTAAATTCAGATAATGTCACACTTCCCCAAGTAATCAGTGCATTGCAGAATTGCTAGATAAACCCTCTTAAAGTACCACTTTCAACATGTTTACTTCCACATCAGAAACATTAAGTGCTTTGCAACTGTCTATTGAATAGAATACAATCTATATAGTTTAACATTAAAAGTTTTCCACATTCTAGGTTAATATAATCTTTATAGCCATATGTCATTGTTCTCCAATTTAAAAAACAAAAAACAAAAACCTTTCTTCCAGCCAGACTAATCTAATCATTTACCTTCAATATGTTTTGGTGTTTTCAATTCTGTATCATCACTTAGTACTTACTATTCCCCAACTTCTGTACTGTTTTTTCCTTACCATCTCCCCCAATCCTATATATCCTCCAAAGTCTTGCTTAAATCCCATATCCTCTCTCTCTGTCCTTCCTTGGTTACTCTAGTCTGATAATTTTCTGTTCCTTCTCAATTCTAATAACAAGTCTCATCTATATTCTCAATTAAAACTAAATCTTGTACTGCCTTGTGACTTTTTTTTGGGGGGGGAAATTTGAATCATTCTTGTATATGTTTTTATCTCCAACCAGATTAAAAGTTCCCTAGAGTTCGATACCATCTTATGTATCTTAGTATCTTCTATTCCTCTAACTTAGCTCTATTCATATACTATTCTTAGACATTCAATAATGGCGAATCAACAGTTTTATTATTAATCAAATGCTTTTGTGTATTTGGATCTCATTGAGCATGCCCAAAAAACATTGGTAGATGTGTGTTCTGTTTAAGCTACTTTTAAAAAGGTAGTAGATATAATAAACCTAGAAAATGCAATATGTAAGAATTTATAGGAAATTTGACAATATTTTTCATGGTATCATGGTAGATAAGATGATAGAGGTATACCAAATGATAGTATCAATTAGTTTTGGTTCTAGTAGAATTACCAGTTCAAATAACAGTGATTATTGGTTGATGTTTATTCAGGAGTTGCTTGTATTGCATTTTTTGAAGGACAATGACATCATTGTCTTTGCATGATGTCTTGACTTGTTCTTGAAATATATTTAAGTGAGGCAGAGTTGAATAATGCTGTTAATCTCATTCTCTCTTCCAGAATCATTGAAAGTCCAAGATAAAAGTCAGAACAACTGGCCACAGCCTGGGATGAAGTGGGTGACCTTGCTATCTTCAGTATCTTATTAAACCATTATATTTGCTTTAGCCAAAGCCTCATGGCTATAGGAATAAATTGTTCTTTTCTGCCCATTCCATTGGGAAAAGTCTTTACCTAATTAGTATAGGCATCCCCTCAATTCACCAAGGGATTTAAAGACTGTTAGCCAGCATCTACCTGCATTAGCCTGTCTGCTGAGATAGTTTACTGGAATGAGGCAACCACATGTATTATAGCTTCTTGGAGCCACAGATAAAAGTTGAATGAAAGATGGAAACCAAAGGCGAAAAGGGCTCAGCAAGCCCTGACACCCACCCCAAACACCGTCGTCTAGGATGTTTTAGGTCTTTTGTCCTTGGCCATGTATTTCTTTATGACTGATTATGAAATAAATCTTCATTCAAGATATCACTCATTTGTAAGGTCTTGGTCTTTGTAGAAGTTGAGAATCATGGACATAGAAAATTGAATATAATGCCATATTTTAAAAATATAATACTTAGTGTAGTAAAACTTTTCTTTTTTCATTCTTTAATATAAGGAAGAGCCCTCAGAAGGGCATGATATAAGGGATGTTTTAGGAAATTTAATTGATTAAAAACAAAAGATATCAATACTTTAAAGTTAACATCTCTTTCATTAGCAACTTAAATTTCTACCCTTTGTGTTTCAAACATCTTTTAAGGATTTCATTATTAGTAGTAAAGTTTTTTTAAATTAGATATCAGACAAAAACACATATATGGCAAATACTTTGGGCTGAAAATAATACCTCATCTTTGTTTTTTTGGGGGGTCTCTATTTAGCTTTCTTTTCATCCATATCTCCATGTAACTGACAACATATATACATCTACAACATATATACAACTGCCCCATATATTCAGCAGTTCTTTTTCTCTTGACTCTCCCTTGTCCATACCTATCTGACTACTCCAACAATTTTGAGAGATACCCTCCTGCTAGGGGATCTCATTTATTTTTTTCTTCTCCTTCTCCTTTTTCATTTTCTCAATGTTTTCCAGACCTACTTATTCATTCTCCTTTTGTTTCAATGAGACTTGAGGGAGAACAAGAAGGAAAAATAAGAAAGCCTTCATCAACCTTTCCAAACAAATGTTATCACTGGTCTCTGGAGAAGATATATGCAACTTTTCCAGCTGCAGAAATACCCATCCATATCTCACTGAATGGCATATCCCAGTTGCCATTGCAGACAAATTTTGGGGTGTGTGTGTGTGTGTGTGTGTGTGTGTGTGTGTGTGTGTATGTGTGTGTGGTGTGTGTAGGGGCAAGTTTTAAAGAAAAGGCCTGGTATACATGAAAATGTGTTATGCCTAGGTCATAGCAATCTTGGTAAAACTTTGGGGTACGATATTAATACATAATAAATAGGTTATTTGTTGCTATAATCCTCATCCTTTATTTTGGCACTGTAATTGTCTGTTTGCATCTGAGAGTAGAACTGCTGTACATGGCATGAAACTTTTGCAAACATAATTTTTTCTCTACAGTAGATCATATTTTGCTAATAATTCATGGAAGGCTGAAAGGCACAGAGGATTCAGATAACTTATTCCTCCTTAAATTCCACTATGTATAACAGTGATATTGGCTGGTTTGAAAATTATGGTCATCCAAAAGTTCTCACACAAATGCCCCTATTAAAAAATACTACCTAGCACTCTGACTTCATCCACCCCTCATTATTTTTCTCTGTCTCTCTTTGTCTTTCTGTCTCTTTTTTTCTCACTCTCTTCCTCCCCTCTTCCCCATATACACATAGACACTAAAGGATAAGTACATATATTTGTGTTTGTGTCTAATTTTCTATTCATTCACAAGGGAATCACTGACTAGAAAGAAATTTAAATATATAAATATTTATTATACACAATATATATGCACACACGCATTTATACACACAGATATGTATACCCACATATACATAAGATAGGGACTAGATCTGTGATGGTCATATTATAGATGAGAAATCTCCTGGGTGAGAAAACTCTCCCTTTCTATGCAAATTGATACCTTCTCTCCAATTTGCAGTCTTAGAGCATTGAGTAGAGTATGGAGAGAGAACAAGGTCAGATAATATAGCTAGTATGTGTCAGAGGCAGAACTTGGATCCCCTCTTTGTGACACACACTATATGTGTATGATGTGTGTTCATGTATGCATAGATTCATTTTGCAGATTAAAAAAAAATTGATCATTAAAGGACCAAAGTGGCAGCCTTATTGAAACACAATTATGAAAGAATAGAATAAGTATTCAAACCTGGAATTTCTGATTCTCGGATTATTACTCTTTCTCCTATACTATGAAGCCACTACACACACACACAAACACACACACACACATCACATATACTTATATACTCATGTACACAGGTAACCTGTTCTTATACTATCCCATTTATATAAATAAAAACATATCCTCCATCAAATTCCTAATCTGATGCCTCATCATGACATGCAGATAACCATGGATTTTAGAAAACTGAGCTTGTGTATTCTTCTATTGAACTGGAAAGACTTTGACTCTGTACCATGCTTTCCGTCCAAGGATTAGTCTAGATGGACATGGAAAGGCTAATCATCAGAAAGCAAGAAATCAAGTGATGTATGTCTGTGGCTATGATAAACTATCAAATTTAAAAATGGAACATAGATCTCTTAGTCCTGTGTGGTCTCTCTAGTTTCTACTAATGCTTGAGCGCTGAAGCACTACAATGTTGACTCAAATAAATTAAAAGCCATGGTAGAGAAACAAAAGGAATGAAGAACATTTTGCTCAAATGGTGTCGTATATCTGGATGGGCAACCCATGAGTACATTATTGCATTTATATTGGATAGATATTATGAATGGACCATCACAAGAAAAAAAAAGTGAATAACAAAGCAGGAAATAAGTGTTTATTAAGGACCTAATATGTGCTAAGCACTATGCTAAATGTTTTACAAATATTATTTTATTTAATATTCATAGGAGATCAGATTCTGAAAACTGCACTAGTTTTAATGATCCTCTAATATGACTGTTAACCAGCAGTCTGCCTGCAATTGCATTATGGACTTGAGGTAAATGGTCTTGTTAAGAGATTAGAGCATACAGAAGTTCTTCCTTGGTAACTCTTAAGTGCAATTTTGGGCAGGGAAGCAATCAAGGAAACTGAGCTATAATTTTGTATTCTGTAGATCTGAATTTTAGCAGTAAGAAACTCCTGACTAGGTCACTGCTCAGTTAAGGAAGCTAAGAAAGTATCTAAAGAAAAACTAGAATTTATATGAATCCTCTCTTTGAGAGGTATGTAAGGGCTCTCCTTTTGTTAAAGTGGCAAATTAATTTGTATTGGGTATTATATGTTGAAAAGGAAATGGTGCGGGGAGGGTATGATTAGGCAAAATAGGAGAGTGAGTATGTAATCATCATTGAACGTCCTTATTTTTTCTAGTTGAGAGATTCAGAGCATTACCAGCTGTTACTTAAGAATTGACAAAGCACCTGAGTTCCCAGAGCAAAAGCATATTGCCTAGCTATTAAATGATCTACTAAAAATAAGATACATGCTTATGGAACTTATGAGAGGAGACAATGAATTTTATATTCCTTATCATTAGATGTTTCTTCTGAAGATACCCATTGAACAAACAAAGCAAAAGAAGAGGAGAAAAGACTCTTAAATAATGAGGAATATTTTCATAGCATTAGTATATAATAGTCTGTATGTGGGTTCTAGTCATAGAGACAAAGTTC